>NC_092863.1:30604898-30629491 GCF_032062135.1 Pyxicephalus adspersus
GCAGCCTATGGGATGCATTTTGTAGGACTTTTTTGAGTGGGCCATTCATTTATCGTATACTGATAAAAGGTACACTTTCCTGAATAACCTTACCTGGGTATGAATAGCAGCTTTCCTGTACGTCATTAATAGAAACAAATGACATTAACAATGAAGTAGAATTTTGTACAAACTTTAAACTTTAGGATACTCCACATGAGGGTGTTGTAAGGGGTGAGGATGCTCTTGTCTGGTTTTGAAGAAATGTTTAGGAGCATATAATTTTCTTGAATGCAAATAGAGAGCACAGTTTACTGAAATTGTGTCTGTTCATGGTACCATGTAAACTTTGTCCCCACATGTGGCACGAGTCATATTCACATATGCTGTTCATACTTAGTTCTAAATAGTGGGATAAGTATGGAAATTCTCTATTGTTTTATGGCATTCTTTTTATTTGCCCTCAGGTAGAGGAACTTCGCCAAGCAATTGAAGAACTTTACTACTTTGAGTTTGTACTGGATGACATACCGATCCGTGGCTTTGTAGGCTACATGGAGGAGAGTGGCTTCCTGCCACACACTCATAAAATTGGCCTGTGGGCTCACTTGGACTTCAACATTGAGTATAACGAGGACCGTATCATATTTGCCAATGTTAGTGTGCGAGATGTGAAACCTTTTAGCCTAGATGATGTCAGAGAGCCTCTTAGCTTGACCCACACTTATAGTGTACGTTGGTTCCCAACCACTGTGACGTATGAAAGGCGTGGGGACCGTCTCAGGGACAACAGTTTCTTTCCCAAAAGTCTGGAGATTCATTGGCTTTCTATCATTAATTCCATGGTACTAGTATTTTTGCTTCTGGGCTTTGTGGTCATTATTCTCATGCGTGTTCTCAAGAGTGATCTGGCACGGTACAATCTAGATGAGGAAGGGACAGACGAAATAGAACAAGGTGACAATGGGTGGAAGATCATTCACACAGATGTTTTCCGGTTTCCCCCATATAGTAGTCTTTTATGTGCCATACTCGGAGTAGGTTCCCAATTCTTGGCACTTGGAACAGGTAAGTTAGTTATTTAAAAACATTCAAATGACTTTCAGTGTTTTTTTTGTCTTTGTAATAAATTCATCTTCTCCCATAGGTATCATAGTAATGGTACTTCTAGGAATGTTTAATGTGCACAGACATGGTGCTATAAATTCTGCTGCTATACTACTGTACGCACTTACTTGCTGTATTTCTGGCTACGTGTCAAGTAATTTCTATAGACAACTGGGTGGAGATCGTTGGGTATGGAACATTATTCTTACTACCAGTCTATTTTCAGGTAATTAAACCTAAATTTGTTAATTTTACTTTGGTTGTGGGAAACATTGCCCTACTGAAACTGATTTCTAGTTGTATCTTGCTCCCAACAACTGTTTTAGATACCTACTCAAAGAGGAACCAGAACAGCTTTAGAAATGCATAATATCTGTTTTGCATAGTGGTGGCAAACTACACATAGAGTTGGCTGGCAGAAACTTGGCCACAGACTAGGGGCGAATATTTGATCACATGTAAGAGTGACTGTTCCTCCTGGCAGTCTGCCTTTTACCTGCACATGTAGCCGGGTGATTGCTTGCCCTCTCACCACTTGTAATTTGATGATGGTAAACTGTCCAAACCAGATAGGAGGCTAAGGGATTTTCGTATGTGCATACTGCATTTTGTTACTCAATTGGCTTCTCAAAATATTCTATATGTGTGTTTTATATGTATATATTATTGATATGCTTATATATTATATTGTGTTTTTTTTCACATCGAGAACATGATCTGAATCTGCCCTAAAGAGTTCTTGGTTTACATAATTTTGGTTATGTCTTACAAAAAAAATGCAATCAACTGATCACAAGTACATTTTTTAAATTCAAAAATCCTGCTAAAATAAAGTTATGATAAGTTGTAATAAATGTTTATTTAAGTTTTGTAGGTTAATATCACACACAGACTATTTTTATCTCTTTATTGCAGCCCCATTTTTCCTGACCTGGAGTGTAGTGAATTCAGTTCATTGGGCCAATGGCTCAACTCAAGCTCTTCCAGCAACAACAATCCTCTTGCTTCTCACTGTGTGGCTTCTGGTTGGATTCCCACTCACTGTAATTGGAGGTATCTTTGGTAAAAATAGTGCAGGAAACTTTGAGGCTCCATGTCGGACAAAGAATATTGCTCGAGAAATCCCTTCCCAACCTTGGTATAAGTCTGCACCAATCCACATGGCTATTGGAGGCTTTCTACCTTTCAGGTATTTTGGCTTTTTTAAAACTTGATATTTTGCACTTTGTGTTGCCTCAACACTAGATATTAAAACTGATCTAAAAGGGTTAGAGCACCCCAAAAAACTCCCAAATAAAAATTCGACACATATACAATTCACACACATATTCCCATATTTTTCTCTTTATAAAGCAGTTCAAGTACACAAAAATAGGAAAAGAAACATAAAAAATTGTGTATTTTTTTTCTTTTTTTATGATTTAGTTTTTTTTTTTTTTTTTTTGTTTTTTTTTTTTTTTTTTTACTATAATGGTCAGTGGAGAGATGACTCTCAATGTTGGTCAGTTCAGTTCTTTACGTTGCATATTACTAGAAGCACTTTAGATTGGTGTGTCAGTGGGAGAAGGACCCTCCTATATTGGTGGTCAGTGTAATGGCCTCCTACATTGATGGTTAGACAGGAGATTATTCCGCCAATGACTGCATTAGTCAAAGATGTTTTAGCAACCTCATGAAGGATCTAGGTTTTAGTTGTCATCTACAACCATTTTGCTTAACAATTGCTAATAATGTTAGTTTTAGAATGGTTTGCCTCTTAGTTTCATTTTTACACATTGTCATTTTTTTTTCCTTTTATTTATTTTTTTTTTCTTTACAGCGCAATCTCTGTGGAACTATATTACATCTTTGCAACTGTCTGGGGCCGAGAGCAGTACACTCTATATGGGATTCTTTTCATTGTATTTGCTATTCTCTTGAGTGTAGGTGCCTGTATTTCTGTGGCACTGACATACTTCCAGCTGTCAGGTGAAGATTATCGGTGGTGGTGGAGATCAGTTCTAAGCACAGGATCTACTGGAGCTTTTATTTTTCTGTACTCTGTCTTTTACTATTGGCGTCGGTCTAACATGTCAGGGGTGGTTCAAAGTGTAGAATTCTTTGGTTACTCTTTTCTGACTGCATTTGTTTTCTTTCTCATGCTGGGAACTGTCAGCTTCACAGCATCACTTCGATTTATCCGTTATATATATGTAAACCTTAAGATGGACTAAATCATGAGCCAGGCACATCACTTGTGCTATATAACCTATATATGGAATAATGGACCAGTCACAGAGAAAGAGGCTGAGGACCCTCTACCTTCAGTTCCAAAGGCCACTCAGATACAGCTTGATGCAAGTGGAGCATGGAGAGATAAAATCACTGTAATATTTTCCTAAGAAGAGGAACATGCAGTAGTGAGACTGAAGATACAAGTAAACCAAGCAATAAATGGATGAGAGAAAATTCTAGAAAACCTCCATGAACAGCTGACTCGCTTATGCCTGTGTCCTTCCATTCATGCCTCCTTACACTGCTAAAATTGTCTTTCTTCCAAGACTTATTTACTGTCATTATTTGGTCTCTCACTCTTTCTGCAGATTAAGTTCTTAATCTTGGAAATCACATTTTCTGAAATAAGGGAATGTTTCAGTTACCTGTATAAGTTATTGAAAGACTCCTCATTTCAGCTCAAACTCTTGCTCTGGTCTGTGTTGTAAAATGGTCTTATGGGCTTTCTCTGGCCTGTTTCCTTTCAGACAGTCTCCTGCACTCTACTGGACTTCTGTAAAAATTATATATATTTATATCTTTTTGGTTTCATTTTTACAAAATAAAAAAAAACAAAAAAACATAAAATTGTTTGATTGGAAATCGTTTTACTGATATAAGCCAATTTTTTTATGCATTTTGCCAAATATTATTTACATGTAAAGAATCAAAATGTAGTACATTCAGACAAAAGACATCTCTTTCTTGTTGAATAGGGTTCCAATGCCACCCCAAGCCTTTTTGTATGTCTCTTCTGCCAAAAACATATTGGAGTGTAGCTTGTAACAATCATCAATGACTGCAAAATGAGTGGAAAAAAAAGATGCAAGGCAGTGGCATAGCTACAACTACGAACCCTGATGTAGAATTTGGATCTAGTGCCACCCTTTGCCAATGTTTTTTTAGCTACAGATCTCTGGGCCTCAGTGCTTAACATCAGGAGCACAATTTTTACATTAAAGTACTTCCTTTGATGTTGAGAGACAACCCCCCCTTTACATCAAACTTTACATTAGAACCTCTACGTTTACTTCAGGAGCCCCCTGTTTACATCTGAATTGTTCTATCACAATTCCCCAGACCCTAAGCTCATTGGTTGAGTTTCTATAGGAGATTTTCTACTGCTGTTTTTTTTCTTTTTATTGTGCTCTGACAGAAGACATGTAATGCAAACCCAGGAAGAGAAAGCCAGTGTTAGAAGATCAGTTTCCAACAGTAAGCAGCCAGAGAGTGGTAATGGGGAGGGCCTTTACAGACCATTTGGAGTAACAGGCCTATTTTTGCAGACCCTTGCAACTCCTGTTCCTATGCTACTGTTGCTAGATTTAGAATTAGTGATGGAGCAGTCAAGGTGGGTACAGACCTGTGGATGCTGCAGGACCGCAAACTACTAGAGTTCTCAACTGTCTTTCCAGCAAACTGTTTAGTTTTATATGTATCGTCTTTCCCCTTTTTTTTTTTTTTTTTTTTTTTTTTAAAGACAAACCTTTAGCCAAGCTATGTCTTCAAAAGTTGTTCTCACCATATGCAACAATCTGCACGGCCACCCTACCCTAAGAGAATCTAGTACAGACCCCACTGATCTGGACATTGAAGGAAATAGGCTGGAAGTGCCTTGGTCACTGGGTTTCATGTTGGCATGTTTTGGAATACCCTGCCTCTTCTGTTGAGAAGAGATCTACTACTAAATGTTGTGCCTTTCAAACCTCCCCATATCTGGATCGGGGTCTTCACATATACCTAAGAGCTCTAAATCAGCCCAGTCCAACAAAGATTTTGTTGAAAACATGAATTTGTTTATGATTAAATCATTTTCAGCGCCAGAAAGATTACGACTTCTAGTGCAGAGGGTAATTCCCCCCCCCAAGGTTTATCATACACTCTTGGTTGCTACCTTGTCCTTAGTACTTTTCCTACACACTTCTAGTGTTTGTAAACTTTAAGGTTACAAAATAGCAAGGCAAGCTGTTCCTAGTCTTCTAGGACTGAAACAGATACCGTATTACTCACCCTTTTCAAGTCTATTATTTGGAAAGATGTTGGTACCTTACAAAAGGTGCAAGCCCTAGAACCTTTATTTGGTTTGTTGTGTGCTCAGTTTTTCAGTGACAACAAGAGTAATCTCCTCTTTAGAATTAGCAAAATGCTGCCTGGCAGTGCATTGGTTCTAGTCCTCCCTTATGGGTATTTTAGATTGTTCTTGCATGTTTTGTGTATCTAAAGAATTCAGGGTTTGTTCCTTCTGGGACTACTGGATTAACAATACAAAGAGTTAGGAAAACTCTCTGCCCCCTTTAGCATTGCCAGTTAGAGGTAAGCTTGTAACCCCATATACTCTATGCATTTGGATAAAGGGTCAGTTCATCTAAATCAAATGCTGAAAAGTTACATCACATGACAAATTCTTATAGTTCATGGCAGATATGATTGTGCTTGAGTCTTCAAGCCAGCATGCCTGCCATGGGAAAAACATGGGGCTCAATTCCATCTCTTGGAATATTACATATTAAATGAAGTATGTAGCCTGAGAGTTACGATATCAAGACTTTTTGGTAACAAAGCTTGTAAGCTGTGGCAGGAAAACCTTATCCTTGGATCCCCCAAGCGAACCTGACTCAACTATTAGATTGCAGCCATAGCTAAAATATCACTGAGAGTTGTTCTGTGCCTTTATTTTGAAATCAATCCATTATTGCACCTTGCATCCAAAAAAATACATATTTTCCTTTACTTTGCACATTATGGGTTAACAAGACTGAAAAATGTGTAAAGAAAAGAAACATCAAGGAGTACATCCTAATGGGATCCTGTCATCAGATAGTTCATTAACAACATAAATCTTTGTATTACAATAGTTCACAGTAGTGTGGTACAGTACTGGTTAGGGTTGTGCTGCAATGCCATACATTACAGTTGGCACTTCAATGCACCCAATAATGAAGTTAAAGCATACAAAAGACTCAAGTCTAAAACTAGATTTATTTCATATTGGGTTAATGATGGATGGAGCCACCAAGCTTCAATTTGTGTACAACCACACGGTTTAATAGATTTCATTTTAACAGTCCAATTTGACTTTTGGATCCAGTGCTAAGCCCGGATGAAGGGGGCTTCTTTGAGACCTCTAGAAAGTGCTGGCTCCCTTTTGTCAATAACCTGATTTTCAGACTTCAAAGTAATTGGGAAAACCCTTTAGGGGTGTTTAACTGGCCCACCTATTATTTAAAAATCCTGTTCATCATCTGATCAAAGTTTGAGGGATATTTTGCAGGTTGCGGGGCCTACAACCCAACAATTTATAACAAACTACAGTATTCTCCATCACTTATCCCTAAAGGAGGAAGATGATGGTGGGGGAGCTGGGCAAAGCACAGTCAGTAATTAAGTGATACCAAATGAGAACAACGTGCAGTTACAGTAGGAGGCTTTGGTTTGAAGGTACATTACTAATGAATAGAAACCCCTTTATGACAAATAGCTATTTTTTTTTTAGTTGGACAAGGTCTGTCTGTCAGCGATTTTTGGGAAGGCAAGAAATGTGCAGCATGGGGAGATGTTGCAGAGGCTCTGCTCCTCCCCGGCGGTAGATGGCGCTGTGACAGGCACGCCAGACCGGCACCCACGTGGAAGAGGCAGGTTGTGGCATTTGCCGGCTACTGAGCTGAGACCAATTTTCAGGGCTGTGTCACCGGGGTGACGGGCTGTCATCATGTCCAACATATTGGAGAGCATCCTTACCAATCTGTTACAGCCGGACAATGCATTCATTCAGCAGGTAGGAAACGTAAAGGGCTGTCCCCAGAGGAAGGGGCAGCAGGGTTCAGTGACAGGACTCCGCCAGGGATCCTGCGGGCATGGAGCTGGCAGTGGTGCCAATGCGGCATGCCATTGCCGGAGTATAGGCAGTCTGGTGTCAGTGTTGACAGTCACAGCGGATGGGCTGGTGATTAGTTTTCTGAGCCATATACCCAGCACTGTGCTGTACACACCATATGCCCCTCTGATAACATGCTACCTGATCCTAGAGGACTGATCAACACTCTCTGTATGGAGTCCTGATGATTTATTATGCACAACACATCCATTTCTCTGATTTCTTGTTCCCCCTTGTTTGTTTCATCTATTGTAGCCAAGTAAATAAATTAAACCAATGCTGCCAAATACGTAGCATGAAAATACTGATAGCATGTGTGATAGATTGCTGCAGAGAGACCACTGCTTCCCCACAGAGAACAAGCAGGGTATTATGCTAGCAGCCTGCAGGCTTTTCCATCCAGTTGTGACTGCTTTAGAAGAAAATGTAATCTGACTGCTTGGCAACCATGACTGTCCCCCCCCACTTCACTGAGAATTTGTCACCACATTTCTTGTGGTTTGTGGAATGAATTTAGACCAGCACATTGGTGGATTCTTTGCTCAGCCTGTTTTTCCCTTTCTAGCCCTCCTTGCCCCTTCTCATTTCTTGTGGTTTGTGGAATGAATTTAGACCAGCACATTGGTGGATTCTTTGCTCAGCCTGTTTTTCCCTTTCTAGCCCTCCTTGCCCCTTCTTCCCCCTTCTTCCCCATGATTCTATGTTTTACTCTATTCCTCTCTTGTAGATCTTTTCTTTTCCCATACTTTTCACTCTCTTCCATATATATATATATATATATATATATATATATATGATATAATGTTTTATTATCCACCGGTGCCCATGTTTTGTTACAACACATCTTCATACCCTGGCACCTGCTATATATATATATATATATATATATATATATATATATATAGAGAGAGAGAGAGAGAAACTTCCCTATCTTGCAGAGGAATCAGTTAATATTTTAGGTGTTTACAGTTTTATTTACTCTTTTTTTTGTTTTTTCTCCAGTTTATGTATAGAATAATGTACTATGTTTATGTGGTCTGGGGTTAATGCAGTCACTTTATTCCCACCCCTTTGTAAATTGCTTTTTGATTCTTTATGCTCTCCCGTATTATTTACTTACATGTCTTCATTGTCACTTCTTTATTAGAATCCTTTGTACAAGAAAAAAAGAGAATAGTACCATCTGATGACACTCAAATCTATCTGTCCACCCCTGACCTCTCTCCCTCAGTCCTGGATAAGGTATCATGGTCCCTGTCAGCCATCTCATCATGGATGTCTGACAGATTTCTGAAACTCAACCTGGATAAAACTCAACGCATCATCCTCCCCTCCTCAAATTTCAAATCTCCCCCTGACATATATCTAACTGTTAACAACACTGGTATTCGTCCCTCCCAAGGCACCTTGTCTTGGCGTCACCTTAAATTCTGCCCCCACATTTACCCCCTCAAATTCAGAACATTTCCAGGTCCTGTCACTTTCACCTACGCAACATCTCCAAAATCTGCCCCTACCTGTCCCCTGAGACCACCAAACTCCTTGTACATGCTCTTATCATATCAGTCTGGACTACTGTAACGTCCTGTCCTGGTATTCCACTAACCCGACTCTCTCCTCTACAATCTATTATGAATGCTGCAGCCAGACTCATCCATCCTTCCCTCCGCTCCTCTTCCGCTGCATCTCTTTGTAGTTCTCTCCATTGGCTTCCATTTCACCTTAGAATCAAATTTAAGCTCCTGTGGTTTGCCTTCAAATCCCTTCAAAGGTTTTGTCCCACTTACATTTCTGACCTGGTGAAAAAATACTCCCCCTGCCACTCTCTCCGCTTCTTCGATAACCTACTACTGAATTCCTCACTCATAACCTCATCACACGCACGGCTCAAAGACTTTTCTAGAGCTGACCCTGACTCTCTGGAATGGTCGTCCTCGTCCTATTCAGATGGCTCCTACTTTCTCTTCATTTAAAAGAGCGCTCAAAACCCATTTCTTCAAACTTACCTACCCATCTTCTTCTGTCTTTTAAAACCCTCACTACTTCTCCCCTCCTATTGTGTGTTACTTCCCCCACCTCCTAGATTGTAAGCTCTTCGGGTCCTCTCCTGTATCTGTCTGTCATTTGCAACCCCTATTTAATGTACAGCGCTGCATAATATGTTGGCGCTACATAAGTACTGTTTATTAATAATACCTGTAAAATACCTTTTAGTTTGAGGCACGTGGAACATTTTTTTCAAAAGTTTATGCGGGTTTTATCATGGCTTAAAATATTGTGACATTGTATAAAAGATGACATAAATCCAACTGTTGACAGGAGAAATGTGGCTGCCAACAGTGACTCTTTATCATGTATCCAATATATATTGCCTAATGAGCCAGTATTCCATATGTGCAATGAAGATCTGGCACATCTGAAACCCTGACATCTTTTTTAAAGAGGAATGTCTTGTTACAACATACATGTGGGAGTGGAGACAACATACATGAACAGATTTTCCAACAAGAACATAATCAGATACAGTTGGTAAAATGAGTGCTACTGAGATTCATTGTTTGTTGGCCAGTTTATGGATCATTTCATTTCCAAGTTGGAAAATTTGGAATCATCATTTTGCAATTGGCAGAAAAAAAAAGTTCTTCATTATTTTACTTACATCTTCCCATTCCTCCTAGGCCACAGCACAACTGAAAGAAGCCGTCAAGGATCCACTTATCATACCAGCATTGTGTGATGTCATCCGAAGTGCTCAGGACTCACAGGTATTCACTACCGCATTCTCCAAACTGTTTTTTTAGGTGATTTCAAGAAGTCCAAAGGGGGAGAGATGTGTTAAGGATTGATTTAAGCTTGCATTGCAGTGTTTAAGGTAGTCATAGCAAGCTGTGACACAAGAGCTCCTCTATTCCCAATTAGTGTTAGATGGGATGGAGAGAGGGATGACGTAGTTTACAATAGGGTTAATTTTCAGATTCTTGTATCAGTCCATTTTTATCTTTAAACAGGAAATGAAACAATTCCAACATGAGAGGTGCTATTGTTGATTAATTGTGAAGGTGGAAGTTTGCTTCAACATAAAACATCCAGGATATAAATGCAGCCAGTCAAGACACGAGACCCTTCTCAAGCTTCCACCCCTCAATACAAATCAACTGCAGCAACTCCCATGTATCTATCTTGACAAGCTCCCTTTAAACTAAGTTACATGCCCTTACTAATAGACACTTCTGCCCCATTGCTTAATATATGATATGTTCAAAAAACATTTTATGTATGTTGACAAGCTGGTGCACATTAAGACCCTGTAAAAAACTGATAGACATTCTTCCAATTAAACGCATATTTTTATGTGATTTTAATACTTAGTGACAAGGACTGTGGCAGTAGGAATACAAAATGCATGTAGGAGGTTCATCAATGATGTCAACAACACAGTCAGATTTTAATGAGGTCTCCTTTTTTCTAAACAATAGATAAACTGAGTCAATAGTAATCGGCCTTTAACTCTGCAAGAATAGTGCTTTGATGCCTTAAACATATCTAATGCAGTGTTTACTTGATGCAGTGCTAGAAAAAAAAGCATTTTTGTTATGCTCCAAGTGTGCTTACATTGAAATGTCCTCTCCTCTGTAGTCAGAGAATAGGCAAGCTTACTCTCTGCAAAGTAATTAAATGAATGTTCAGAGTTGTTACAGAGGATTGTTGAACTGCAGATAGTGCTTTGTAATTACTTATCCTGCTGCTTTTATACTTTTTTTTTAGAGCTTTGGGGAAATGCAGACATCTGTTTATGCCAGCTCTTCCATTCTAAACATATTTATAGTTTTACCACAAACAGGGAAACAGGCAGGCACTCACTCTGACCCTAATTTGTGTTATCTCTCTTTTAATTTAATACTATAAAAACACCATAAAATGTGCTGGTTGTAGGAACCTCCACCCAGAGAAATAATGTAACATTAGTACTTGAAGTCTCTAACCTGGGGCAAGTATTACTAAGTACTAAGTGAAAACTTCTGTTCTAAATCCTTGTTCTATGGTAGTGTTTTAGGGCTAAAGATTCAGTATAACAACCAGGAAAAAAAACATTTTTAGCAATTTTTAATCTAATGACACTTTTAAGTCTGACTTGGAGTTTTAACCCCTACATGTCATAGTTTTGTACTTAAGTTTGGAAGGATTTAAGTCTAGTTTTTTTGACTGATTTTCAAACTTTTTGTAACTAGAATAACCAAAAGGGCTGAATAGAAGTCCTTAGATCCGCTGCTACTAATATCTACATAGCTGACACAATCATTAGTAAGCCTAGTTAATCCACATATGCTGATGCATGAAAGTCTGAGGTATTTGTTAACCACTACCACAAATGCAATATACTTTCAATTGTAGACAAAGCAATTTGTCAGCTTTTGAATTTTTTTTTAAATTGAATAAATATAAAGATGTACATACAAACAATGAATCTAATTTAATTTTAAAAAAAGGAATACATGGATTCTTAATAAATTCAATACAACATCAACTTAATGGAGCGTAACTGCATAAAATAATCAGCTAACCATGTTCATTGCAGTATATAACAGGAAGTTTCCAAAAGACAAAAGGGGTCTGCATCTCTCTTGGTACATTCAATAGCAATGAGGGGAGATGGGTGTGGGACCTGGTCCAAGTGCAGTCTTTTGCGTGATAAGATCCCTGAGAGTGTGTGTCTATCAATTGAAACCACTATAAAATACCAGGAGGGTAAATATGCAGTCAGCTTTTGTAACTTAGTTGATGATAACGGAATTGTTCTATCTAGCTAAAATATGGCAGTGTTAAATGTAGAAGTGAATGTTTTCAGGGTCTATTAGGTAGCCTGTATTATATTAAAAAAAATCTTAAAAATGAAAGTACATGAACGCTCTGTACCCTGTGCATGGTCAGTTTTAAAACATTCCATTTTGGTACACACAGAAACATGACTAGAAACTGTTGATTCGTCCTAATTTTTCTTGTAATTCTTTTAGATTCGCCAGTTTGCTGCAGTTTTACTACGCAGACGATTAAGTAAACGATGGAAGGTTATGCCTGTAGAGCAGCAAGAGAGGTCAGTAAGAGATGGCAAATATCTTCTGTGCGTTTTTTTTTTCCTGTGTCCTGTCCTAATCTTTAACTTCTCAATGTGCCATGACACAAGTAGGCCTTTTTTGAAATAAGTGTCTCATTGAGTTTTGGTTTTCCTAAAGTTTTTTTTAATTTTAATCAATTTTGACTTATTTAAACTACAGTACCACCTGTATGGTATTGAATTGACCATGACATTTGCACATGGATCTCTGGATGGGCTCATATCTTTATGCCTGTAGGTTCAGCATTAATAATTAAGTAATTGTTAGTAGTTATTATTTTACAGGTTACAGGTATGTGCCATAAACCATAGCAACTAATCAGAATCCAACTTTATAAGGTGTAAGTTATTGTGGTATGTTATTTACATCTTGTTTTGATAAACTTTTTCTTCTTTGTACTATTTGAAACTTTTTGTGAAACGTCTTTTTATTTTTGTAGTGTGAAGCCTCTACTGTTAGAAGCCATTCAGCGAGAACCCGAGTAAGTGGCATTCACATGACACTATTTTGTGTCCTTTACAGTACTTTAATACATCTGTTGGGTATTTTTTTCCAATGTAATAGGGGACTTTCAGTATGGTTTCCAAAAAGCTTAGGAAATACAAGTCAGTCTTTGTTTCTTTGATGTGGTGGGATTTTGCCATACAGTAGGAAAGCATTCTATTAGCTTTCTTATATGTATGAAGTAACATTACTACATTAGCACCATGAAGTATTGATCTAAAGTAGTGGTAGGTTACCTTGATCTGTTCAGTTTAATTTTTCAATAGAAGACAAGTAAATTGGAACATGCATGTATGTCCATCAAACCAGTTTTTCTATAATACATTGTTATTGATCTTGCCGATTTTTGTAGTAGCTGCTTTCGTTAGTACTGTTAATACTTGGACGTAGATTTTGTATATCAAAAAGTCCAGGTAATCTTTATAGGGGGGCAGCTCTATATTTGACTAGTGGTCAGTCCTACTGGGGTGCTGCCCTTTCTCACCTTACCTATTTTAGGCATTCAGTTTGAGCTGCTTTCCTTGTATGGTGTAATGAGCCCAAACCTATAAATGTTGTTATTAAATATGTGAAATGCATTACTGGTGCTGCACAGACGCAATGTAGTTTCATAAAGTTGATCACAAATGTCTTTATATAATAACCTAAATATTAATTCATTACAATTTAGCAAGTATAGTTATACATCATTTATATGCTATTACAGAGTCAAAGTAAATAAAGAGGAAAGATAGAAAGATAAACAACTGTACAATAGGCTTAAATGGTAAAATTCTGGAATCAGCTCTATCATGAAATGAACATGGGAGAGTCAGGAGAGTCAAAGGCAAAGTGTCAGGTTCTACTTGGCCTGAATAGAAGCACATTAATGAAAAATCTTTGGCCAATCATATACTGTACTTAACTGTTTTTCCTAAATTTGGGGATTGATGTAGTTAGAATGTTAGTGTTCAGAATTTTGTATTTTAACTTGATTTGTTTGAATTTTCTTGGTTGTGGTTTCAGACACAAGGTGCGACATGCTCTTGCACAGCTATGCGCGGTAGTCCTTAGGAATGAAAAAATGGAGCGTTGGCCACAATTCATCCAATTTGTTCTACAGGCATCTCACAGCAATATACCAGAGCAGAGACAGGTTTGTTTTTCCCAATGCTTCTAGAATACCATCATTATTCTTCCCTGAACAGGCATGTCGTCTTATTATTTTGTGGGGAATCAGGGGGGAAAAAAGTTAGAGTTCAGGTTCATATTAACCCGAAGCAGTGCTGATATGTCTTTGTATTTTATTGTTCTGGGTATTTGTTGTATAGCAGATGTATCCAAATTCCCAAATCCTTTTTGTTCTACACAGTGGAAACCTAGACTTGCTTTATCCAGTTTATCATTTCTCTAATCATGTCACACTTTTTATTTTAGGTTGGACTATTGGCTCTCCGCTGTGCTCTTGATCTCAACGCTGAGATTTTCCATCCTTACTTCCCAGATTTAATTAAACTTTTTAAGCAAACCCTGTGTGATCTTCAGAATGGACTATTGCTTTTCTATACTGTGCAGTCTCTCACCAGCATTGTTCCTGAATTTGTTGGTAATGAAACAGTAAGTTTATTAACCAGCATTTTTCTTTTATTATCGGCTTGTTTTTACTTTCCCTTCATCTTATTTTTCCTGTCCCCAGAACCAACTGAGGCCTTTGGTTCCTAAATTAGTAACAGCCATCAAGCAGTTGATACAAATCAATGAGGTATGTCTTACTATTTATGCTGCCACTAACCATTTTTTACTTGCATGGAAGTTCTTTAGGTTAGTTTATAACATTGTCTGGCTTACATTCTAGTCAAGAGTACATAGACTTTTATTAAAGTAGTCCGTATAGCACCCATTCACTGCTCCTTGGTATTATTGCATTTCTTACCTTGGTATTTAATTGTCTCTTTCTCAGATCCAGGCTTGTGAAGCAATGGAAGTCTTTGATGAACTAATGGAAAGCGAAGTGTCTGTTATTGTTCATTACCTAGCAGAGGTCATTCACTTCTGTCTTGAGGTATTTGATTGAACCTATTATGTTATTAAAGATATATATGTCTTTACTTAGTATATATGTGTAATCCTTAGCCTTTCTTATATATGTTGTTTACTTTTCTTTTTCTATCCCTAATTACCTCTTTAATTCTGTTGATTTAAAATGACCCATTAGGCAGTTATAATAAAATTTAAAGTGTAAAAATGTGTAAGCACACCAGCAGACTAAATCTAAGGGATTAAGGTTCGGGCATACAGGGCCCTGATACCTGACTTGTTTTAGAACATTTGCAGCTCCGTAGTGTTTGAATAAAAATCTGTTCTCTTTCTCATTATTGGAGTATTATTAAGCTTAACTTTTTTGTCTTGTCTCAGATCGCTGTGAATAAGTCTCTTTCTGATGACCTTCGTGTAAAGGCACTTTACTGTATTCGCTTTCTTATTAAACTGAAAAGCAAGGTAAGTCATATTATGAAGTAATAAAAAAAGTTGACGTTTATGCCAATATGGAAGTGACATTCTGTTTGTCTAATAATGATTCGCTTGATGGGAAATGGCTACTTAAAGCAGGACTAAATTTGACTATACTTTTGAAGCTAAGGTGGTGCCAACTTAGTCTCTATTTCAGTTCCATAGTGTGAGCATGTAATCAACTATGACTAATGACAACCATTTGAGGGCTTTAAAGGGTCATTGTACAAAACACAGTTATTTGCTATCCCTTCTTCCCTTGACCTAAAGTATTGTTATTTTTTTACATTCATTGGTGCTTAATTAAATAAAACCTAATAGACGTAGTAGTTTGGGAAGGGGCAGCAAGATCAGCAATTGTGAGACTTGGGCCCTCAATGCTTATATTAAAGTTAGAAGCTGAGTGAAGCAAAGTGGCAAAAAATGTACCTGCTCTGACCAGGTTTTCCCTTTGCCCAACATTGGTTTTCTCTATCTTTTGCCCTGAGGCTTTTGATATGTGGGTATCTTGTCATTAGGTATTTACTTTACTTCATGACTGTTACACATTTGGTTACTGGTTTATATGTATGTGCTATGCTTTGTATGTTTACATTTACTAATTATTTGTGTTTTTTTCCACCTAATTAGTGGTATCTTCCTATGTGATGCTCATGTATCTAGACTCGCCAAATCATGGGCAACCACTTGCCGGTTTAGTGAGAGAAGCATTGCTAGTTCTAGCTGAGGTATACCCCCATTGCATAGGAGAATGGAGCTCAAGTACTTTCCTTTAGAAAAAGGGCCTGATTTATTAAAGCTCTCCAAGGCTGGAGAGGACACACTTTCATCAGTAAAACTGGGTGATCCAGCAAACCTGGAATAGATTTGGTCCAGGATTCAAAACATTTGCTAGCAAATGGCAAATGACTTTGAAAAAAAATCCATTCTAGGTTTGCTGGATCACCCAGCTTTACTGAATTAAATGTGTCCTCCCCAGCCTTGGAGAACTTTATTAAATCAGGCCCCTACTGGTTTTTGTTGAAACCCAGAATAAAGTCTTCTAAAGTCACTCCTCTGACATTCACCATAACCTGCAGCTTGAGCAATTTAGCACTGTGAGCAAAGGGCTTTTCACAAGAGCAAGAGATAGATGTCTGGGAGAAATTAATTTAAAGGAACAGACTTAACATAGTCTTTTCTGTCATGAAAAAAACCTACCCATCATCCATTTTTTTTTTTTTTCAATACATTGTTATTAAAATTTTTTAAAATGTTTTTAACACAACACATTTATATTTCGGACAGAGGTACTTACGTATACAATGTAAACAATACAGGAATTAAAACAACAAAAACTAAAAAGAGAGGATTGAACAAAACAGAAAGGGAGAGAAAAGCCCATCAGACATCCAACAGGCGTTCTTTGATCTGTAGTAAAGTCTCTTGTTGCTGGTGAAGTAATGTCCCAAGATAGAACACAGTTTAATCTCCACGGTGCAGCAGCATGGAGGATGTTTCTTAGCAAATATATTCTTACATAAATCGATACACCACAAAACAAAGTGGGGGAAGAGAGAGGGTTGGTTGGGGGGTGAGGCCTAAAAAGCCTGCAGAATTTCAGTTGACGCTGCAAACCCACAGCTATAATCAAAGGACAGTGAGTTAAATATTTAAAAAGGACCAATCAAAGTCAGATGGCAGATAGTGTGTAATCCATGGCTCCCAAATTCTGAAAATTGGCCTGTGTATCATTTAAAACTGCATTGGTTGACATTTTCTCATTCGTAAAATACCAGGAAATTTTCCCTTTGACCTTGTAATTATTTTTTTAAGAAGACGTTTCTTCTACTTTAACATAATAAAGAAAATGTGCACAAAACCACTTTAAATTACTCTTAAGAGAAAATTATTGCAAGGATTTACCTACAACTGTAGCCATAGTTTTTGTAACCTCAGTTACTTTTCTTCTGTTCTCAAACTTGATTCTCGTCTATTAACTTATGTATCTTGCCGTAGTCCATCTTAAAGCAGAAGTTGCTGCCCCAGATTCTCAATGCAGTTTTCCCAATCATGTGTGCGGAGCCTCCTCCGGGACAGTTAGATCCTGAAGACCAAGAAGATGAGGACGAGTTATTAGAAGATCAGGCTGAGGTGCAGATACCCAAACACTATGCAGTTCAGGTCTGTAATAATTTACATTAACTAAAATCACTTTTAATGTGTACTTTTATTATAATTTTAAGTTGTTAATTCAAATGTGGTTGTTTTATAGGTGATTGATATCCTGGCCCTTCATCTGCCTCCAGAGAAATTGTTTTCTCAATTGGTAAATAAACACATTTTTTGGCAATATTTTTATCTATCTGTTCTTTGGGGTTTATTGTCAAAGTAGTATCTCTTCTTTCTTCTCTTTCATCCTTAAGCTACATACAGACACTAGTTCGCTGTCACTGTAATCATTAAAGATTGCTTCCAGGGACAGTAGAAATAAAACATCACAGTACAAACAGTAAGGGTAGAACAAGCAGGAGACATTCTAATGCATCCCATTTCATTAGAAACAGAAAAGGTTGATAGCTGTTTTTCACCCAAGGTAATCACAAACTATCATCCTTGGGAACAAAATCCTGGAATTTGTATGTAGCTTCAGTAACTGAAGCTTTAACTATATTGTTGGACATTTACAGAGCAGTAGTGCTGAAAAGATTATCTATTGTATCATGAAGTTATAGGAACTTTGCCTTACTCTTGATTCTTTACAATCCTTGCTATCGTTGCTTCATGCTCTTCTACTTCTATACCTTCATCTGCATTACCATATTAAGTTTACATACCTACATATAACTTTATCACTATTGTTTCAAATAAGTCTTTCTCTTTCTCAGACCCCACTCATGGAACCATGTCTCCTTAGCAAAAATCCATATGAGCGGAAAGCGGGTCTTATGTGTCTTGCTGTTCTCAGTGAGGGCTGTGCAGATCATATCCGGAACAAGTATGTATGCTTACCCTGTATATTCTGAATATTATCTCTGAACGTGGAATCTTATATACAGAAATCTGTCATTCATCAGTATATATGGCATTCTACTGCTACTTATATGTTATGACAAGGTGTCCAGTTCTTTACAGTAAAAAATGCTTATAAATGTCTGTAAAATTCCTCCATTTAATTTTAATGCAAGCATTTAAAAACTCTTGTTATTGCTTGTAAATGCTTGCAAATACCCCCATTGGTTTCAAAGGAAGTGGTTATAGACAGAATAAGGTGTTTACAAATCGGTTGTACAAATGCAACAAGAAGCGTTTTCTAGAAGCGTTCTTTTAAATACTCAAAAACGTGCTGCCCACAAATGTGGTCTAGTCCTTTTAACCCCCCTGAGCAGTAATCCCGAGTGTTGCTCAGTGTAAAAAAAAAAAGCTACACTCGGGTAGCTTAAATTATAAAAAACACTTACCTGGTCCCATTGGCATTCTCTGGTGTTCTGCCCATCCGTGGCCGTTTTCTGGCCGGGTCCTCTTTCTTCGATCTGTCCCCCGGCGAGTGCGCTGACATTCTCTGGGAGTTCCCGGTGACGTCGGTGCATGCATCGGTTCGTTCGGGTATCTGGCGGGAATTTCTAAATATTTTGTATTGGATTCAATACAAAATACCTGTGTGTAAATATATATATATATATATATATATATATATATATATGCTACTGTACAGTTATATTACAGGTTTCAGTATTTTTGATTTATGATTTTGAGTCATGCCTAAGAAATACAGGCCTATAATGTAAAATAAATTTTCATAAAAAACAATGAACCCTTTTTATACATACAGATCTGGACAGAATTAACCCGTCAAGGAGGTTAAACAGATAGGAACAGTCCATGTAGATTAAACCTTAGAGAAAGCAACTTTATGTATGTGTTTTATTTATATGGTTTATGTTTAATCTTCAAAATACTTTTCTTCTGTAGGCATCTCCAGTCTATGCTGCAGTTGGTTTGCCAGGCCATCTCAGATAATAGCCATGTTGTCAGAAATGCAGCCCTGTATGCCTTGGGACAGTTTTCTGAGCATCTACAGGTAAATTGCTTATTTATTTTCAGTTAGAAAAACAATCAAACTGACTTTAGCTCATTCTGATGTGCTTTATTTTACTTATACATTCTTTGTTGCATTTTTGACCTCACATTTGAGAGAAGAGGGCTGGAGGTTTTCTCCCTGCCCTTATATGACCGCATTGGATATCTTACCCAGTCAAGAGGCTGTTGTTAGAGCAGTTATTTGTACATAAGCAGTAGTCTAATAAAGGAATGTACAGATACAAAAAACATGTTTAGATGAGCCTACAAGGCATATATAATTAATTAAATAACGATAAAGTATAAAACCACAATACATTTTATTTGTAATACATTGAAATGTATGATGCAGAAGATATAAAACCAAAAATACCTGTTAAAAATACAACACGCAATAGATCTCACAATGGAAGCCTCCCCTACTAAGGTATTGCAACAACTTCAATGCGTTTCGTGGATACTATATACGCTTCCTCAGGAAGAGGAGATCTACAAATGATAATCAGTTTTTAGGTATATTTACTTCAAGTATATGTTAACTTTTTACATAATTTAGAATAAAACATTGATATATTCACCACATTAGCCAACAAACCAATTACACATTACATCAATAAAATTGCTTTCTCACAACAAGCTGAACTACCACGCGGTAGGGCGGGAGGGGGGTTGTTGTTTCAATATGTGTACTAAAATAATCATCATTCAAAATAGATATGATTGATGAAAAAATAATATTATTAAGTAATATATCTTTTAAGATAAATTGATTACCTTCATTTTTGTTTAATCTCACTTTATCAGTATCCTTAATGTATCTCAAGAGCTTCCAATAATGGTAGACCCCATTACGTTCAATTGATTCTGGATCTATGTCCTCAGCTGATTCAGGTGTATTAGCCAACAAACCAATTACACATCACATCAATAAACTTAGGCTACGTACAGGCATCCAATGGTTCTTGGCTGATAATCAACTGAGGGCCGATATCGGTTGAGAATCGGGTGTGTGTACAGCGCCCATCGTCGGAACGACCGTCCTGGCGGATCCATGGACGACAAATGATCGTAATGCAAGGGAAGTGAGAGAGCACGCAGCAGGGTGCCAATCCGTCGTTCTCCCTCTCCCCTCCCCCTAGAGCAGAACGGTGCTGTATGTACGGCACTCGTTCATGCATCGTGCGGTCGTCTGTCGTTGGAAAGGACTGTAAAGGATTCTTTCAAATGACAATAATTGCAGGTGTGTATGCAGCTTTACATCGGTGCTGAGTGCTGATGGTCATCTAAGCGTTGCTTTCTCACAAGAAGCTGAACTATGGGCGCTGTACACACACCCGATTCTCGCCCGATATCGGCCCTGAGTTGATTATCGGGCAAGAACCGTTGGACGTGTGTAGGTAGCTTAAGTTTATTGATGTGATTTGTAATTGGTTTGTTGGCTAATGTAGCAAATATATCAATGTTTTATTCTAAATTTATGCATTGAAGTTGTTGGAATACCTCAGTAGGAGAGGCTTCCATTGGGAGATCTATTGAGTGCTGTTTTTTTGGTTTTATATCTTGTGCAATGTACGTTTTAATGTATTACAAATAAAATTTAATGTGGTTTTTACTTTATTGTTATTTAATTGATTATATATGCCTGACCTTAAAAGTCCCTAAAAAAATTTTGGCTTATCTAAACCGTGTTGTTTTTTGTATTTGTGCTTTATTTGGGATGTGGTCGGGGACAATCTAAGTCCTGGAAGGTACAAATGCTAATGAAGAAATGTGTTATATAACCTTGAGATTTATTTTATTTAAGTAGTTGTTTTCTTTGACATATGTTGAATATTCTTAAATATTTTCATTTTTTTAACTGTTCTCACCACTTATTCTTACTTGTTCTTTTTACTACTCTTTCTTTTATAGCCAGATATCAGTAGCTATGCAGATTCTGTACTCCCTTTACTCCTGGAGTATTTGTCACGTGTGGATCCTTCTCATACATCTCACCTCACCAAGGCTTATTTTGCCCTCGAGAACTTTGTGGAGAATCTTGGTGAGAGCTGATGCTAAATCGTCCATAAGTAATAATACTGTTGTGTATAGGATGCCTGTATACACAGGGTGGAAAACATATGCATTCACAGGGAATTAGTCGTAAAAATATGGAGATTTTGTGATGTGATCATGTAGCTTTTCCCTGATCAAATCAATGTAATTTTATGTGATTAATAATACCTATATATTATATCTTTCATGCATATTTTCAAATTGTTTTAGTGATATACCTGGGAATGTAAATGAAAACATAAATGGACATCTGCTACATGTGCCAAGTTACAGGGAAACTTGATAAGAGTCGACCTGAAAATTTTAGATATATTGCATATTTAGTAAATGTAAACCGAGAACAAAAATGTAATATATTGCATTTTACCAGTTCTTAGATATATGCATGTACAGAAAATTACCTATTGATATGACCATAAGATCGGTTTCTTTGTAAAGTCTGATGCACTTATCTGAAGGTTCAAACAACATTATAATACTTTCCAGATACCACCTACGTAATAATTAGTGAGGAGGACACAGCCTAAGGTGCCACCTTCTCTCCTCCATATATACAGTGTATAGAGTGGGTTTTGTCACTCAACAACACTAAGGGCTCTACTTATAAAAAACAAGGAATCTGACATTCCCTCATGATAATCTTCCAGGTCCATGTGTTTCAATGACAGTAATTGATTTCCACCAGGGAATTTTTGAGGGAATGTTAGATTCCTTGTTTTATAAATAATCTTACATGTGTTATTTTCAGCATTGCCAAGAAACGAGACTTAAAAAAAAATAAAAATAAATGTAATTTGTATTAAATTTAATATTTGTTTTTTGGGTTTTAAAGTAAATCTAATATGTGACAAGAGTTTGTGCTGACTTTTGGAAAATGCTTGTTTTGCTATTATTATGCTGGTTTACAGTTCTTTCTTTACATAAATTGCAGTTATCCAGTATTCCAAAGTCAGCTATTGCAACTTTCATGTATTTCTTCTTACAAGTTGTATTTACTTGTTCTTTTACTAAATTGTTTACCTCCTTCAGACACCAAGACTGTTTCTGAAAAGTTAGTTAGTACTTCAAGTCCAATGTAGGGAACAGTGTAGGATGCTGTTTTTTTTATAAAAGGAATTCAACAGTAGTAAAGGTACAGTCTAGACACAACTATGAAAAGAATAGTCACTGCCTCACAGCACAGGTGCAGTACATGGTGTCAATGCACACATTTGCTAGACTCGAGTACAGTCTTGTGGGATTCATGCTAACCCAATCCAAATCAATCAATCAAATAAGAGCATGTACTCCAAAACACACATACTACAGACTTACAGAATGCCTGATGGAACAAATATAAGTGCAGATACCATTTTTATTTATATCTGAAAGTATAAATCTGATTGGTGAAACATGAAACAGATAGAGAGAAAAACTTTTGCATATGTGGGATGCATAGAAATATTGCTGCATCAAACTACAGGTAGTCCCTGGGTTAAGGACATCTGACATATGGACGACTCCTAGATACAGAGCTTCCCTGCTCTCTCATGTGCAGGACAGAGACTTGGACGGTTTGCATGATTTGCAGAAAAAATCTTTCTCTAAACACAGCCGAAACTAAGCTCTTCTGCAAGCTCTTGTAACTGTATTGACCAATACAAACTCTGCAGTTGTTTCTTTTTGCATATCAAAGCACAGCTTGTTTCAGAAGTTAATGAATGTCATAAATTTTACTTTTTTTATTTGTGCTTTGTTTGTGATTAGCTCACAGTGAGGATTTTATACATTAGCAGACACCACACTGCCTTATAATATGTTGAAACAAACATCTGTCCTAATTGCATTTAATTAAATAATGTACCTTTTCCTACCTACATGTAAAATTCAACAAACCTACAGCCCCAATCTAAGTAACCCGGGGACTACCTGTACATAGAACCTGCATTGCCGTAGATGAGTAAGATGCCTAAAATGAGTGAACTGGCTGACCTATGTACAGTTTCAATGTTCCAGGCTACCATTAAAAACGCAACAGTTGTCTAAACTTGTTGTATGAAATTGCTTTTTAGAGCATATTTACATTCAGCCATTGTTTCCTGTTTTGGTGACATTTCTTCATAGCACAAGGATTATAGTCTGCTATGGTAAATTGAACACAGCTCATCGGTTATACTGAAAGCATCCAGCAGGTGGTGATCAGGCATGTCTCTTTAAGCCCAGTGATACGGTAGTGATTTGTTCAGTCCCTTAATAATTTACATTAAATAAATGTACTCTCATATTTTGTTAGGCATGCAAAATAAAAAACAAAACATGATCTTTTTTGTAATCCAATAAGTTGTTTGTTTATTGCATGAGAAAGATTTAGAATTTGATTTCTTCAGCAAATAGTTGGAAAATAGGCTTTTATTACAATCTGTTTTCTTTTTCAGGAAGTAAAATTGAACCATACCTTCCCACTTTAATGGAGCGAATTTTGGGGTGCATGAGCAGCTCCAGTAGCCCTAAATTAAAGGAGTTATCAATAAGTGCTCTAGGGGCAATAGGTAAGAAAGCATACAGTTTTTCTTTTGTATCATGTTTCTGGCCATCACAGCACTGTAGTGATTTTTACTAAAACCAGATGTCTACATGAAGATATCATTTGCCTTTAAATCTCCATAGTTAACCCTTAAATTAGGTAACTCTATAATACAATTCCCAAATACCAGCCATTTGAGGGGCACCCTTTCTCTCAGTTTTCACTGTTTGCTTGATGGGTAGCCTAAATTATCAGTAATAATAATTAAATTGCTTTATCTAGGGTTACCAAGCTACTGGACTACTGTGAGAGAAAGTTTAAGCTATGCAAAGACACTTTAACTATTTGTGCTATTCCTAAGCCACCACTATAGGCTTTAGTTCCTCACATTTTCATGCAATCTTTTTGTTCAACCCAATGAATAAAGCTGAAAGTCTGCAGTTTAACTGCATCCGAGTTGTTTCATTTAAAATTAATTGGGGTAATGTACAGAACCAAAATTAGAAAACAGTTGTCTCTGTCCAAATATTTAGAGACCTAACTGTATGTGTATTTGGTGGCTTGGGGGTTATTTTTCTTACTGATTATTTAATCTCCTATTCTTGGAGCATGTTCAAATATGTGTTTTTGCATAAGAAAGTATGAATTTTGCAGT
>NC_092863.1:30629823-30672164 GCF_032062135.1 Pyxicephalus adspersus
ATTAAAATTTAGTGTTTGTGTTTTGTGTCAGTTTGTTCTGTAGCCAGGCAAAAGGAACTCTTATAGCCCAAACATTCAACCATCCAAATGTGTTTAGAAATCTCTCCGGAAACAATGTCCAGTTCACAAATCTCTTCTGCACAGCATAAATCACTTCAGATTGTTCCACAGTTCATGTACTTCAATTTTCTTCCCAGCTAATTTCTTAAAGAAATAATTATTCTTGTCTATGTTTCAGTTTTCTCTGTTCAGTTCTTTATTCAACTAGTTTATTCATTTGTTTTGAGCTATGCACATTTCTAACAACCCACCAGCCAACGGGAGGGCTACTCGCCAATATCTAAGCATCTCTGCTCCACTGATTGTTAGGATAAAGTGTTCCCATTGACCAGCAGTCTTTAGGGAGCAATTCTGGCTCAATTATGTCTCTGCTGATTAATTAGTGCATGGCAACCCGTAGATTTTATAAATATAAGGAAGCTTTCATGGACTTTCAAGACTTTGCATCTATCAAGTTGTATATGACCCTCCTTACAATCTTTTTCACACCACTAGGTGCCAGCAGGGGCCTAATGACTGGACATTAGGGCTAGCACCACTGCATCGATCTACCATTCAGTCTAAATTAGTTGTTTATGAGCAATTACATACATTTAAAACATTAGTTTAGGATCACATTAGAGGGGTTTACATTTATTTGTGCATCAACAAGAGAATGGAGCAGTGGAGGAGAATAGCAAGTTTGAGTATTACTGGGTCATTGAGTGAATTTTTAGGTTCTATTCAGGGTAAAGTGACGAGATCTCTTGGAATACTTTGCATTTACCCAGTCAGTTTCTGCATCATTTGTAACATGCTCTTTGCTCTTTTGTAATATATTCCATTGTATATTTTTTCTGTGGACCCCTCATTCAATGTATTCTAATTTTTATGATTTTCTCCTCCAGCCAGTGGTGCTGAAGAATTACTAAGGCCATACTTCTCACCAGTAATGGAAGTACTAAAAGTCCATCTAATGCACACAGGAGAAGACGGAAGACCTGTACAACTCCAGTGTCTGGGTAAGGGTAAAAGAAAGCAAACAAAAAAATTGAAATTGGAAATGCATTGCTTCCTTTTTGATTGTGTCTTTGTGTTTTCTTTACATCAGAAACCCTTGCTGTCTTGGTCTACTCACTAGGGAAAGAATCCTTCCTGCCTTTGGCGGAAGACTGCTGTCTCCTAGGACTCAATTTATGTGACAGGATTGATGATCCAAGTATGAGAAGTTGTGCGTAAGTATCAGTGTACCCTTACTGTCCATACATTTCTGGTTGTGTCTTGTAAAAAACATATGTAAGCCATTCAATGTTTTAACCAATTAAAGAGGAAGTAAACCCAAAAATGACCTAAAACAAAACAACAAAAACTCACTTACCATCAATCCCGCAGGGAAGTCTATCTGTCCGGAGGGTTCTTCCATCGGGTCCCACGTCGTCCCGTCTTCAGGCGGTGCTTTTTTTTAAAAAAAATTTTTTTTATATAAAAGGGTTGTCCACCCTTTTATGTAAAGTGAAATTTCTGAGTTTAGGTACGCTTTAAGTAATATTTTTGCAGAGGGCCAGGTAGTTTCTCCAATGCAAGCAGAGCAGCAACAAAATAATGTAATTTTACCAACTAAATTAAAGACTGTTTAGTAGACCCTCTTTGAGGTTATCATTGCAATGATGAACGTCATCTTCACTTCCTCGTTGGTAACTTTTATTACTGGGAAAGAAGATAAGAAATCCCAACATTAAGGCTATGTACACACTTGCAATAACTGTTGTTGCAAAACGAACGATTGACGACCGATCAACGATTATGCACCAAATATTCTGAACGATCGTTTAGTGCGCGATTCTGTACATGCTGTAAGGATACGATCGTTCAAATATATTCCACCAACAATGTACACAAACTAGATATGATCGTTTGAATGATGCAGGAAGTGACATGTACCTGAGAACCATGCACGATCACTGAACAACTGTACACACAATAGATTGCGAATGATCGTCGCCCAATCAGATCCGACGGTCGTTCATTTCCATCAACTTTCCTTGTTCGTCGGCGTTGTTGGCCAGTTGTTGTGCACTTTTTTTGTTAAAGATTATTGGCCAATCAGTCGTCAATCATTTGTTTCCAATGTCAATTATTGCACATGTGTACGTAGCCTTACACTTGTCACTGGAGCTCGTTTTGGAAAATGTCTTGTGTTCCTCTTGGGTCTGTCTACCCCATCCTTGTGCTATCTTAAAAAAAAAATTCACTTCAGTTTAGATGTCAGTGAGTAAATTGGTTTTCCTGAAAGTAGTGGGTAAATATTTGTTTAGCCAGATATCCTTCTCCATCCAGTGAACTAATAAAAGGCTATATTGGCATTGGTGATGTTGGTGCCCTTAGTTCTTAGTGTTCACTTTGCACAAATTCAGACCCATATGAGAGTTTCAGGCAATATCAGTATGATATATGCTCACCTACTGTTTTTTGTTTTTGTTTTTTTTGTTTTTTTAAAGTAATGGTTTATACATCATTGTGGGCAAAAGGGCACCTTTGCTATCTCACTTAATATCAGTAATTTACATCCTTTGAACATTTACCTAGAAAATATTGGCTTATCCATCTTGTATACACACTAAACAGACAAGAATATGCAACCGGACAAGACCTTGAAGTGTCTGCATGATTTAGTGATATCCAGAACAAACTAGTAACTAGTTTTCCAAAGTAAGGTACACATAGAAAAGGTTAGTTCACCAAATAATTAAATAACAATTGTACACTTGCCAGATAGTCGGCAAAAAAAAGTGTAAATACATGGTTAGCTGCACTGCCTTGTAAAGTGTGGTTCCTAATTCTTTTCCAACAAAAACTTCCATATTGAGACATACTTAGCAAAGAATGAATTGAGATAGGTATGTGTTGAAAGTACAGTGTTGAAGCCAGAAATTTTTTAAGCTGTGTGGTAAAAAATTTTAGGTGGGCGCAGTCTCTGTATTGTGACCCGACTCTTCAATAACCACCCAAAAGGAGGCAGGTGGTCACCGAAAAATGCCAGGTGGTGTGCCCTGCTAAAAAGGGCTGGGGAGAACACAGAAGTGGACCATTTTCTAATACAGGTGCAGGGACCTACTATATATTCGGCACAGGTCAATGGCATGTGTTTTAAGCTGTCTAGCTCAGTGGTCGCCAACCTTTTCAGACCCATGGACCACTAAATTTACCGGCTCCGGACCACGCATGTGCGGGGAACCAGGTGTCGCTCAAAGAAACTTCCCCCATAGTAACGTCATAATGCCAGAACTGGCCCTCTCTCCCATCACAGATCTAAGCCTGCCCTGAGCCTGCGATCTGTACGGGGGGACCCCTCTCAGCAGGGTCCTTCTCCTAACCCTGTTCGGGAGCGCATTGTCTTGTAAACTACTGTTTGGCGACTGCTGGTCTACCTGGTGAGTGTTCTGGAATTTTTTTGTCTTGTACGCTTTATAGAAAACTTTTTAATTGATTTACCCTTCCCCCCCCCCCCCCCCCCCCCCAAAAAAAAAAAATTGTCATACCAGTTTAAGTAAAGGGTTGTTTAACATACAACACATCTATCTCATTTTAGATTTGCTGATTTTTTTGGGATGATACAACATCTAAGGGAGTGGATTTTTAAGTTCCATGAAATGCATCACTTGTTTTGCATGGACCCATTTATTTACATATCTCTTAAATGGAGCTTTGGTTTTTGTCACCTAGGAGTAACACATGATAGTATGGAAAATAGGTCTTTCAGTACAAACTGTGGTCCATCTGCCTTCCATTTAACCAAATATAAATCATTTTTCTGTTCCAGATGTAAATGTTTTTTTCTGTTTTGCTAAATGTAATGTTTACTAATGTAAATGATAGTGTTTTTATAGTCATTGTGTCCCTAAACGTCTTTCACAGCTGTTTTCCCTCAGCGTGAATGTTGTGATACTGTATGTGAACACACAAATGTTTGGAATTTGAGACCATATACAGTATATTTAGTGTCTTTTATTGCACGAAAAGTAGAATAAAAGTGTTTTTTTTGGTTCCTATATTAAATAAAATATGATCTACTTCTTCATAGAGTTTGAATTCTTTAAATCACAAAATAAGAAAAGATCCACACACTTCTATTCTTTATACCTTAAAGTAACATGCATGTTACTTATATAATTTTGAGTGCTACTTCCTTTTTTCATTTGAATAAACTATCTCTTTCAGCTACCACTTGTTTGGTGCCATCTCAGAAGTTATGGAAGATAATATTTCTCATCACCTTGAGAAAATGACAACCATGATGCTTTTGTCCCTAAAGTCAAGAGAAGGAATAGTCGTAAGTAGACTTAGTA
This sequence comes from Pyxicephalus adspersus, assembly GCF_032062135.1. Lineage (NCBI taxonomy): Eukaryota > Metazoa > Chordata > Amphibia > Anura > Pyxicephalidae > Pyxicephalus > Pyxicephalus adspersus. Next base: position 30,634,209 of record NC_092863.1, read on the forward strand.
AGAGATTTAACCTCCCTAGCGGTCTAATTCTGACCGTATTTCCATGCAAAAAGTGGTAAAATTTTTTGCATGCAAATCTTTTTTAGGCTCGGTCTGCATGGATGGTTTTAAAAACGCAAATAAAAGTTCCTATCACGTTTACATACGTTTTTATGCACTTTTACAAGCGTTTTAAAGCTTGACTTTAAAACGCTAAAAAACTTTTTTAAAAACCCAAAGACACTTTTTAGTGGAAATTGCCACAATATATCCCAATGACAGGATGATTCCCATGGCTCCAATCATGACATGAGCACAGCCATGGGACTCCTCCTGACAGTGAGGGATCCCCAGGCACTAGGGGTTTAATGAGGACAAGGATCTCCATTCACCTCTAGTGCTTTGCGATTGGCTGAGGTTTTCTGTTTCTCAGCCATTCAGCACTAGACTTGAATGCGGAGACACTTCCTGTCCTAGGGTGACAACAGTCACCCATGGCACTTTATCTGTGGTGGAACAACATTTTCACTTTGGGACATGAAGTGCATAAGGACTACCTTGGAAAAATGCTAACTGTTAGCAGAGATGGACTGCACAGGAATTATTAGCTTACTTGATTTCTGGCCTGACTAACTAGTATTAGTTTGCGCTTATAAGTATATTTAAGGGTTGATGTACACTTTTATTTCACTTTATTATTTTCATTTAAAATACGTTTATGTCATTTTATGTATTATGTTCAATGTTTTTCATTCAGTTATCAAATAGTCACACTTAATGTAAAAAAATACACTGCAATGCTACTTTGTTTATTACCAACCAACCAAAATGCCAGATTTGAATATATCATAAGAATATATGTTCCAGCAATCCTTTGGCATAGTTGCAGTGTCATTTTAAAACCACAGCACTCCAATAGTCATTTGTCAGCCTTTTAGATTCCTAGTTGATAACTGGCCTGCATCCCACTGCACACTGTGCCTAGGAAGGCTTTAGGCAGACTAGTATGTAGTCCCTAATTGTCCAATAAATTATGGAGGTTTTTGTGCTCTGAGCTCAAACTATGTGCAACCAGACCCCTAAAATCCTTGATTTATAACCTGGGGCCTCATTACAGAGCAACATAAGCTCACCGGTTTTCCTTAACTGTATATGTATTTGCATATCATAAAACATATGTTAGCAAATTGAAAGCAGCAATAACATGCAAATCTCAAGCAACTTGAACTGATCATGCACATTGCGACGTCTAATCTTATTCTCCACTTAGATATGCTGTTTGTCATATTTATAAATCAATAGGGAGGTTTTGGAATGCGCACGTCTAAACACAACATCAGGAAATGAAAGCAGTTCATATGTCCTAGAATATTGTAGGGTTCAGGGCTCATGGGATGCTCTGGAGGGACATGTACATTTATGCACTCACTTTTAGGTACCTGTAGTTTATTAGCTTCCTAACCTATATTTACTTTAAATTTTTCTGGTCGGTGTAGGTTATGGTTAATGCAAACATTTGAACCAATGGCTCCTCATGCCCACATAAACCTAGCTAAAAGTTAAAAAATATATTTGCACACACCTTAAGCTTAACAGGCTTGTTCTGGGGAATATTGCTTACAGTTTGGTCCCATCTGCCTGCTTTTGTGTCTTTTGTATTAAGGAAGAAATTGTCAGCAGTCAAAGGTACATGTTACAAAGTAGATATGAACTTTTGGAAATATACCAAAGGCTACAGAAAGTAAAATGTGTTACATTTATAGATGCTCATATTATTTCTCATTATAAAATTATTATTTTAGTCCTTTTTACATTTAGACGCGACAAAAGAGGTCTATATGTGCTGTATTGTCCTAGAGCCGCATTTACGGGAACTTTTGAAGGTTCGGCATTTGTTCGATCGTATGGCACTTTGCCGGGTAAATCATTTATTAAAAAAAAACTCTGGCAAAAAGTATCCACACAACTTTCCCTAACAAAATGAAACACTTTAACATTAAAGAGAGGTATTTATAGAGCAGTATCTTAATTTCACTTGACCCCCCAGACTTTACTGCACATCATGGCCTGCAGTTTGCCATTCAATAATACAAGCTGTAGAGTAGAGCCTGAAATGCCCCATTGAGTTCTCTCCGCTTGGCTTCATTGATGGAAAATAATTGAAGGAGAGGCCAGTCACAAGACGTTGACAAAACAAGACTTGGCTTTCCTCCTCTTCTTATTTGCTTTCGATTCATTTAAATACCATTCTGCTTGTTTTGAAGTCCCAAAGAAAGAGAGTATATATCACATATAAAACACACTGATGAGCTTTATCAATATTTTATTATTTATTTTATGATAGTGGTATAATACTTAGAAATTGAGAGCAATCACCAATTGAGAGCATTTCACCAATAGCATTAATGAAACACAGATAGGACTACAAAAACTGCATTTTCACAAAGCAAAAATGTGTTCATTTTTATGTCTACTACTTTTAGTGGATTCACCTTAATTACTTATCTGTTTTTTCTAATTCTTTTCTAAAAGCTGCATTACAATGAGAATCACTCCTTTATGTTGTTTGATGATGAAGCTGATGATGAAGATGCTGTAATTCAAGAAGACGAGGATGATGAAGATCCTGATGTTGAGGGGTAATGTACTACCACCTATGTTTCTTTATTTTTCACTGATTGCAAGAAAATAAATTGCTAACAACCCTAGGCATAAAAGGATTTTCTGTAAAACATATATAGTTTTCTGTATGAATTTTCTAGTTTGGAGCATATTGTTCTGCTCCCAAGTTACCTCACTAAATTGAAAAAAGGCAGAAGTACTTTATGCTTATTACATATCTGGCAGAGATCCCTAATTGAGTGAATGAGAAAAAAAGGGCCAAACCTATATGAAGGACTGTATAATTCTTCAGCATCACACTTGTAGGAAACAAAGTGTTAATTCCCAAACTTAGTAATTCCATGTGTGAAAAAAACATGCCACCTGCTGCTGAACAGTGGGTGATTATCAAGTCATCAAAGACAAAGCTAACTAACTGAAACTAGTGATAATCATACATGTGCAGCAGCGCAGACACAAATCTATTGATTATGCCTAGAAAAGCTTAAATGAGTGAGAATGCATATATTATAGAATATTTCTATGCAAATAAAAGTACTGTGTGCATCCTTTTGCTGAGTAAGCAATGCCATCTATACTTGCGAACCTGCAGCAGAAGTGGAAACTCCAATTAACTATGGACTTTGTTGCTACATGTTCATTTTTTTTTTTGCTGGCTAAATATTAACATACCCCACTTTATAGATGCACCTTATTGCTGGTGTCTATAATTCTTTTTTTTCATTGTTGTCATTCTGCAGCATAGCACACTTTATGTGCAGGTTGTGTATTATTACTGGGAGCAGAATTTTTAGTATTAACATAACTGAGGACTGTCTAGTGCAAATTTTTCTCCCAGGTGTGCTTGCAGTGAAGCTGAGGTTGATGCCAAAACTAGAAACTGCAGCCAGAGCCAAATTGTGAATTTAATAGGAGACACATTTTTTCAATTAACTTCTTCTGAGAACATAAGTAACATAATGGGTGCATGCTAAGTTTTTATTTTTTTTAATGCGGAGAGTTTTGAGGAGCATAAAACTGATTCATGCTGATTACCTGAAATCTTGTGAGGGACACATAACCAGGGTAGTGTACTTCATATGTACATGTGAGGTGCTTTATGGTTGGCCTTGACATTGGTAGGTATAAAAGTTAGCCTGGGTATAAAAAACATATTTGTGTACGTGACAACCCTTTTTCATGTTTATGTATAGCACTTCTAGTTTGCCATTCTGGAGCTCATATGCATAATATTTGAGCCTTTACAAGTTGTGCTGTTCATGTGAGTAAATGAGTTTCAATTAAGACTGGTTCTCCACACGTGACCACACCAAATGCTTTGACTACTCAATTCTTCAGGCAGATGTCTATATTAGAAGGTTATGTATCTTTATATTACATGCTTCATTATTGTAGAATTCAACAAAAATAATCCACACAGAGTTCTTCAGTCAAAAAAAAAATTGTTCTTTTATCTATTTAACCAATGGACATTGTACTAATAAACCTCCATCCGAAAACTATTATGTCAGGGGTGTCAAACTCTGGCCTGGGGGTCAAATCTGGCCCCCAAAGGAATCCTAAATATGAAGAGCAGCTGGCCTGTCGCTGCATTAAAGTAGCGCCGCTACTACAATTACAGGCATCACTCGCGTCTATAGACCAGCGTGCTCTCTGCCAATGCATGGCCCTGCATAGGACTGTTTTATAGACGCAAATAATGCCGGGAATTTTTGTAGCGACGCTATTTCAATGAAGAGGGAGTTTCAGCGGCGGGCCACTCCTAAGCTTTAGCTCCGCATTGACCACATCTGGCATTTCCAGCACTCCCCCTCAGCTGTACTTTTTCTTGCTACTCAAAGGCATGGACATGAATGGTTGGATTTTCATAGAAGAATATTGTTATTATTATTGTTAGCCTGTGCAAAAAGGTTACCATTGAAATTTAACTCAGAAGGCTACAAATAGAGAAAGATGCATAAGATTTTTTCTTAAATAAAATAAAAAAAAAATGTTTATGCCTCTTGCTCTATTATAGGCTTGTTCCAGATTGAATGTGAAGCAAAACCTTTTTCCAAATCAAAAGCGTTTATATCTAATGAGAAGGAAAAATTTCCTCAATTTTTTCAGTAAATTTCAAGGTTGACCCGCCACTTTGTCTAAGTTTTTGATTTTGTCCCTCTTTGTTATTGAGTTAGACACCCCTATGCTATGTTATCACATAATAGTGATCCAACACCCTATATATACAATGCACAAAGCATCTATTGAGATGCAGGGCACTCTCTGTTGCTCCTGAAATATATCGGAACAGACACAGTAACCATGTACTACATGTTATCTCATTTATAGCCAAAAAAGTTTTTAAAAGGTTTTTGCATCTTGTCATTGGAAAGGATTTTTTTGCCTGTTATGGAATATTGCTATAAGGCTTTGCTTTCTTCCAATAGAGGAAGAAAGGGTGAACTTTGATCTGTGTAATGTCCTGCACAGTTGTCTTTGATCTGTGTAACTTCCTACACCACTGTCATCCTTAGCTGAGTCTGAAGTCCAGGGTGAATATGATTAAGCCTGCTGCAGCTTAGGAGACACAGATAAGTAGTTTTGTATGTTCCAGGGTCACTTAGTATCTTGTACCACTTATGTACCCTTTATTGTCATTATAGCTTGTTAAAAGAAAATAGAGACCGATATGATTTACTCAATGGTACATTGCTGGTACATGGTCCAGTGCTGTGATATGGAAATGGAAAGAATCCTAAGCTGTTTAAAAATTTTGACTGGATCAAGAGGGCTTAAACAGAACTGTATCTGCACTTTCAGCAACTGAATCTAGAGAAAGGGAGTGAAGGAAAAACAAATATGTATATATGGGGAGGGAGACATTAAAGTGAATCTGGTGCTTTGCTCTTCAGCAAGCAAAGTATAGGTGCGCTTAAAAGTAATGCTGATATTACAGTAAAAATAATTGTGAATGTGATGTAACCTGTTTAAAGTAGGTGCCCTCACTTACTTCTCCTCTCAATATCCCATACTAAGTACACTGAGGATTCCTTTAGTATGTGATGTTACTTGCCTTTTAGTATCCCTAAATGAAATTTTAGGGTACACTTCAGGATCAGGGCTTAATCAAAAGATGATACTCATCCCATTGGATGCGTACAATGGTTCTTAACAGCAACAAAAGCAATATCCCAATTTCCCGGGGAGTACCTATTGTCATATTCTCTTACTTGGAAAAGTCAGGTAAGGACAAAGGCTCACATCTCTGTAATTGAATATAGGAAATATCATTGTCAACATTCAGCTATTAGCTATTAACTAAAACATCCTCCTCATACTATTTTATATTGTCAAAAGTATGCACTAATGAAGATGATACATAACCTGTTATTGGCAGCATAATTTATTTATTATTATCATATATACATATGTAGATTGTGTACCTCCATTTGCTACTCCTCTCATGACATCAACAACTATAATTTTACTTCTTGTCAGGTTACCCTAACCCAGACAAGAATGTTAAGGGAGCACAAGATGTTCACAAGGACACAGGATGTTTATATACGTTCATAAGTACATTCACAATACATGAATTAAGTAATCCATATTTTCTGTTTATTTTACTAAAAATATTAACACTTTGTAGCTTTTTAGAAGTAGCACCAGAAAGCCATGCTACAGTGGCAGAGTACCTGAGATTCACCCTGTTGCTATTCAGTTCCTGGTATACCTAGAGGAGGGGTGTCTGGTATGCAACGAGGAGTACAGGTGCTTTATGATGATGATCATATCTTCATAGTTTTTTCCCATGACAAGTTTGCTTTAACACCATTAATTTCCCAGGAGTACTTTGTACTTTTTCATGTTTTATTTGTTTAAGACTTTTAGAGCAGGATCTTGTAGCTAAGCCCACAACAAACTCTTTCATCACAGTTCAAATATGCATGGACACTGAAGTTTATTTTACTTTGTTTTTAAGAAAACAAGATATGTGTAACATTGGAGGGCATGTCAGTAATTATTTGTAACCACAATAACACAATGATCGTCTCAGTGACATTAGCAATGATTTTTCACCACTGTAGTTTTGCTCGGATTCCTAAGCCCTACGCCAGTTCAAAGCAGCCATATTTTCTTATACTGTCTGTGGATTACCTCACATCCGGCCGTGAAAATTAGCTAGGTGCAGTACCTTGATTGGAGAAGGATTAAAGGGTCTAGATCACCTGTAATATTTTTTCCAGGATTAGAATAAAAGAAACAAGTTGTAATATTTATTAACTTTATTACTAGTGTTCTAGGATCCTCCCACATCCTCAGTGTGCAAAATTATACATTGCTGATCTATGTTTTCACAGCATCTGTTTAAATAACAATCAATCCTCTCCAAGGTTGCACCAGTACTCTGAATGCTGATGGTAACAAAAACAATTAAAAATGCTAATAGATTTCTGTTCCTTAACATAAAATGGATCATTGTGTGTTTACAGGTTCAGTGTAGAGAATGCTTATGTGGATGAGAAGGAAGAAGCATGCAGCTCTCTTGGTGTGATTGCACTAAATGCCAGGTACATTTTATATTCATTCACTTCATTCATCCCATCTCTCTAAATCTGTTAACATAAACTCCAATTATATTAATCTTTATTGTTTTTCTTCCACATCACTTCAATTTGTTTTGTGCTGTTAATACATTTTGTTTAACCAAACATTATTTTTTCTCTTCTGTTGTTTTTTTTTTTAATATCTTTAAACTATGAATTATCATTTTTATGTCCTAATTTTTGCCTTCTCCCTTACCTTTACTTTAAATGCTGTTTGTATGGGTTCTTTTTTTTTCTTTCACCATTTGCTTGGCACAGGCTAGTAAAATCTTGTTGCTGTCAGTAGCTGTAGTTATAGTTTTTGTGGTTCTTTAAGGTGAAGCTGTCTTTACTAAAACATTTGAAAATAACAGTGCAGGCACCCAAAGTGGTGTCTTTCGGTATCTCTCTTAGTTTTGAAATTAATTACCTTGTAGCACTCAGACTCCAGGCTAAAACTGAACACAGAAATTAACACCCTGCTGACACCAGCAAACCTCAGACCTATTTAGATAAATGGAAGAGTCTTCTCTACACACAAGGTTTTGACATTGACAGTTTAATGACGGGGCAGGGCTGAAACCTTTTTTATTCTCAACAACTCTTTTATGAGATTAATGTGAGTCATTGTTTTTTGATAGTCTCCTCATTCCAGTGTCCGTAAGGCAGCTTATGAGGCTTTGGGAAAATTTGCACGTTCCATGAATTTAGTATGCCAGAAGAACCCTAGTGAACCCAACACTGCAGGTGAGATGGCCCTTGCTGGGCATGCACCATGATAAAAGGACAATCATACTGAACAATTTACATCAATATATTGTGTTTCTATTTGCTGTTGTCTGGCTGTTGTGCTGATCCAATGGGTTTGAGTTTAAGACATTAAACAAGAACAAGTATGTAGATCCCGATTTCTGACTGCACTTAATTGCTGCATGCTTGTTTCTGTTAAGTAAACTTATGGAAAAAAATACCAGCCAGACCTTTTAGAAACTTTGGCAACCTCTTTTTGTTCAAAGTACCTGTTTTGTGAATCGTAAGCAGTGTAAACAATAAAAAACTAGAAAAAACAAACCAGGTCGTATGTAATCTGATTTGTAGATAAATAAATGTTTTTTCTCGTTTGGTAAAATATATATTTATTTAGTGTTCATTTTTAGTTCCAATCTCACATATTCTTTTTACTATCTATCAGCACTGCTTCTCCTCTTGGATCTCCTCATCCCTGCCTATCTGCATGGGGCAGTACATGATAAAGAGCGTGAAGTGGTGATGACTATTTTAGATTCTTTGAACAATTTACTAAAAGATGTGAAGGCCCCATGTGTCAGAGGACCCGAACAGCTAGACAAAATGTGTGCAGTCATCAAGGCAGTGCTGCAGAGCAAGGTAATTCATTAATTCACTGATTATATTCACCGTTTATATTCACAAGTACTTCCTACACTTTCACTATAAACTGGTTTTATCTTCACAGACTGCGTGCCAGGATCCAGAGGGTGAAGATGAAGATGACAAACAGCAGGTTTGCTATTTGTAGATTTTTCTTAGTCCTTTTACTTTCTGTACCACCACACTACAGTACTGCATTTCCTCACAGCTCTCCAGTAGTTAAAATCTGAAATTACAGCTCCTGGACTAATTGCAGGCTATATTACAGCTCCCAGTGGAGGTCAGGGGAGCTAGTATAACTACATTTCTAGTACTGGCCCATTTTCAAAGCGAATTTGTTTTAAAAGGCACCTTTTTTTTACAGTGTTTCTATTCTTTATGTATTTTAATAATCATTATTGTATTACTATGGCCATTTACAATTACTTTCTTCCTTTTACCTTGACAAAAAAAATCTAGAAGGGAATCAGCCTTTCATTTTCAACAAGTAATGAATGTGAAAAGCTGACACTATTTCTGAGAGGTTCAACTTTATTGAAACTAATTGCTGTTAAAACTTGAAGCTTGAGATGACTCACAGGATAAGCAGCAAAACTGCTTTATGTATATTCCTTGACAGAATTAATCTCAAAGCTTGTTAGACCGTCTCTGATTGAGTTATAAAGCAAAGGTCAGAAATGGCCTTGGTGTATGAATAACTTGTAAAAACATTCCAGGCACAAAGATTACCTGTTCAGATCTCATTCAGATGAGCTGCATCTTACTGCTGTGCATTTCACCAGAATCTACATGGTCTTTCCCACAGAAATAACAAAAATGTTGTTTGCATAAAATGATTGGTCAACTAGAAAGGATGACCAACAATTTTAAGCTGAAAATTACACTTTTTTTCTTATAGAGGCCTATAGATCAAACCAAAAAGAGTGGGCACCTTAAATAAAGGGAAGGTTAGAAGCTTACAGAGTTGATCCTTATGGGGAGCTTAAAATTTTTTTTTTTTTTTTTTGCAAATGTCGCCCACTTGTCGTTTACAAAAACCCTAACATAGATTACAGCAGGTTTACTATTTGAACCATTTATATATTTTTACAAGATGATCATATCCCCTGCTTATATACCTCTCTCTCCTCAATGCACAATAAATTCTAAAAAAATATTTGCAAATCTTTCTGAATCTGATCTCCTCCTTTTTTTTTTTTTTTATTTGGTTGCCCTTTTGTTTTTTTTAATGGATTGATGCCCAAAAGTAAACTTTATATTCCAAATGAGGTTTTACTAATGCTTTGTATAGATGAAGAAGTAGATTTCTTTCTCTGGAGTATTGAGTTCTTTTGTTTCAAGTATTTTGCTTGCTTTAGAAACTTTTGTACAGATCACCTGGCTGTCTTCCAATTTGCTAAAATGAAACTGGCAGAAGGTACAAAAAAGAGGGAGGAAAGATCTATAAGTAAATATATAAAGCACAATTAAGACTATGGTTTTGTGACTTACATAAATAAGAACTTCATGAAGCAATGTTTACCTCTAAGCTGTAACAAAATCCCATTGCAGTTTTAGAGTAGTGCAGTCTTCCCACTTACTGAATTTTAACAGTATAAAAAAAATTCACAAAACATATCTTGTTAACTTCATTCCAATGATTTTAATTTGGAGAGATTATTCTATTGATGAATTTACAAACATGAGCAAATTGTTGGTACCCCTTGAAACCATTGTTTATTCTTTATTTATCAAAAATTAGTTTTGCTTTAAAATTACATAAATTAGAGTGTGTTAAATATTAAAAGAAAATAGCCTGCACAAAAATTAGGTAGCTCTGCTTGCAGTACATTGTTTCTGGACAGCATTTTTCACCGGTACTTCAATATAGTCCAGTGTTTAGTCTATTCTCTTAGTGGTTACTTTTAGCTGTGTAGTTTGGGTCATGATCTTGTTGCAGGATCTTAACTGAGACTGAAGACTGAAACAATGCTTTCTGGCACTAAGCAATTTATTTAATGCAAGAATGTCTTTATAGTCTTGAGACTCCATATACCCAGTAAATATGGTCTTCTTTTCTCTGAAGTCTTCACTTTTTTGACTCAACAATAGAGCTAATATGACAAACACTGATGGACCTTGACCTTAGAATTTAGTTTGTATTCTTTGGAAATTTGTCTTTAAATTTTAGCCTACCATTCTCACTATCTTTCTGTTCGTTCTGGGATCGATTTTTCTTTTGTGACCCCTTCCAGGGAGGTTGGTACAGTCCCATGAACCTTAAATATCCTAATTTTGTGTGATTACAGGTACATCAAGCTGCTTGGAGATGGTCTTCTAGTCTTTGTCTTTAACATACTCATATTTATTTTTTCTGATCTCCGCAGAGAACACTTTTTCTGTAAAATATCCGGTTATTAGAGGAAGTAAACCCAAAAACGACCCAAAACAAAAATAATACACTTTCCTCTATTCCCACAGAGCAGGAGGTTTTTTCCATAGGGTCCCAAGTCATCCCGGCATCCATCTTCGGGCTGGCATGCTAGGCGCTGTCATCTTCTCCCTGTTCTTTTGGGTTCTTCTTACTACGTCACCTGACGCAGGGGCGAGATCGGGTGACATAGATGGGGGGAAAAAACGCATGCGCAGTGAGATCTGCAATTTCTTTCTCTTTTGGCGAAAGGTCTCCTTCTGCACATGCCCGAGAAGGAGCAGCCAAGAGCCTCCTGGGATGTGTGACCTAGGTATCCCAGGAGGCTCTGCTCTCCCATTTATTCTTTAATTAAGGGGGCAGTGCTGCACCACTTATTTTTATTTAGCTGTAAGGGTACCAACAAATCTGTTAATGGCTGTAACTAAAGTGACTTGATTTCCAAAGAGCTGGGATTGTTCTGCATGTTTCTCTCTGAGCCAAGAGAGCTCAGTGTATTTACCCAGCATTTCTAGTACAAGCAATGTTAGTGATGGCATAGACCTCCAGTGAGATTAGATAACAAATGCACATCAGTGTTAACTGAATTTTCTAAACCCTTTTACACTTAGAAAGCTGCAGTAAAACAGTTCAATTCATAATAACTAGCAGCACTTTTGTTTTTAGTTTTATTTTCAGTAAAAATTAAAATAAATATTAAGCATAGCATCACATAACATTATTTAACATTTCCTAGACCTACAGTTAGAAACGAGCCAATGCAAAGTTATATATGTAAATATCAGAACTCAAGTAAACAGAAAATATACATAAAAACCAGCACTGGTTTTCCTCCGTAGTGTCTTTCCACACTAAAGGAAGGAGGTGTCCCATCACGGGGCTGTTTGTATGAATTTAATTCTAGCTAGCCCTGTCTGCAAGCACTTGTCCAACAGAGCTAGCTAGCATTTACGGTAAGAACCATTACATATATAAAAGAATATATATATTTGTTACAGTACTTTTCTGCTTTTTAAACCTAGCTCATGCTTTAACTCTGTTATTTTTTTCCTCTTCCCCCAAATCAGGCTTTACTTATTATCTGCTTAGTATTCATGCTGTCTATATAAAGGATTTGTATAATGCCTCATTTGTGTGCGCTCTACAGCACTGTGCACTGTGATCAATGGCTCTGCGGTCTGTAGTTTAAGGAGGCCACACAGTCTGTCCAAAGCTAGAATCGACCATGAACTTACTGCCATGAAAGGAGGAAGAAAAATGAAGGACACTCCAACGCCCACAACCAACAAACTAGTCATCACTAGTTTATTCAGAGGGTGCCTCTTTTCTAGGATTGTTCTTGCAATGGAGCCCGTGCTTTCCGTTGTGCTGCAGAATAAAATAGAACCAAGTGCAAGGCCAATGGCGGGCAGCAACCAGTCAATTTTTTTCTCTTCATGAATATATTTGAAGGGGCAACCCCAGTCCCATTGCCTGCATACTGGTGGGCTGTCCGAAAGTGACAGTATAGGAAACTGGCTATAGGAAGCGGCAATTAACCAGCAAGTTAGGCTGAGGAGACGAGCTTGCATGGATAGAGTGACTTCTGTTCTGGCTGGTCCACCTCGTCGGTTTATGTGAGATCGGCTCCACTCTTCACTGAAGCACACCCAAGGGAGCAGCAGAGGGATGGTTTTGTGGGCCTCATTCTGGAAGCCCAGAAATCGCAGAAATACTACCTCTGTACTGGGAGACAGAATCCATCCTCCAATCCATAAAGATAGCAGAAATCCTATAGGAAAATCAACCATATTAGAAAAAATACTAACTAGTTTGCAGTTATTATTATTAATATTACGTATTACGCAGCGCTGTACATTAAATAGGGGTTGTAAATGACAGACAGATACAGCCAGTGACACAGGAGGACGTGAGGACCCTGCCCAGAAGAACTTACAATCTAAGAGGTGGGGGAAGTAGCATACAACAGGAGGGGGGGGATATGGAATGGTGTGGAAGTTTTTTTAAGCTTTCATATTTCTATGGCCCTTGTTCATTATGTTTTGATTTAGAGAGATATATGTTTGTCTTCTAAATGCCTCTTTTTTGGTTTGGTTTGACTGATCAGGCTGTTGGGCAGGGTTAAAATTGGTGGTTGGGGGGTGGAGGTTGCACCTGTTGGTTGCACTCACTGCTTTTCATTTTATTACAGAGATTCTGAAAAAATGGCATAAATTATTTCAAGCTAGAGACCGTCACAATCACAGTTCAAAATGTCTGTATTTATTCTATATACTGACAGTAATGGATGTCTTGAAAGCAACAATTCTCTTATTTTATTTTGAAAAGCAATAACTAGTCAAAAAAGTGTGTTTTTACCCTCCTATGTATGCCCTCTATCCATGTATTAAATTGCAGAAATAATTTGAGACATCTGATTACTTCACTGCACCTCTTCTAACTCCAAGGAGGAAATGAACTGACCTAGAGCCAGATATCAGGAGTGATAGTGACAACTGTATTGTGGGGTTCAGGTTTCATGTACATATCCTAACTGTGATGTTTGGCAGGTTGAGCACTATCTAATAGAAGGACCCCATAAGGTCTGTTGTGTAAGTAAAACACTAGACTGTTACTCCTACCACTTCATCTATTAAAGCTGATTCTGATCAGATTCATGGTCATAGTTTCCCAAAATGTTCATTGAGTGACATTGTAAATAGTTGGGTATAAGCCTCTTTGTTCTAATTATTTATGTTCAATGTGTTTACTTTTTCCTTTATAAGGTATATCACTTAGAATTACACTGTAAAATAAGCAAAAATATTTCCCATCATCAACGAACTTTCAAGCCTTAAAATGGCTGACATATCGGATATAATAGACAGCTCCAAAGCAACTGCAGACTAGAAACATAGAGACTAAGATGGCCTCTGTAAAGAATAGTTTTTTTTTCTACTTCTAAGTTTTTTTTTTTTGTTCTTTTGCTTAAAAGAAAAAGATGATTTGTTACTCATCTTTATATTACTCTACAACACACACATATAGCATATTTAAATATATATTTGGAACAATTTTAAAACTGACATATTTTTCCAGAAGGCAGATTCTAATTGCTTCATTACAAATATTGTCTTAATTATTATTTCAGCACACATAATAGACACCAGTGTAAATCACTTGTTTGCTGTCACAGGCATGACACAATGACCAATTTTCAGAATCATGGTTGTGAAATGATTGCATAAATATACAACGGTCACAGTGTCTCTTTAGTTGTGTTCAGAATTACGAAGATAACATTTTAGTGGAAGGCAGCAAAAATGCCAAGATTTGATCAATAAAGATAGTGACGGAGTCAAAGTCCAAAGTAACGTGTTTCTATGTGACACAAATAACATATTTTGCAAAAGTAATATAAACTAAAGAAAAATGTAGCAATTGATGTGATAGCTACAGAATTTAGTAGTCTGGAAGTATGAAGTAGCTCTTACAAGGAGAGTTTTATGTTATGTTAATCAATGTAATATAAATTCACATTAGTAGTTCTATTTATAAAGCAGGCCCCTGGTGGAGAATCTTCCTGGTTCATATGTTTTAATGGCAGGAATTGATTCTTCACTAGGGAATGTTTCAGTGAATGTCAGATTCACTGCTTTATATTTAGACCCATAGCTAACACACTTATGTATGTCTATTTAAATAGGGACATTTTTATCTACTTTGTAGGTCTTATGTTTAAAAAGTCTCTAGATTTACCATTCTCTATTAATTTGTTTTTTTCCCCCTTCATCGCACTGGCTTTTTTTCACACTCCATGTGCATTGTGAAAAGTAAACTACATGGAAAGTTTTGTAAGTTCTGAAAGTTTTAAATTAGTACTGTTGTCTCCTAAATTTTTCTAATCATTATTACTTTTGTGAAGAGATTAGTTTTTTTCAAATCTAAAATTATCAGTAGAATCATAAGATACAGCATGTGAAAGTCTCACCTGTGATCACTGTGTCGGTTACCATGAGGATGAGCAGGGAGATGATAGACGCCTGGTTGTGAACTTCTCGTAGACACAGGAATGGCAGAAAATTGAAGAAGCATTTTCCAGCTTGCAGACACAGGATAGTCTCCACAATACTCATATTTGTGGAGTGTTCATTCATCTCTCATGTGCACTGTCTGGTATATTGTTGTACAGCATTCAGTAATCTGTCATCTTTTCATAGTCAGTCTGTTTTTTTTTCTTTCTTTATAGACTTGCTTGTCTTGTTCTTTCTTTCTCACTAGTCTGCTCTTTCACATTTCAGAAGTTTGTTGATTTGATCTATGGTTCAGGAGTCTCTGGAAGATTATTAAACTCTTACTAACAGTCACCTAGCTCATATTTGCTCTTAAGGTAATTAACCTGTAGAGCAGGTAGATCAGCTAGACCAGGCATGGGTTGTCTCACACCCCACTGCTGCCTGGAGAAACGCCTACAGATCAGTGATTGTCTGTTAGTGGCACACCCACTGTACTGTCTCTTGTGATTTGACCCTTTTGTTTTAACAATGCTATAAAATGTCTGAAAGTGTTGTAGATTTCTCACCACCATTATTGAGCAGTGTTTTTAATATTATACCTTCATCACTTTCACCTTCATTTTCATTTTTTTTCTTATTGATCCTTAGCACCAAGGCAAGCCTCACATTTACCCTAACAGACACTTTGTGTAATATTTATAACTTGCTCCCTTTATGTCATGGTTAAAGAAACTCTTTCCTTTACCGCTGTTTCCTACGAAATATGCACTCTGTAGCTTATATATTGCTCACTAATAGTAGTACTTTTATTCCCTTTTTGGGCCCTAACATCTTTCCCCCCGAACATCTCAGAGATAGTAAAGCAGGCAAAAAAAAAAACTTTGCCCCTCATTTGCTTTCATAGCAGCCAGGGGAGTTGTTAGACTGAGATATGTGGGCTTTGCTGCTGATTTTTACAAAAAAGTTATTTGCTTCACCATTGTGTATTCTGCTTAGGGTACATGTGTACTGGAAAGAAGGTTTGTGTTTAAAACAGATGAACCATTATGTTTGAAGAACAGTGTGGCGTTAGATCTGTGTGTAATTGTATATTATTCATGTGATTTATGAAGCTCCTCTTGTAACTATGAAGCTCTTTTTGTGCAGAGCTCAGCTTAAAGTGACATTTTTCAAGGACATGGTATATTTTCCCACAGGTTTGTGAAGCCCAATGCAAATTCTCTATTTTAAGCTGATTTTTCACTCCCATTCAGGTTCAATTGGAATGATTAGAAAATATCTGTTATAATAAATAATTCCCTAACATCAAAACAATTAGGTACGAATTTGCTACACTGCAGACTACGGGTGTGGGAATCGATTGGTCATTTTGGGTAATAAAACAAATATATCTTTATAATAAGTGACACTACTATGATAAGGCGTATTTTGGTGCCATTGGCAGTTGCATTCTTGCCATGAAGTTAGTGTCCAAAAAGGCAAGTCGAAGGCAAAGGACCGCAGGATTCCTACAGCTGATCCTATTAATTACTAAAAGAAGCCATCTTATAAAATAACAGTGCTTTGCTTCCTTAGGTCAGAGCTTCTTCCTAAAACCCAAAGCGGATATTTTCATATAGCAGCCAGAGAAGTACAGAATGCACAGATCCAGAGTGGATCAGTCAAAAGCAGGGAGATCATTGCTTTTCACATCCAAAAGTACATTTTCCCTCCAGTAAGACTTTGGAAATACAGTGAGCAGCAAAGTAATGTCCTAACCACACTGATATACATCAGGCATAATATTTGTATTATTATTTTTTGTTTAACAGGCAGAATTGGATGCTATGCTGTTGGAGTATGCAGGAGATGGGATTCCACTGATTACTGCTGCAGTTGGAGGTGCAACGTTTGCACCATATTTTGCTGGTTTTCTTCCATTGCTGCTAAGTAAAATGGTGAGAATCATCATTTATTATAGCATTTCTAGGAGACTTATTATGTACTTTAAAAGCGTAAGCTCACCTTTTTTTTTTCAACTTGCTATGATTCACTTGAAAACATGGAAATGCATCCCTTTTTGTCCAAACAGGAGAGACCGTGGCCCTGCAAAAATATTTATTTTCTAGTAGAATGCATAAAAGAAAAGACTGTGTAAATTGACATCAAAGCATATTACTTGGCACTGAAAAGTATCAACCAGAAATCGGCTGTTATTTGGCAGTCCTATTTTTTTCTAGCAGCCCAGAGGGTGCGGAGACCACATTAAGGCTTTATAGCATAACACTAGACAGACCTCTCAATTACAGCGCAAACATCTATCTCTGAGAGACAAGGCTGCATTATTGGTTTCTTCTTCAATAGGTTCTAGACTTTCTAAAATGTTGGCCCACCTGTTGTTTTTTTTTTATACGATAGTAAAAATTATTTTATCATCTTTTCTCTCTACACAGAAGTCTAGCTGTTCTCCAGCAGAAAAGTCATTTGGAGGAGGTATTATGGCAGAATCATTAGTAAGTTTGGGGGAGGCAGTTGTACAGTTTGTCCCCCAGTTACTTCCTGCACTGATTTCAGGAACACAGGACAAAGATGATGAAGTTCGCAGTAATTGTGTGTTTGGACTGGGAGTTCTGGCAGAGCATGGAGGTGCTGCAATGCACAAGTATCCTACAAAATACTCCACATTTCTTGCTTCCTCAATTCATTTACAATTCATGTCTATATTGTGACCAGATCCAAAATATCTAAACTATACACACACACAGACCAAGCACTTTATCAACCACACCTTTCTTGTATCGGTTTAAGTCTCTGTTGTCTTCAGAACTGCTGTAATTCTTTGTGGCATACAGTGGATTCAACAAAGTGTTGGAAACATTCAACAGAGATTTTGGTCCATATTGATATGATAGCTTCCTCATTTTCTGCAGATTTGTCAGCTGGACATCCATGAGTTCAATTTCCTAGTGCACCTCATTTCATATGTGCTGTATTGGATTGATATCTAGTAAATGGGGAGTCCATTTGAGTACAGTGAACTCATTGTCATACTCGAAACCAGATATGAGATGATTATTGTGCTTTGTGACATGGTACAATATCCTGCTGGAAGTAACTATCGAAATATAAATACATTGCAGTATTAAAGGGATGGACATGGGCAGCAACTATGCTATGGTAGGCATTTAAATGATGCTTAGTTGGTACCAAGTTTCCCAAACTGTAGCAAGAAAGTATCCTTTAAACCATTTCACCACCACCTAAATCACCTTTCTTTCCTATTCTGAGGCCGGATTTGAACTTTAGCAGGTCATCTTGACAATGTCTATATGTTGAAATGCATTGAGTTGCTGCTATGTAATTGGCTGATTAGTTACTTGTGTTCAAGCAGTTCAACAGGTGGACCTATGACATTTTCCTAGGTAAATGACAAAGCAATATTGTTGTTTCTGCCTATCACACTTTGATAGACCCAGTCCTGTATCTCCTCACAATGTACTACACTTCTCCTTAACATATATGCAGACATTATCCAAAGTTGCTTTCAATATTATCATCTATAATCAGCTGTGAGAAGAACGGTCGAGCTCTGGACAATGTGTGCGGGGCAGTGAGTCGGATGGTGTTGAGTCACCCAGAAGGAGTACCACTGGAGCAGGTAACAGTCTATAGACCATGCCTTTTCTATTGCATTGATCAGTGCTATATAATTGTGTTCATTTTGCTAGGATCTACATATAATACTTACTTTGTTGGACTTTCACTTGTATTTACCTTGTAAGGCCCACTTTGGTTACTCAGTTTTAAATGGATTATTTAGTAAAATGTGTCTATTGTCTCCGTTTGTTAGATATGTGCACCTCAATTGCTGTCAGGAGTCCTTAGATTTGTATTTTATAGTGCAGAAAATGCAAGAATATGAATGAGATCCCCTAGAATGAGGTTAGATGAGTGAGACAATATGGGCTGGGTACTGCTGAGAAGCCTGAGAGTTTCTCAGCCCATCGGTACCTTTCCATAACTAAAATACCAGTTTGAATAGACCAGTTCTTTTATGTTTTAACACTAAACCTTGTGATACAGGGGCAACAACCTACCTACTTAACACTTCTGTTTTGCAACCAGTTAATATTCTTGTTCAGTAATCCACCTGACTTTTAACAATCTGGTGATCTGGGAACCCTAATAGGTGACACATAAGCAGAGAGAGGAAGTTGCTTTCACAGTGACCCTGTGAGGTGCTGTCTGGACCGTGGCTGTAGGAGTTCACAGAAAAGTCACAATAAAGTTCCATCACCAATCAGTGCAGCTCTTTATAAATGTATGTCAAAAGTCACTCTTTAGCTGAAATGAAACTTATAAACAAAAGTATTGACAAAAAAATAATTCTCGAATGCCACTGTAGTGCAGAGGACTCACTCCTCCAAATCTGGCAAAAGGATGGATTTCCTGGTCCTCCATCTGTACTTCCTGGTTCCTTTTGTTGACCCGTGTCACTACAGTACACAATTGGGATCCACAGGAATCAGTGGGGGAGCAGGAGGTAGATACTCCCAGAAGTGTCAGTCTCTAAAGAGACTTCAGCGAACAATTCATAGGTTAAGTATTTATTTCAAAGAAAAAAGAAAACCCAGACAAAGGCACCTGTCACATGAAAGACACAATAGAACGCTTTATAATCATAATTCTTATTTCACACTCCCTATTCAAATAATGTCACAGTACCAGCAAACCATGTTAACGCAGAACTCTTGCTAGACTTTTGATCTTGCACAGCAGTAATTTCTCTTCTGCTGAAATTGCTTACTTTTACCACGTGCTGTGAGTAGATTTTAGACATAAGCTCTACTTTTTAAATGTACATTTGTAAGGTATAAAGTAACATAGGCAGTTTTAGCTCTCTGGCTCATTTCTGTCTAAAATTACTCTTGGGTTCCTTGGTATAACTGTGTTTGTCTTTTATTCTGTCCCCCAAGTGACATTTCTTGTTCTCCACATTTAGGTCTTTCCTGTGCTACTCCGTTCTCTCCCACTGAGAGAAGATTTTGAGGAAAACCCTACTGTGTTTAAATGCATTTCATTTCTGTATGAGAAGGATCCATCCCAGGTATGTTATGATGCAGGCATAATGTGTAAAGAGCCCAATAAGAAATATCAAGAAGGAAAATTTAGGTGCATTTTTTTTGCCAAGTGCCCCATTTGTTTTGTTTTTTTGATGTTTGTTTTTTTATCTCCTACATTTCTTGTGTGCCTGCGGTTTGAAAGGCTTCTGTAGTGTCAGTTTCCCTGCTACCTGATATACTCCAAATTTTTCAAATGCTAAATTCAGGTGTAAGGTGCTATGGCTTCATCACAGTATTTATAACCCTGCTGTTACAGAGTAGTAAAATAGAGCCATGCACCCTGCATTACCTCCAGCTACAGGATGTTCTCCTTTTTTAATCTGGAACAGACAAGAGAATATGTAAATGCCGATGGTACCTTACCTTCTTTAACTGCCCTTCGGGTTTCTGGTCCTAACCGGGTCCTGGTTCCAGTACAGAAAATGCTCTTGTTTTTTTTGTCATCCCCTTACAGCAGGCATGTCCAAAGTCAGGCCCGGGGGCCAATTGCGGCCCTTGTTCAGATATCCACCGGCCCGCAGCCTCTGTCATAAAATCAATAATATGCAGCCCGCCAGCACTAAAATAAAAACACGCGTACAAAAAAACTCATTAGTGGTTGAGTCCCCTAGGTCATTATAGCGGGCGTGTGCTGTGCGGGACCTGTGCAGACCACGTCTACACTAACCCTGGTTAGTGGTTGGCCCCCACACATTTTCACCTTACGAAATCCGGCCCTCTTTGCAAAAAGTTTGGACACCCCTGCCTTACAGGCTTGTATGCTCGGTTTAGGGCTCCCACACTGTTTGAACAATTACTTCTGCAAAACTCCGGACCACAACACATGTTTACCTATTTGTATAGCCTACTGCCGGAGAACCAGCAGTGCTCTCTTGCCCTCTTTACACATCAATGAACACGTGAACTTGATCTTGCTTTCTTTTCAGGGGATTGGGTATAATTGTTTTTTTATCGACTTATGCTTTCTTTATCAATTGTAGAGCACAGGAGACAAATTCTAAAGTACTCACTCGATGGTATTCCTGCTCTTCTGACCTCTACAGTATGTCACATCTGTATCTTGAGATGTGCTGGTGATGCCAGATGCTACATGTTTGGTGGGAGTGCCTGGTGGTACAACACATACCCCAGCCATAACTTTGCTTTCTTTGCTCCTGGGGTCAGTCTCCTCTATCAAAAAGGGTGTTCTCTGGCATTTCTTGACAGCAGCCTAAGCTTTAATTCCTCATCTTTCTAAAGCCCCCACTCTATGCAGGAATAGTTTCAGGAACTGATGCATATTCAATACCTAAATCCGTTGGTGGCTGACGTAAATGGCACAATGATGTGTAAATGGCATAGACATTTTTTATAACAGTCTTCTTATTTCCATACCCTTCTAGGATAACTGCTGCACTTTTATTTATCATTTGGACCTAATTCAGCCATCGCAGTTGATTCCCCTTTCCCCTTCTCTTCTTGTTCATTCTTTGTGTATTATTTCTTGTGGTTTTCATTTGTTTCCAATCTTCTGTTAGTTTTGAGCTTCTTTATTGTTCCATTGTCTTAATAGGTTTACAGTCTCACATGTTCCCCTCTCTAGAGTAAACATTAATATGACTTCTCGATCTAGGAGCCCTGTGACATGTTTTATGGAATTTAAGATCACATTGCTTTTGTGTCACTGTTTTGGTTTATAATTTCCCTGTAAAATCCTTTTCTTGGGGTCCACTGGTTTGATCATGCTCTTAATACTTCCTGCTGGGAATTTGAGGCATGCTGCAAGTAAGAGGGGTTTCCCGGGCTTGCCCAAAAGTTTTTTGTTTGTGTTCAGTTCGCCCATAGGTGTCCCTCAACGGACTGCAAGATAATTATTTGCCTTCTTTTTCTTAACAGCATTATACATTTAGTGTATTGCACCCTATATCCCTAACTAAGAAAGCATTGCTGAGTTACGCCCTAGCAACTGACTCTGTGGATGAAAGACATTTATTTGTCCTTTGGCTTCCTCTAAACATACACTTGTCTAGATGTAGAAAATTGTGAAATACATTCCCTTTTTTTCTGAGTTTGTAACTTTGTTCCCTAAAACTAGAATGCCTTTTTTATGCAGTGTTTCTGTTATTTTGTCCACTCCCTATAGAATTTCTTTAATGTTACACTGGTTATAGAAAATATGCAGTGCCTTGAAATTCAAGTCATACCAGTTAGGATATTTAACCAATCCTTTTACATAAGTAAATCCTTGCTGCAGGTACTATAAACAATGGAACTTGTAGGACCAGTTATACAAATGTAATCTGCCAATTTATCAGCAGCACAAGGTTTTCTGCACACCAAAGGCAATCTTGTCTTCAGTTTAAAAATCCCATGCCAATAAAGGGAGCATAACGGCGGTCACACCTTTCCTATTGTGACACCCATTTCAAGCATGATAATGTGGAAAGTTGTATCTTTGTTACACGGATTCAGGCTTTTATTAAATATAGATTTGGTAAGCTCTATGCAGTCTTGAAAACTTTGCAATACATAAAATTGTTTATAAAAGTTGACTTTACATTGTCTTCAATTAACAATCAAATTTTCTAGTATGTGAATATGCTAATAAGATGCAAATCTGTTCTGCGGATCTAATTTTTCTAAAGAGTTTGTAAACTCAGGGTCATTTTATGCATCATGAATGCATGAACAATGTCCTCCGTAGCAGTGCTGAGCCCAATGATAGCACTTACTGCTACCTGGCAAATATCTCCAATAGTAAATATCTATTTGGTTGCCAAGGACTGTTTGCCCTGAGTCTTAACTAACCACGGTATTTGTATAATATTCATGTAATCCTAAATACACACAGGGTTAATTTTCAGATATAGAACCTTTCATTGTAGTTTTCAGAACAGTTGTTTATATTCAACAAAAAGTCAGCTCAATTATTTGTTATATGCTATAAACGCCCAGCATTTCTCTTAACCTGAACTTCAGCTTCACTTGCTAATGAAAAAGTTCCAGGCCTCATTATAGATCCAAATCTTGCAGGATGACTCCCTTGTGGAGCGAATTGTTTATGTAGAATGTAGTCCCCCCACCCTCTCCAAGGACAATTTAAGGATTCTCCCATTGTTATCAGCCAGAGGGTGTAGGTACTTCTGTATACTTTTAATGAATGAGTGTTAAACTCCCAGGCATATAATCCAGTAAAGTTTACCCTTTAGCTGATAAAGTCTCCACCTAAAAAGCTCCAGATATTTTTAGATATTGCGTCCTGCCCTTCTCCTAAATATCATATATAAGACTGTGTGACCCACAATAGGCACACTCCTGGGTTATCTCCTCATTCCCAATGAGGTTCAGACATGTAATATTACTGAACTTAATATTAGCTCTAACTTCATGATGATCCCACTGCCTCATCCCACAATAGAATGCACAGCATTATGTTCTAACTTGGAGATAATATCAGTAATTCAAATCAAGAGGTACCTACAATATTTCTTTGGTTGCTGCCATTGGTATTTTAAATTGGTTTGTCATTACTTCTGACATATGTGCCCTATTTTATGTTTTTTTGATGACAGGTTCTCTTAAACTTGTTTTTTTTTTTCCTATAGGTTGTCAAACACATCAATGACATTGCAAGAATATTTGGCCATGTACTGGGGACAAAGGAAATCCAACCAGGTATAAGTAGTTAGGAGGCTTATATATTATACCTTCCTATTAGAGGTCATACTATGATTTGTTAGTGGACTTTCAGCTCCCATTTATGATTTATGATTCAGTTTAGATGACACAAAGGTTAAGCTGGATTCTCAAACATCATCACCAGAGTCTTTAGCTGGAGTATCTGGGCCTAATCTCAGATTTACCTTAAATAGGACTTTGTGCTTCTCACCTTTTGTCAGGATTGAGGGGAAGGGGATCTCCAAACCTTGTTAAGATCGGGTTTGCTCTGTGAATGTTTATCCCTCATCTGCTGGATCCTTAAGGAATACTGATTGCTATTGGCATCCGGCAATCAAATAAAATAGGGGAGAGCTTCCAGTTCTTGCAAATAAGGCAAAGTTGGAGATTTTTTTTTTATATAAATTAGAGCTGAAAAGTGGGAGGATCAGCACTGTGAGCATGCTTACGGGAGGACATAGTGTGCAGCTGCTCCTACATTAGCCAATCAGGAAGGTGATCTATGCTTCACTAAGTTTTACTGTATTAGCTTTTGGTTTAAAACATTTTAATTTTGTATTTATCTGTATGTCTGAAACTTTAAAGTTTTAGGAAACCCAGACAAACTGTAAAATACACAATTGAAACACAATACACTTTCCATTAGGATTCACAATCATGTCACTCAGGCTGGAGATATACATAGGTCTGGCAAATTGCTTTGACTTCTTATTTGCAGTCTCCGTCAGTGGACAGTAAACAAGCAGCAGCAGTCTGACCAGGGTTATCTTTCTACTCTCTCCAACTGTCAGCATGTTCCGTGTCCGTATGTTTGTCCGTATGTTTGAATACAGCAGAACCAAATTCTGTTAGTTCAGACATTTCCTCTCCCTGGCTACTGCACAGGAGATTACCGAAAGCTGTTTTCAGTTTTAGGTAACTAGACTAGTTTCACCTCAAAACATTAATAAATATAATTTAAAAAGTATTGAAATTTTTTTATCATGACATGCATTAATTGATGTTGATTGTATTCCTACCTGGAGCGATGACAAGATAAGCGCTTAATGTGTGAATATCATTACAGAATACGTGTAAATATGTTGCATCTTATAATATGCATAACATTCCAATATGCAAACATTACAATATGCATATAACATTCTCTATTATTATTACTCCTGCAGACACAGAAGAAGCTTTAGTTCATATTTTAAGAAACATGGCACAGCACTTCCCGCAGGAGCTGCAGAACACACTGGCGTCCCTGCCAGCTGAGGTGTCATCAAAATTTCGCCCTGCTCTTGGCCTGGCATGAGGTGCTTCTTCGCATATTTTATTTATATGGCTTGCTCCTCACCCACCTTGCACACCTATGTACCTCTAAACTTCCTGTACACTAAGAATTAAATCCATCAGACTGTTCAGTGTGTTTCCTAGTTATTTTAAATGTTTTTTGTATTTATAAGGCATTTTCTGTGCTTTGGTTATTGTGTGGTGTTCTGTAAGGGAAGGGATGAATTGCTGTGCTTTGCAACTGGAGATTTCAATCTGTGATTTGGATGTGTGTAGAAAACCGTATTTCTGTTTTGATTAAGTAAAACCCATTTGTGAGACTTGCCACATATCTGTAAATTTAGAAGAGAAAGCAGTTACGAGACAGGAATAATGTCTACCCTAGTGATAATTGGAGCATAGCTTGTAAATCTGATTGAAGCCTCATATGACTGTAGGAGTTAGTTCATTTGTATGGAACCTTCCGTTTATACATAACACAATTATAGGTCGGTGAACCAGTGTCAATCCATTTACACAGTTGGAATTGGCTTAATTGTTAATTAAGTACACACAGGGAAGGCAATCAATCTGACACTAACTACCAATGAACATAATTCTTTAATTTCCTCATATTTACAAAATGTTCAAATATTTAAAACACATTCCAACATTCAACTGATACATTGATTTCAATGCTGTATTCTTGATGCGATTCGTGATGCTTGTTTGGCCAGAGTGATACCCGCCTCACTGCTTTCTGCTGACCTGCGTCGCCATCTTGGTGAGGAGATTATGATCTCATGGGATTGATTATAGAAGTTATAGGAATTTTCCTCCTGAAGAAGTGGTCAAGCATCACGAAACGCATCAAGGATACAGCATTGAAATCAATGTATTAATTAAGTGTTGTTATGTGTTTTAAATTATTTTAACATTTTGTATATTTAAAGGAAATTAGAGAATCATGTTCATTGGTTAATTAGTGTCAAATTTATTGCCTTTAAAGTCCCTCTACCTTTTTGTAAATTTATATATATATATCTTATATATTTGGGATATTTTGTGGAATATTTTGTAATCATAAAACTGGATATCATTTTTGTTAAGTATACACAGGTGTTTATCCAGCTTTGACTGACTGTAAGAATCACTTGCTCTCTCTGACTATTCTGCTTCTGGACAAATGGTAATAAGGTAAGATATTGTAGTGTCAGGGTATAACAGCCTTTTGATTGACATGGCTTCTTAATGTGGCTGCTTCAGCTACCCATATCATCTCCCGAATCCATGCCCCATCCACTGTATGTCCCAGATGTTCTATAATAGGGCTCCCATTCACCAGGCTTTGATGCTCTTTCCCTTTTGATAATCTTATGTGAAAAAAAATACATATGTGCTAATCAGAATAAATTCCATTGATCTCCCGTTAAAAAAGGTAAAAATACTTTACATAAAATACCTTAACTAATCCACCCTCCCCAGTACACATTCAGGTTCTTGTAGTCATGACCCTGCCACTATCACTGAGAGATGATATATATATATAAGCTACAATTGCTGAACTTGTAAAGAATGCTGATTTTGTGGATGTAAAGCTGATCCTTGGGTGTCAGTAGTGCAATTCACATACCTGACACAAGCATACAGACAACTATGTGACAGGTTATGTGATGATTAGCTGATTAGTATTGCCATTCTGGGTCAGTGATCTGCAGGTATTTTCTTATACCATTCTTACCTATTCTTATACCTATTCTTATACCTATTCATGACAATATAAGAAACAAGTAAAAATACATACTAAGAAAAGTACCGGATATACAAAAAAGGTCAGTGCCTAAACAATGCATAATGACATAACATAACAAGTGTTTTGCCAACCAAAAGGTCCAGAATAAATTCATTGGTAAATCTTCAGTCTTTACATGTGTTTATTTTTATTTTTATCTTTAAATTATTTTAGGCACTATGGTCCTATATAGGTCACAGTGGCAAAACCAGAACCGAATTCTGTGCACTATTCTTCATTTTCTGCTCAGATTAAAAAAGTATAAAGTAAATAATCTGTAACATCAAGCTTTAAATGACCTCTGAACACTTCAGCCTCTTTTCTGATTGTTCTAAGTTCACTTTATAGACCTATCTCAATCTCCTCTGAAAGGTATTGTGCGATATGAAATATTTAATAAAGCAGACAATGAAACAGTTAGTGCAGAAAACCCTATAGATAAATATAAAAAAAATAGATTTATATGTCTTTCAGGTCTTTTTCCCTCAAATGTACTAATTTCTACATCCCTTGATCTTTCTGGTTTAATGTTCTCCATAATTTTATAAATCAGCAGAAAGTGGTATTTTCTGAGGAGCTCAGATCATATTATATTGCTGAATATTTATACAGTTGCCTATTTTGGTCTCTGCTTCTACAATCATAACCCTTTTTTCAGAACTGCATTAAGATGTACAATAATAAGAATTTGTGTCAAATGGCTTTCACAGATTTTACAATAAAATACCAATTGTATATTTATAAGTGCAAAATCAGCATGTAGCAGGTCAAATTCCTCCTTCAATTAATTCTAAATAATCTCATATGCGTCTAAAATTGATGTCATCAATAAAAGCTTTATTTCTGCCTTGGTGTCTGATAAACGACCTTTCTGCTGCTTTACAAATAATTACAATATTGTAATATCTTTCTACTGCATTATGCTTCGATTTTAGTGTAAAAACCAGGAGGGATCAAAGGATGGAGATTTTAGAAATAGTCAACATTAGTCTTCTAAGAAGAAGCTACAAAAGTGGAAAGTGCTAATTAGGGCTTATTATATTCTTAACAAGTTTTGTGATGTAAGGCAACCAACATGTTTCTTTAGTTATGAAGTCAACTTATACGTTTTAGGATAGCATTTTATCCACAAGAAACACTACTTTATTCTGTACAAACCGTAACAGAAATGTAAACATTCAAATGTAAGAATTGTGTAAATGATGTCCTCAGTGTCACTTGAAGTGTCTTCCTGGAGTGATGAATATACATCCATACGGCTCAGTCTGCTCCAAACGAATAACCTTCTGTGTGGAGAGCACTGCCAAATCCAAGGAAAGATGTCATAGCAAAGATTTGTTTCTCAAGATTTAAATATGTTTTTCAGTGTCAACACAACATTTGACCACCAGAAACCCCTGCTGAGCCATTCTCCATTTTTGTGTTACAATCTACAGACACTTTATTGGGTTTGTATTAATAAGGCTGTGCACAAAATGTGATCTCCTAAAGCAGTCCATGGGATTTCATTTTACTGCAGTTGTAATGAATTCTGCTTGCATACTGTAAAATATGCAAAAGCAGCCTGCTGTACATATGGAGACCGCAGCAACTGATGTATACAAGGTGGGGTATGGAGACAAAAAACATTTGTTATATACAAGGTGGTAATACACAATAAAGTCATCAGCACCAGGTAAATGTGCTTACATTTTCTTTTTTTTATATTGTGTGCATGTAAATGACATTATGTTTTACTTCCGGTAATAGCTGGTTAAAAATAATGAACTTAAAACTGGTTTCTAGTTACTCACCAAGACAGTTGTAAAAGAATTTGGAGACCAACAAGCGAGAAAAAGAATGGGGTGTGAGGCCAAGAAACTCGGAATGTCCATCGCTCTCAATCTGAGAGTAAAGATTTCTAGAGAATGACAGATCCAAACCAGTGTGAGACAAATGAGAGAAGCCAGGGCATGGATTGAACAATATTAAGGGGCACATCAGGATGTGTATATTGAATCAAACACTTTTTTTGTAGCCTATGGCATTTGGCCCAAATAAAGTAGTAACTGATATTTATCTAAAAGTGGCAACAAGCTGAAAAAATCTGGCAATCTCCATCTTTTATTACTAAAAGGGGTGATCTTCAAAACAATGGCAATATTTACAGCTGATCTCCCTTTTTAAAAATGGAGCAAATAAAAGAATGGAATAAAAAATAACAGGCAATTTAATATTTGATTAAAGAGCCTTTGGGACTTAACTACATTTGAGATTTAATGGCCTTGAAGATTATTATGTTTTAAGACTTCACTTTATGAACTGATATTGCATATTGATGCCAATGTGCTGTAAAGTTTTCTCACGTGACTAAGCACTGTAAGGGAACTTAATAAAACAGCACTATATACCTTTGTAAATCTTCCAGTAAAATATGTTCCGTTTCTGGCATTTCCACAATAAGTTCTGGCATCTCGGAGACTATTGGTAGTGATTTCTCTTCTTGAACTGATGGTGTCCTAAAATTAATAATAAAGATGTTTATGTAGTGGATAGTATTTCAGTGCAGAGTTTTAGACTTCATACAAAAGGTTCTGGATGAATGTGGATCAGACCAGAAGATAGTAGACTGTAGGAGAATATTTCCATAGAACAGTGGTCGCCAACCCTTTCGGACCTACGGACCACTAAATTTACCGGCTCCAGTCCGCACATGCGCGGGGAGCCGGGTGTCACTCAAAGGGCAAGAAACTTCCCCAATAGTATTATCATGATGCCAGAACCCGCCCACTCTCCCATCACATCTGAGTCCAGAGACACAACCCGCCCACTGCCCTGAGCCGTACAGAAGGCAGGGTCCTTCTCCTGACCCCGCTCGGACCACTGATTGGCGACCGCTGCCGTAGAAGACACTAAAATTTTCTTTCCTAAAAGTAAAATAGATCTTAACATACCTATGCTTTTAGAAAGAAAATCTGGTAATACTTTGCCCACCTTCCCCCCTATATCAACATACTAGTCTTGGCTTATTTAACAAATACTGGGCATCCGGTGATCCATAGACATTTATGTGTTTATGACCAAGATGTGAAAGGCCCCTGCTGACTAGCTGTTCTTTTTTCAAGAAGCCATTTGTCTTCCTTTGGGCAATCATCATCTCTATGCTTTCATCTGTAGGTTGTAAATTTTTTGTCATTACTTGTTTTATGCACCCAGTCATATCATCTTATGTATCTCACCTTCCTTCTTCAGGAGTAAATATTATTGGTCTGGAGCGGTCCTCTTCAGACATTTCAAGGGACATTTCTATAAAGAATGTAGGAGGACAATAAAAAATTCCAATATGGATCATTATACTTAATTTAGGATATTTGCCCATTCAGCAATATTTTTCCCTGTCTCTTCATAGTGAAAGGCTGCAGCTCATTCCTCTGCACTGACATACAAAAAATAGCATAATTGTTACAAACTTTTGTTTTATTGTTAATTTAAATCCTCTTAAAGCTGCTAGCATTTTCCATGCCAGTTACAGCTCCCACCTGTGGAATGCCTGTGTTATAAACAGATTTAATTCCAGTTCAGTTGGTAAAAGAGCACATATTGCACATTTATATGTTAATGCAGCTTAAACTACATACACGTACAGAAGGATATATGACCTGACTAACCTGAAGACAACATGATGCTGACAGCAGACTCGGTAACTGCACGAACAACCTGTATAATGAGACGAAAAAACGTTCAACACTTTTAGACAATATGTGCTACTTCCTTTCCTTTTATATGAGTGATTCATATTATATACATATCGGCCATCATTTCGGCACATCTTGTTTTCTGTTAGAGTTGTGTCTGATGTTCAACTCTTACCTCCAGCTCACTCATGGTTTCCTCTTCCCTTTCCCGGATAAACTGAAGTGGTTCTAGCACAGCGCATCTACTCCACAGTGTGGTCAACTCTGGGGCCATGAATTGCTCTGGTGCAAAGGTAACATAAGGAGCATTTATAAAATAGTGAAATTAAAGTGAACCATTGTAAGCCATTGTAAACATTTCAATGTAAAATCAATCATCGTTCTGTAGTGCTTCCTGCATAATCTTCAACCAAGGTAAATAGATACAGAAGTGTTACAGAATTGGTGCAGTGCTTTGTGTGACTGCTCTTCCTGATAGAAAGTACATCTGACGTCCGGGGATTAGTGCCTATGCTCACCATAGGTCGGGGATTCAAGGAGAGAAGTTGCTGTTCTAGGCCTCATGTGAGGAAGTGTTAGAGGGTCCTGAAATAAAAAACAGTGCACTAGTTAGCCTTTCTAATACTCAGATACTGGCAGACGAGGGGCGTTCGTATGTCCTAGGTATTGGTTTGTTTACATACCAATGACTGTGTAAATATGTAGGGGTCACTTGTTTGCTTCTGCATTATCTTGCTTGGAATCTGAGTCTCCTTGTCAATTATTAGTCTGCTTCTTCTCCTGGTTCGGCTTATAGGTCGGTCAGGCAGCTCAGGCACCACCAGCTACATATATGAACAGAAAATAGATGTCAGGAAAAACAGTAAAAGGTGTATAGGAAAAAGTAGGTACAATTCTACATCCTATTAAAGTGGCAATAGATTGGTAAATTCATACAAATCAAATCTTACAGTTTATTTAATTAGGTTATGGCAAATTATGAAAATAAAACAGAACAAATCAGAAGGGTAAAAAAGATTCTGCGTTGCTAGCATGCTGAGACCAGCCTAAAAAGGGATTATTTTTCAAAGGTATTCCGAATTATCAATAAGGCAGAAAAATGTTCCGGTAGACTCCCTGCTGTATGTAATAAATGTAGTTGTGACTAGTGAGAAGAAGAACATTTATCTGAATATTGAACAAAGGCTAATGTGATACAGAGCAGTCTTAGTGCAAAGTGTTGGTACTAAGATGATTCCTGGAGGATATACAAGATTAGGAGTGATGGCCCAAGGACAGGAAAAGGGACTAGAGAGCTCGGAGGCTAATCCCACAGCACCCCGCATACACCAGGTATAGAACTAGTGTTCACCAAGTGGCTTTGTGTTTTCAGGGCTTTTAAGGCAAATCCCTCCTTACAATATTAGTGTTTTTACATAACTCTTGATACTGAATTCTGAAATTTCTATGCATCGAAAATCTGGCCAAAGTCTCTTTACTGAGTATGGAAAGGACACACTAGAGTGTGCTCTCACAGCGTAGTGTGTGACTTGTGAAGATTACACATCCTGCAAAAAAATATGCCTATTAAGTACAACTTGCATTGTGGTATTGTGGTTTCTATTTACGTTGTACATTAGAGAAATTCAAGAAGCCAAACACTGAAAAAGAAATCAAGAAATATTCATTGATTTTAGCAAGAGAAACAAAAGCTGCACAGAGTTACTAACCAAAAACTAAGCAGAAGCAAAGAGGAAAGGGCAGAGACAGATGATGGTTTCTGAAAAATTACCTGTGGGGAACGAAGCTGTGGAGATACTCGCTGGGGGGATGGCATTTCTGGAGCTCCTTCTAAATAGGAATACCACCATTAGTAATATGAATAGGAGAAACCAGTGACCTCTTTACTATATGAGAAGGCTTTCTTATCCCCACTCCTTACTATAAAGTCAGGTTCAGTACATCAGCTTTTCCTAGATTGGCTGGTATCTATATTATGTATTAAAAACTCAGCTTACTATGAGAATGGAATATTAGTACAGGGTTTTGCTGCTGATGGTAGAAGTTAATACATAGTTAGGGCAATTCCGAAGGATTTTTATTACTGACGACAAAGCAGAGAAGTACCAACCACCATACCTGTTTTGTATGGATTTCAAAGTTAAAGTTTAGATTTGTTTCTCACAAATCTAATGTTCACCATACCATGCACACAATGGGCCTGATTTATCAGAAGACTCCATGGGTGAACATAGGTGATGCGGCAAACCTGAATGGATCTGGAATTGAAAACGTGCCAAATAATAGTAAATGATTTCAAGATTTCCATACCAGGTTTGCTGGCTCACCCAGGTTCCCCCATGATAGGATATCTTCTCCCGTCTTGGAAAGCTTTATAAATCATTTCAATGACTCAACCATTCATATTCTGCCTTCTTGGTCATTTATATTTGTCACCAGTGGCAAATAAAAGCCCTTGTCAAGCTTATATTAGCATTGTGCTGATGGCTTGTAACTTGTTGAACACGTGTCTAGCTGCTTGAAAAAAACACACATCCCTGATGATATATCACATCTGTGGTTACACACTTGTGTAATGTGTTGTATTTCCTCTTTTCAATATATATTGATAACTGCATCCCTTTCAGTCCTGTGGTTAATGTGTTGTAACACGTAGACCTAAAATGAAATGATATGGTAGAGTAATAAATCTAAAATGTATTATGTTGCCTAGTTCCAGTCACACAATTACTTTTTTGATGTCATTGCAAACATAAAAAATAAATCATACATAAGCATATTAGGGAAAGTAGGATTATTATATTGATTGTGTATAATCCCACAAACTGTCACACAAAATTTATAATTTATGAGGAGGGAATAGCACTTAGGACATGATTAAGGAATGCTGAAGTGACATGCTATACGGACAATCAGGTATATCTGAGTGATCCCACACCATATTTGTTTGTTTGTTATCACCCAAAATAATCCTATTTCTATAGATGATTCATGAGCTATTTTACCAGAGGGCAGAGCAATT
This sequence comes from Pyxicephalus adspersus, assembly GCF_032062135.1. Classification (NCBI taxonomy): domain Eukaryota; kingdom Metazoa; phylum Chordata; class Amphibia; order Anura; family Pyxicephalidae; genus Pyxicephalus; species Pyxicephalus adspersus. Next base: position 30,667,673 of record NC_092863.1, read on the forward strand.
GGTTCTGCTATTGCTTCTTCCAGCAGCATTGCAGCATCAAGTTCATCAGGTTCTGAAACCATTTCTGAAGGCAGGCTAAAGAGGAAAAAATAAACTGATAAGAAAATGCTTGTCTGCAGGAAGTGCTAACCAAATTCTAGCAGAACATTTCATGGGAGAAATGTTATTCCATATTTCATTTCAGTAGCAACAGGTAAAAGTGTAATTTGTCTGAGCAAGCAATATTTTGGACAACCTGTCTGGATAGACCATGAGTAATACAATTGCTGATTTTTTTTAAAAAAATTGCAATCTAGGAGGCCATAACCTTCTGCAGGTCTCAAACCTTTGTGATTACAAAGTTTCAGGTCTGTCACTCAATAATCCAATAAAAGAAAGGCAGCCCTGGAAGGAATAGGCACGTCCCCCTATTCTGGACATACACATTTTACTGATAATCCCTATTCTGTTCTGGGTCAGAGCATCTTGAAACGGCAGGTCTGGTTGGATGCTCCCAGTATGCAGTTGTTTGTCAGCTGTGGAAATGAGGGTCATGGACACCCCAGAGGTCATGGACAACAAGGTCAAGGACACCCCAGGCTTAATAATTGAAGTGATGGGGAGATGTAGGCATTCTAGCCTATCTGGTCTGATATCAATTAAAAGTTAGTGGGCATGACAAAAAGTTGTAAGATCCCACACTGCATTGCAGGTTGTGTATCCACAGACCAATCAGTGTGCCTATGATGCCCCCTTTCCACCACCAAAAGCATATGGGCATATGTCAAAACGAGACCATGGAGCAATGGAATGTGGCCTTGTCTAATTAATCGGGTTTTGTATTACATTCTAACCAAAGGCAAGTGTTTTGTTTGCCTGGGAAAGGGATAGTAGCAGGATGCATTATGGGAAGAAGGCAGACTGGAAGAGGGAGTGTGACTTTAAGGATCTCCTGCAAATTTCTCAGTGCCAGATATCACAAAACACCTTCAAAGATCTTGTGGTGTCTATGCTTCAATGCATCCGAGTTGTTTTTGGTAGCACCTACATAATATTAGGAAAGTAGTTTTATTGGTTTGACTAATACATATATAATGTACATTTATGTAATTCCACATAGGTGATCACATTTATGCCGTCAAGATTAGGGTTAGTATGTTTCTTTTAGAATACTTATGGTTATGAGATTTTACCTTGCAGTTTTTTCTTACCACACTTGAACAAAAAGGTGACAAGGGTAAAAATGGGCATATCTTTAATAATCAGGAAATGATAGTTATTACCAGCTGGTGGTTAGTGTGACTTCTAGTAATCCCACATGTACAGTGCACATTAATATATTCATGTGGCACATAGTACAGCTAGTACCAAATGGAGTTTTGCTCCAGATAATGCCATTAGCAGCTAGTTATATTTTGAGATATTACTTGGTAACCAGCTACTAGTTGATAAAGTTAATGTTGCAGAATTTCCACACAATGCTTGCAAAGTTAAAACTTAATACATTGTTTAATTGTCTCCTTATTTTATTATTCACATATTAAAAAATTGTATAACATGAATTTATTGTTACTTCACCGGGGAGTGGGAGAACCTCTAGCTTCTGTTACACTTGGCATGTCATCTACTTGCTCTGTAGGGGAAAAAATCAATTAAAGTAATAATAATACAGTTTATAGAACTGTGCACTGTTATGTGTTCAGCATAGCATCACACTCACAGATACACTACTATGGCGTTGTATTTCAGTGAGTTATATTTAGCAGGGAACAGTAACATATTGCAGTAATCACAACAACCAATAAGAATTATTATTTACACTTTTGTCAAAATCTGATTAGTTGCACTAGGTTACTGTGCCTTGCACAAACTATATTTAATACATATACAAATTCTAAATGGGCACTTTAAAAATGCCTTTGCTAACCCTATAGCCACTGGGAGCAAAGAAAATACCAAGTACTTTAGAGTGTGGAGGATCCTGTGATTCTTTCACATGCCAATAGGGACATTCCTCAGCCCTGCATAAGCTTAAAGAGGAACTAAACTAAAAACTGCCAAAACAAAAACACTTACCTTTGATCCCACAGGGCAGTCTGATCCATCCGCGGGTGTCTTGCATCAGGTCCCGCGTCGTCCCACCATCCGTCCGGGTTCTTCATCCTACGTCACCCATAGGATGGGAAAAAAAACTTGCCGATCTCACTGCGCATGCTTGAGATCTGCAAATTTTTCTCATTGCACCAAAAGGCTCCTTCTGTGTATGCCTGAGAAGGGTGTTGCACTTAAAAAAAACAAACAACAGAATTTTTTCCTTACATAAAAGGGTTGTCCAACCTTTTATGTAAAGTGAAATATCCGAGTTCAGGTACACTTTAATGTTTACATGGGACTTCCTTTTTATCTCCTTTCTTTGTGCTGCTTGGGAGGAAAAGTTATTGTGAAGTTTTAGGTTAGCCTTGCATTAGCGAAGCAAAGGTTCTTTTCAATTAAGCAGGCCATTCCTAATTCTGTTTTACCCAGGCCACACATGCATTTGTCTGATTATTTGATTTATGCATGCTTTGATCAATGCAAATTCAAATACATTGCTTTTGTTTATATATATATATATATATATATATATATATATATATATATATAAATATATATATATATATTGTACTTTTTTTTAGTTGAAACAAGTCAAAGCAAATTCAGTTTGTGCTGTAAAATAATCATTTTAGGCATCAGATCAAAACGATTGGTTGATACATATATGTCTATTATCCTACATATCTGAGAGCCTTCTACCTCCCTCCGTCCTTCTTTGTTCTTCCATCTCTACCAGAGACTTCTTTAGCTTCTTAATTTCCTCTTCAGCCTTTTTGATTTGTTCCCTGTCTCTTTCTTGTTCCTTCAAGCGCTCGCTTTCCCTTTTTTTTTCTAACTGAAGCTGCAGTAACTTTTCTGCTTCCCATTGTTGTTCTTTTTCTTTCCCTAACTTTTCAAGGTGCTCGATTTCTTTTAGCTGTTCCAGTAAAAGCTCTTCTGCTGCTCCAGTAATTTGAAGATAATCCAGCTCTTCCCTTGCTTCTTTCAGTTGCTCCATTTCTTTTTCCAGATCTTGTAGGACTTCTTTTTCTATTTCCTTTTTCATTTCTTTTTCGCGTTCTTGTTCAGATTTTCTTTGGCGTTCCATTTGTCTTTGTTCTTCCCTTAGATGTTCTAGCTCTCTTTCCATTTCCTGAAGCTCTCTTGTTTTTCTCTCCATTTCAGCCCTGTCTATCTCTTTTTCTCTTTCAAGTTGGAGTTGTCTTTCCCTCTCAATTTCCAGGTTCTTATCCTCGTCAGTTATCTTGACTTCTTTCTCCTTCCGGGGCTTTTTGGGTTTTTCTGTACCTGGCAGATCTTTGTCTTTTGGTTCTTGTATGCCTCTCTTACGAGGCTCTGGTAAGGTTTCAGCTTCAGGAAATGCAGGAAGATCAGATGTAAGTAATTCTAAATCAAGAGCACTCAGTTCTGGGAGGTCTTGGCCAATCTTTAAGGTAAAAGGTTGCCAGTAAAAAAAAAAACAAAAAAAAAAGGAGAGTTAGGATCTCATTGTACAGTTCTGTACCTTTATTTTCACAACCACCCAATGAGAACATGAATGTAGAATAATGTAGAGTAATGTTCCTCAGCACAATGCCCTAGTAACAGTCCCAGGATTTGTCACTGTGGCTCCAGCACCACCCATTGTGTGGAATGGACTGCAATGGACTGTGAGAGAGATGATACTTCCCACAGCATAATGTAACAAGAACTTGGAATACTAACCATTACTAATACATATGGCTGGTGAGGTGTATATAAAACAATATATGTAGAACCAGTATAGTTTTTACCTATACAACTTTTTGTTATCTGGTACCAAGCCTTGATGTAGCACAAACTCTGCTGGGAAATACCTGTATAAATGATACCATGGATAACAGTAATGTAGTGGATGATAGAATTCTAATATGGGGATGACGGTTTGTTGCCAAAATAAGTCAAAATTGGCAAATTGTACTGGGAGCTACAACTGAGCACTTACTATTAGGGTGTTTAGAATTCCAGAATAATTGTTGGGTCTCAGGATTTGACTGACATGAAGAGGAATGAGGTGCTAAGTGCATGTGCTCCCTTCCTATTAGTCTGTTTTCCTTTATTTACCTCTACTGGTGGCAATAGAATAGGTTCCTCTTCTCGCATGGTTATGGTGTCTGGTGAAGCCAGGTGGTCACTCTCTAGTAAAGCAGAAAGAAACACTAAATACCTTACATACTTGTATATAAACCAAAGTACCTAAAAAAAACTTTGGCTCAACTATAAACCTAGGATGCAAAATGGGACCATTAATGCTAACATTTAAAACAGTATTCAATATAAATACCAAAACAAAATGAATGTGAATAAATCAATCCATATATACTATAATCATAAACAATAATGTAAAGAGGGAAAATTAAATAATGTCTGTTTATCAATTTTCCCTGTTAGTTTTTTTTTC
>NC_092863.1:30673040-30683249 GCF_032062135.1 Pyxicephalus adspersus
ACTACACATGTAAGTTAATTCCTGCATACAATCCTGCCATCTTTTCTCACCTTCTCTGTGGTTTGTTCTACGACGTCTCGATGGGCTCCTTTCATATCTGACAAGCTCAGGACCTGAAGTCTCCAAAAGTGTGCGGATCTGTTTCAAACAAATAGGCAATTATGTTATGTGCTCAAGGGCCACATACAGGTTGGATTTTGGTATCATGTGTGTTTAGTGCTGTCTATTTAACAAACACTATAAATATGTGCAGATTCTGGCCTTCAGGACGTAAGTTGAGGACCACTGCCCTAGAGTAATCAAAGGTGGACTTGCACCATTTTACCTGTGGGATCATAAAAGGTTCTGGTAGCTCCAGGGGAACCTCCATCATCCCAAAAAACGGATCAGGGGCATCTTCCAGCATCTGCATGAGCAGCAGACTGTCAGGGAGCAGCAACTGTCTGAAAAATTATTTGGATAACTCAGCTGACACATGCAAAGCACAAAAGTTAGGAAAATCATTAGATACAAATAATTGAACAGTTAAAGGTTAATAAAAGATTGCTAGTAGCTTGTTTAAAGTAACAGAAAGTATGTATTTTATGATCATTGTTTAACATCCCTAAACTGAAGCCAAAAGGGAGTTTAAAGGCCACAGGAGAACTGCTTGGAAGCTGTCCACACTGGCCTTGCACGTACAAGCCAGAAGCATATTCAAAGGAAACATCTGTATAAGTTGTCATTGCTGACCTCTACCCAAAATGCAGGCCTGACATTTTGCTTCAAAGAATTGAAAGAATTTCATATTTTGCATGCTTCTTCCAAGTCTGGGACTGATATGTGACTGTGAAATACTGTAGATAGACATAGTCAGGCAATTGGAATTTACAGAAAGTGATCAGCAAAAGCAGCCTAAATTTATACACATTATTTACGCTCATTTTTTTAATTAAGTTAATATATTCTATATATTGCTCCTTAAATGTACGTTTTTTTTAACTTATTCTTCTGATGACTGTAAACTGATAACAGAAGTAATCTCAGTGCTAGAAACAGATGTAGTGAATGTTTTTATTACAAAATCATTTTTACAAAATGATTATTTCAGCCCAATTGTGATTTCAGCACAATTCACAATTTACAGCAAGATTTACTGATGGATGTAATGCTAGGACCGATTTACAACCCCTATATTCAACTAACAATCAAAAAAATTGTCTTTATTGCAGAAAATACAAGGTGTACCTCTTCTGTTATAAAACAAACACGCGTTCTTGTGAAAGTGAAATATCTGGCTACTTTCAGTTATACCAGGGGAAGGGTTAGAAGGTTCATCAGGTTGTAAATATTTCCTGCGTCCCCATTAGGGGGGGTTCCTCTTTTGTCTGGTCTCAGACACAACTGTAAGGGAGAGGAAATCTCACATCTGATATTAGTCACCAACATGTGTCTTTAGATGATTTACCACCTTAAGTTTCTGATTCAGTAGTTACTGTGAAATTTAAGTGCCCATACTTCCTGTGCAGGTGATAATAACACAAGATTGTAAACATTTTAACCAATTTGCCAGGTTAAAAAAGGCCTTTTCATTAGAAGAGCTTTTCCACTTACCTCTTGGGGAGTCTTTTAGAATTTTATGGCCTTAGAGACGTTGCCATTTGACACTTCCTGGTGTGCCACATTCCTGTGTCCCCTGTGATGCACTGTGGATCCATTTTCCAACCCCTATGTCACCACAAGACTCAAAAGACACAGAGACTAAATAATGAATTCATGGTGAATTGCAGGGGACGAGTAGTTGCTATAAGTTGATGCACTTTGCAGATGACTTTGTTTCTGCCTTCTCTTTCTTCTTGGAATTTTCATAATATATGAAATTTTGCTCAACTATATATGCAAACAAAGTGAAGTGAGCAAGAACATTTGTCTTTCTGTGGTATTAATATTAATAATTTAGGTTTCCTTCATCTCCAGACTGTACAAGGTATTGTCAATATAGAAGTATATATATAAGTCAATATAGAAACATTTTCCTTTTTTGTTATAATTGGATTAATACGTGTTTGTCCAGATAGTATTACTTAGCTATTTATTTACAATACTCTTGTTATACTATTGTGAATTTATGTGGGATCATGAAACGTTAAACCCAGAACAGGCATGAAATGTGTATAGTGAGAAATACGTACTGATCTGGTGGCAGCAAATCAATTTTCAGCTGGTTTTCAGATTTTAATAGGCGTTCCAGGGTAACCTTCATTTCCTCTGAAAGAATAGAAGATAACATACTCGTAGTAAATAAGAAGTACAGGTTGGAAGAATATTCTTATACAACTTCAGGGTTCACATGGGGTTCTGATCACTCACAAGAGGACAGCCATCATCACGATTACAATCACTTGTTAATTTATAGTAAACATCTTCCCTCATCTCGGATCACGGAACAGTACTGCCGGGGTTGGCTTACGGTAAAAATAAATTTGAGAACAAAAATTTTAATTATTGCAGATTACTAATTTGTGATGTAGCGGCTTTGTTAATTTAAAAGAAAAAAAAATTTAGGCTAAAAACATTTTCAGCAAGTACAAAATATAACTGTTGATCTTGCCAGAAATGCATTACCATTATCACTTACTGAAAGCAAAAAAAACAAATGTAAACTCCCCATCCCTTTCACAATGGGGATAAACAAAAATGTTTTCAGTCCATATTTTTCTTTTCCAAAAAAAGAGATGAGGCATACTTGTGACTATTGGATATACCCCATATTGATTTTGAATGTACTTTTTCAATCCAGCCTTGATGACACCCATGGTTCCCTCCATAGATACAGTGGGTCTGATTTAATAAAGCTTCCAAGGCTGGAGAGGATACACTTTTATAAGTCAAACTGGGTGATCTCGCAAACCTGAAATTGATTTCTTCAAAGTAATTTGCCATTTGCTAGAAAGTGTTTTGAATCCTGGAACAGATCTATTCCAGGTTTGCTGGATCACAAAGCTTCACTGATGAAAATGTATTCTCTCCAGCCTTGGAGAGCTTTAATAAACCAGTCCAAGTGAGGGAGTGATTGTAAACCAACTATATATAAAACAGTGAGCCTGGGGGCGTGGCTACCTGATGGCGGCGTGAGCTGGTTCCCTTGTGAGCTCCTCGCGCACCTTGGCTGTTCCAGCAGATTAAGCAGGCTATACGGGACAACATACAGCATTGTAGAGAGGACTAGGCAGCGGAAAGCAAAGGGTGTTGATAAGATACCTGGGTGGGAGAGATTACTGGAGTTCTTCCCCACAGAATTAGCTGAGGCTGCTGAGGGGAGTGGATCTAAGATAGCGCCAACACGCCCTACAGATACCCGCTACGAGCAGATGGGACCTGCTTCAGAGATGCACTAAGTTTGATCCTTCCACAGAGTTCTGCTGCCTCTTCCCCTCTCCTTCCTCTGTATCTCCCTGCTTGTCGGCGCACTCTATGGACACTGTGCCACCACCGCTCCGGCTGCCACAGGATCTGCAGGCATTGCTACAGTTTATCCCCACTAAGGCAGACATGGAGTCTCTTGCAGCACGTATTGGGAGCTCCATGCGCAAGGAGTTGGAATTACTACACCAGCAGGTGCAAACTGTTGATAGAGTGGGTAGCATAGAGTGTGCAGAATGACCATCCCTGGAATGTCCTCTGTAGGCTCCATTTTTTTAAAGTGAAAGAGCAGATTTTACAGAAAGCGTGGCAGAAAAGGTCCCATCGACTTTGATGGAGCTGGAGTCCAGATTTATTTGGATCTGTCCTCCCGCACACTTCAGATGAGGCGACTGCTTAAGCAACTGTTGGATCTTATCACTACAAGCGGCGCCTGCTATAGATGGGGGCATCCATTACGTGTGATTGTGACCAGGAATAATTCCACCTTCTTACTGCACAATCCCTCTCAACTTCCTTCACTGTTTGCCTTTTGGTGTGTGGAGCCTATCGATGAGCCTTTGCGGACGACTTAGTTTTTTTTGTCGGCTCTCCAGTTACTTCCTTACCAAATCTCCTACTGGAATTCCGTAGGTTTGCTGACCTTTCAAATATAAAAAAACCTGCAAAACTCAGAGGATCTGAGTAATACCCTCTCCTGGTCTACTAGAGAGCCGCTAGTCCCCTTTTACCTTCAAATAGGCTACTACTTCCATTACATATTTGGGCACCCAGATCCCTAAATTGAAGCCATACTGGACCTCTGTAGCGGAGATTATTTTTAAACTCACAGAGGTAGACTCACCCACATTCGCCCATGATCTAGATTGTATCTTTTTGTTTGATAATGTACTGAGTGTATGTAAGCTGACGAAAAGTGGAGATGGCCAGGTCTCTCTTTTAAGTATGATGTTGTTGGCACTATGTTATTTGCACTTTATTTGCTGTTAACTGTGTAGCACTGTATTCAATACTGTTTGTTTGTTTTTATTGTTTTTGTTTTTTTTTTATTGTATGAACAATGGTATGGTATTTCTCGATAAAAATCATTTATAAAAAAAAAAAAAATCAGTGAGCCTGGCAATCAATTAAACATTTCCTGATGGAGAATCGTCCAGGTCCTTGTGTCTTTATAGGAGTAATGGTTTCTCCACCCGGAAATGTTTCAGAGACTGTCAGATTAAGTGCTTTATAAATATACTCCTAAAGGTTGAAAGTCTGAAAATAACAAATGAATTCAGCCACTAGGGACTAATGAACTGCAATTTATTATGTTTTTTTATGGAAATGTTTTACCTCCCATGTCATTAGGGAACAAGGAGCAATGGCTAAATATCATACTAACTGGATTCCCTGCTGCAGTTTCCCCTAATCAATGTTTACTAAGATAGCCACACAATTCCTCCAACATCATTAGCAATGTATGGCAGCTGTATTAAGGGACATGAATGAATAATGTTCCTTAGTAAAATCCTAACATTATTTCAGTAATGTATGATTATGTGTGTAGGGGAAGCAATGTAAAACTACAGGGATAAGATGTGTACCAGGTGGGTAAGAATAAAACTTGGTAAATTCTTTGTGTTCTTTAAATGTCCAGCTACTGTTTATATATCAACATAAATATATTTGTGCTCTGTACTTTTTAATCAATCTTTTCCAGACTGTCAGGATTTAGGGCTGGGTTTAATAATTGACTTTACATGCTATTAACTCTTAACACAATTACATGCTTGTACATGATAAGGTCAATGTAAACGGACTGTTTAATAAATAGAAGTTTTTCATATATATATTTTTAAATAAATAGTTAACCCTGTTGAATGTAACATCTGGAAGTAGCTTGTGGTGAGGATGTGATGATAAAATGTAGTACCCACAGCAACCAGTCAACCTATAAATCACCTAAATAAAGTGAATAACAAATCTGATTGGTTGCTAGGAATTACAGAATTCTTCACATCATCATGGTTCCTTGATAAGTCATAAATAAAAAAAGCCTGATAGCGTTCTATCCCCTTTACCTTGATGGCTTAAAGCAAAAGATGAATCATGACTTACATAAATAATACCTCCTTGTACAAACAACTTACAGTATTCTTCCATTATTTGTTATGTACACATTGCAATCCACGCTCACCTATAAGCAGGTCACATTGACGGTGGTAGACACAAACAACTCCATAGCTGAGCTGTGCTGACAGATACAGTGACAGCCGAGGGATGGGACAGCCATGGTATGGTGGGGGAACCTGCTGCAGAATGTACTGCATAATCTTGTGGCTAAAAGTAAAAAGACAATATTATTAAAAATAAAGCCAAGATTCAATTGAAGTAAATAAAACACACACAAGTACATTTTATCTAAGAGACTTTAGCACTTTTTTTGTTCAGGACACACCAGGAGCTGTCCACCCACCAGAAGCCAATCATGCCCCCAATGGCAATCACTATTCACCTTAATTGTATATTTCTCTTCTCAGTCCCTAATATTGGGTATTGGAGGGGACTCTGGGGGCTACTTTTAGTGATTCTGCATCTCAGTGAAAATTAGTCTTCTCCTCACTACAGGGTAGGAGACTCTGCCAGCACAGCCCTTTACTGGCTCATTAAAAGCTAAATCTCTTTTTCCTCCTCAGTTGCCCCTCTTTGACCCCTATAAAATGTATTTTTAGGGTGAGATAGGGGGTATGCTAAATGGACTATTCACAAATAGTGTGTGCCGCTGTGCACTGCAACCAGTAAAGCCTATGTTTTAGTCACATCTATTATTGTCCTCAGAACAAGATGAACAGGAACTCAAGTTGAGCCAAATGTGTGTCCTGTCTGTTTAGACCACATGCAAGCTGTGTTAGTTACCTAAAAGTAAAGTAAAGAGATAACTTGTGAGTAAAGCAGGTGTTAAAAATAAAGGCCTATTATTAAATGTTGTGGTCCTGGTAAAATGTCAATATGGGCCTAGCAGAAAACTCGGCCCTTCTCTTCTGTAATACATGGGGAGGAAATGCAGACAGATATAAACTAGGCCATGCAGAAGGGGCTAACTCTTTATGTAGCAGGACATCTCCTGTCCTTACTACACTAGCCTTGTGCCCGTGGGACAAAATCTTCTCTGTCTGCTCATTGTTGTCCTTATTTCTCCTATAGATAAAAGAATTACAGTATATGGGAGATCAAAAAAACACATTTTCCCTCTCTAGTAAAACCCAAATTAAGATCACACTGCCTACTACGGAGAAGGAACCTTCTATAGAAAGTACACTCAAGAGTGCTATATGAGCTGCATACTACATAATGCCATGCTGATACCATTGAAAGGGGAGTTCTGGCTACAAATCATCTCCTTCCAAACTGATATTGTAAATTTGGACCAGCAAGCTCTTTATATCTCTCATGGACTTCAGTGCTGAAGAGAATTTTGTCTCCACCACCTCCCCATAACTGGAGTGCCAATTTTCACCTGGACTCTCTATACAATTGTGTATTCTGTAATGTAAGGTAATTCATTGACACTATAAAAGATTTATTTATATTGGTTACAGGCAGCTAAACAGGATGAAGTTATTTAATTTGGGTAGAATTGCCCCATCTGGTGCCATAATAAAGATAGAGCCACTGTGACAATTATTACAGGGTACAACAAGAGTGAATCTACAGACACTTGGGGTGTTTTCACTGATTAGAACTTGACATACCTAACTGACTGACACTATGCAGGCACAAGCAGTGTACATGTAATGAATTCACTACACAACATTTGTGATTATACATACCATGTGTTTATGACATTTACTTTCAGGTATTCCCGCTTTACAATCCTGGTGCCTTTGGTAGCTGCCAACCTAGAAAACACATCATTTATTTCAGTTTATGAAATTACAATTCATGAGCACAGCATGTTATAAAATATAAAGGATGTTACCATAGAATATTAAATTAAATGTGACAGGAAAATGACTCAGAACCATGTGCTTATTGGTTATGTGTTACAGACAATGTAGAGTGAATCTGTGGTAAGAATTGCACTGTATCCTAATATTGCTAAATCTTTTCCACTGGTGAGAGCTGTTCAGTGACACAATAGGCCTGTTTTTTTAAAGCTGTCCAAGACTTCATAAGATAGACTATCATAGGAGAACCTGGGTGATCCAGCAAACCTAGAATGGATCTGGTCCAGGATTGAAAAAAATTGCCAATGAATAGCAAATGCTCCCACAATAGTCTAATTTTGTGGTCTTGAAGAGCTTTATTAAATCAGACCTATTGTGTCTATTACTGCCATTAGAACTGAGCACAGCAGCCAGCATTTTAGTCACCATAATGTACCTATAGCCAAAGCAGGCCTGGAAACACCAGGGGCCCATAACTGTCATGTTTAATGTAAGTAGAAAAAGTAAGTAGGGGGGATACATTGGGATAAATGGATGTATATAGTTTAGGGTAATTTACAGTATATGATTGCTGTGCTTGTATTCTGTATCAATAGGCAGTGAATATATTTACTAACAATGGCAAATCACGGGCAGTGAGATTAATGTCTGACTGAGAATGACCGTCAGTGTCACTGAGCAGGCCCGCACTCTTCTCTCCATCTTCTAATATTGGTAAATAAGGATGCTTTTGTTTGGAAACACATTCTATTCCCCTCATATACAAAGAGAAGGAGATGTACCAGTCTTATAATTATGAATTCATTTTATTATTGCATTTGCATTGGAATATTATTATATGTCAGGGTAACAGAGGAAGTTAGATAGTTCGGATTCTGTAAATCTACCGATGGTGTTAAACCAGGCTCACCTCCAGCACCAATACTTCCTCCCTACCTACATGCTCTGATGGGATCTGGGAGCCCCAACATCTCTGAAAATGTTTATTTCCTCCATGTATTAGATCCCCCACCATAACCTTACCCTAAAAAAACAAAACTCCAGCTAAAGGCTTCTTGTGATGAATGGATTGGGAGGATGTTTAGAAGCTCTTCCAGGTTTTTGTGTCTTTCTATATCTCCAGTGGGGAGATTACTTCTCCTTTTCTATCTCAGAGTCCTCACAGTAAAAGAGAAAAAGTTCTCCCCTAAGTGAGGGAAATGCCAGCATTCATAGAAATTTGCCCACTAAGTATTCTCTTGGCAGCTGTAAAATTTTAGATTTGCTTTCCTGTTCTACTGACAAAATATAAAAGTGAATTTTCAAAGCGGAATTCAGTAAAATCATTTAAAGAGCGGATAGCCGATAGCCGGACTGTGTTCAGTTCTTGTTAGAATCTGGGTCCGGGGGCGTATTATTCCTAGCAAAGCTGAGCCAAATACAGGTAAGGGCCACGAGGGGGCGCTTCTGGTCAAATCCATTGGAAAGCAATATTAACAAAGCAGAAGTACCTAAAATTAGTTTTGTCTTGAGATCCACCTTAACCTGACTTCTAAATGAACCCTTAACAGGTAATCATCCACCTAACATGTAGTCTATAACTTAACTTACAAAACTTTACTAGTCATTTGGACTTAAATCTCCCAAACTATAACCTAACCCCTAAAATTAACCCTTAATAATATTCTTTTTTCTGAGCAATGGTGTCCATTTGCAGCGGTTCCAGAATCCACAATGGCATCAATATGGAAAGCTAAAGACACCGGCTTCATCCTAACACCTATGGGGCTCATCTACCACACTTACATACCTATGCTCTGGCACTTCGGCATCACATTTAAAAGAATGAAATTATTAAGGAAACCACACACTCACTAGATCTGATCTATTCAACAGTCCAAGTCTTAGAAAGCTTTAATAAACCAGGGCCATTGTATGGATTGTTGGGGGTTATAAAATGACACATTCAGTCTGCCCCTGAGGATGTGACGTTGTCAGTCTGATTGCTGGCATCGCTGATCTCTTCTGGAAATGCCAGGTGCCTGGCTGCCATACTGACCCCACAATACCCTGGGACAGGTCAGCTGATCAGTAAAGTCATTGTCCCATGTCTCCTCACATTAGATAGAGATCAGACATATTAGCCTGGTTACTAGGCCACTTTCCATGAATAAAGATCTCCAGGAATCTCAGAGCTATTTGTGCAGAGCTGTCAGCCATCACAGAACCTCCAGCGCCTGACATCTCTACCTGACCATGTAGAGCCAGGCACAATGGCATTGCAGGCTCGGGTCAGTGTGATAGAATATGATATATATATATTATGGCAATATAACCCCCCTTGCACCCTGACCTCTGTACCATCTCATACAACCCCGATGTATTGTACACCCTGTGTGTGACCACATTCACCAGGTATTCCCATTGGTGTATATGGAGGAATAAACACCCCAGCCCGGGCCCCCATACATGTACATACCATATGGTGGAGAAGCAGCCGGTGTGTCTCTGCAGTACATTTGGGTAATAAAACATGGCGCTACAATACTGATATTTATATATGAGCTAAAAATGTGTGATACCGATACACGGTAATAAATAACGTCCGCTAAAACAATAAATAGAGGTAAAATAATAAAAATCAATCTGAACAATAAATAGAATACTAAAATGCTTCAATAACACTCCCTGTCATGTAGTATGAATGAATGCAATGTGGTGAAGCCCGGTGTATTATTGTCGATGTGTCTGTGTATAGTGAGGAGTCCCCGGAATGTCACAGCCGACATCATCCAGTCATCCGATCATCGTCTGCTGTGTACTCGCAGCATCTGCTCTGACAGTTCCACTCTCATCGTTCATTCGCCAACCTTCAGCCAATCAGAGCGGCACAAAAGTT
>NC_092863.1:30684929-30735260 GCF_032062135.1 Pyxicephalus adspersus
TGCTGTACTGCACAAGAAAAGGCAATTGGGGAAGGAGGGGGCGTCTTGGTTGAAGAAAGTCTGGTTTGAGGGTAGAAGGTCTAGTATGTAGGCAGCAGTTGAAATGTGGGTACAAAATGTGGCTGAAGTGTGGGTGCAAAAAAGGCCAGCACACCAGCATATACACTGGCCCTGATTTAATAATGCTCTACATCAGTTAAGCTGAGTGATCCAGCAAACCTGGAATGGATTTCTTTAAATAATTTGCTATTATTTATTTCTGAAAAATTACATATACACATATCTTATCATATCATGGTGATCATGTAAAAAAAAAAAGTTGAAAATAAATGCACAGATAAAGGAAATTGTTGAAAAGAACATTTATTGTTAAAAAGCATTGGCTACATAATATTTAAGGATTCTGTGTTGAAGGTTTTACATTACATTTCTGGACTCCTTTATAATTATAATGCCATCAGAATTATATTTCTTTTACCAAGCACTACCACAGAATAGTTGTATTCACCTTCCTAATGCTATGTGCACTATGGTGTTTGAAATGCTGTACCGCTCTGCTAGAGCACAGCATGGTGGACACAATATTACAAAGATCTACACAGGGAATACAACTTTTCAAGCAGCTACTTTTAGTTTCGTTCAGTGTACTAGATAATAAATTGAGCACAGAAACTTATGTTGTCTATAGAGGTCAATGATCTACTGACACATAGTCACTAAATAGTAAACAAAGATACAATTTAAGGATAAGAAACTGCATCAAACACAGGGACTTCGTAATCAAAAATGTAGTGATACATTGCCTTTGACCTTTTTGTAGCATTTTACATGTTGTATGCCAACTGCCCTTGTAAAGTCCAAGCAAGTGTATGTAGTAAGCCAATATAAAGAGCAAGATTGATGAAAAGTGCAATTACATATAGTATCCAAATGTATTTTGTTTTTTTGGTTTTTATACGAAAAAGCAAAGGAGGGAAGGGGAGAGCATAAACAGGTTGACCTTAGAAAAATACTGTAATAAATAATGAATAATGATCCAATGTTAATTTGTGTGGAAGAAGATAGCTGCTGAAAACTGTATGGTGATTGTAACATACCAAGGTACAAGGCTACAAGATGCCTATGCACATTATTCCAAGGTTTGCTGTTTAACACCCCTGTCTTCATAAAGTAAATATGAGCTTTGCCCCTACTAGACAAGATAACAGGCATTGTGCAGTGCAGGCACCATGATGTGAATGTTCTACTAATAATATTTTCTTCTGCTGTCTATTCTGTTATAAGAGAAAAGTGTATTGTGTGTGAATGTGAAACTTTGTTCCCAGTCAGCTTTTTAGACTGTTAAGTGGGGATATGGCAGATGTGCTAAGCTCTGTTTAAATTGATTGTTGAAAAATTGACACTGTTCAGGAATTTAACATGAATGACATCGAAATTTAGAAGTAGCTCCATTAAAGTGACTGTGTGCAACTTCCCTGTTACTGGGCCTAGTATCGACAAAAAATCATGATCATAGTATATTGGTGTCACTAGGGCTACCCAATATCCAAACAAATCCACTTACTAATATCAATGAAACTTAAACAGTCATACTAAATAGTTGTGTAAATTGTTATATCCTATTCACAGTGGTCTCCGATATATTTATCCTTTTTAACATTTGACTAAACAAATAGATAGCAAGATAAAGCAAAAGCAGAGTGCAGTAAAGTATCCTACAGCAATCAATTAGTACTTATTTTAAATGAGCTAAAATCTGATTTTAATGGATGAAAGGACATCACTGCACCTTATCTTGCATCTCAATTAGAAAAATAGAGTTCGATATTAACATAACTTATCGAAGACAACGTTCGTATCAATAGCAATTTTTGCACATCACTGTTTGCAGTGATCAAAAATGATTTTTGTTATTTAGCAACATTTATACAAGTAATGTATATGAATCTATATGTTCTGTCACCAATATATGTACACTGGATATATGCCTCAATGTGCCTGTGTGTGTCCAAACATTAACAGTAACTTAACAGAATAACATTCCAGGTGCTGCACTTAAGGCCTTCTCATATCCTGTTGCTTGCCAACATGATTAATGAACAGATCACTAACTTTTTTTGACATGGTTGTTCCCTCAAAGACCAAAACACTGTAGAATTGTGCTGGCCAGTAAGGTAGCATTGACAGAGTGAAACCTTATTGGTTCAGCTAGCAAGGGAACAATTATATGGCAGCAGGAGGGTGCTCCTGACAGGGCCTGCTTCTTCCTCAACTGCTTTAAGTTGGGCACATAACTTACAAGAATAGACCTTTGTAACTTATCCCTAAAATTAATTTCTTTAATGTGTTTCCTTTTGGTCTGATAAATATACAAATAAAAATCATTTTGTTATATTTGTTTGATATTGATGTTAATAATGCCAGAAATGTAAAGCTGTTCTGTGCCCTGTATCAATGTTATCTTAATACAGAACTAAACTCAAAAAATAAAGCGTAACAGAATTTAGAGCTAACAGACATCAGAGACATGCAATATCACTTTTGTCAAACCTAAAATAACTCTCTAGTGGCTTTTTGTTTTAGTTCTATAAAGCACAGCGCGTAGTGTAGATCTCAGCTCTGTGTGCAGAAGTGCCACTAACAAAGCCAGCTGCCAGGGACAATGTATCAGAAGCCACGCTAAGGCCGAAAAGAATTGTTTTTATTTTTTATAATTTTTATTAGTTCACTGGAGACCCAGCTGTGAGGATGGTGGCTTTCCCTGATGTGCCAATGGCAGGTCCTGGATCTGTCATCACTGCTGTGCGACTGCTTACAGCTCAGCTTGTGATATAATCGTCACAAATGCTGTGCATACTTACTGAATATGGCAGACGCTCACCACCCACCTACGAGTATAGTTCCTCTTTAAGAAGTATAATCAGTATTCCAAGTTCTTATGTTAGACTGCAAATAATAAAAGAGATGAGGAATGTGGAAGGAGTTGTGCTCACAGCAGAAAATTGGGAGCTGAGTACATTTTTGGCAGATTAATATGTATTTGAGTGTTTACATGGAAAAAACATTTTTGTTCTGTATGTAGTGCAGAGATGTACTGACAATGTTTGTTATGTCCAGATAAACTGTACACTTTAAGGCTAGGTCATTTTAGAAATCCTGTTCAGCAACTGAGCAAAAAGCAGGTCGTGTAAGATTACCCCAAAGGGCATCGTTCCAGAAAATGTGCATTGTTAGCAAGCTGTTAACTAAAGGGAACAAGAGTTATACTTCAAGTACAATTCTACAACTCCAAACTAAATATACAGAACATTAAAGAAGGTCCCCTGGCTTGCTACACAGATACATTTTTACACTAAAATAAAAAAAAATACCAAAAAAAGATCCCTTAATTGCTCACTCCTAAAATACCAGTCAAACACCAACTCTACAGATATTTGGTGGTTTCAATCTTTAAGAATATCAGACAAAGACATCTCTAAAAGACTTGTAATCTTTCCTAAAACATGGATAAATAGATATATGCATTTTTTGAAAAAAAATGCATATACTCCACAAAAGGAAAGAATGTATGAGCAAACAATACAACTGAAAGTAAAGGGGTCCCCATTTTAGATTCTTAATGCATTAGGTTCCTTCAGTAGAAAAAGCTAAATACAAAACCTAATATATATTAGAATGGCGATAACTAATTTCAGGAACCTAAAGACTATATAATAAAACCTGACCTTACCCTTCCCTGCCAAATATTATTTAGAGTGATCTTATTATGTGCAGTAAGGATTCATCCTCAAGCATATATGCTGTCTGATGTATCCACAGGCATGAGCTGAATCAGATATGGGGAAGATGGCTCCTCCGGGACTTGATCGTGAACATGAGTATTGCCGAGATTTTCAGTTGCTTGTTGCACCAACTTAAGGGCCGTAACTTGCTCAATCTATATGAAAAAACACAAAATTACTAAAATGAGAAATTTCATGTCAGCATTGCATAGCACATCTTTTGGTGTAGACCAGCTAAAAATTATTTGGTAACTGGCAGTCTGATCTTTTGCAACAATTATAACTTCTTTGCCAGGATCATCATACACCAACAGTGTATTATATTTAAACAGATATGCATTTATTATGACTGCTCACCTTTGCTGTGATGAGTTTATCTTCGGTAGGGTCCCTGTCTGAGAATTCTTCTCCAAAACATAAGGTGACTTGATAATCTGGTGGGTTGCCCCCCTTTGTTTTGTATAATTCTAGTTCTACACAAAAAAGAAAAATAAACAACATCTGTAAAGTAAAAAAGTACAAGTGTTTCTACATAAGTAGACCATAACATCTAACATACTCTACAAACTAATGAAAACTTTTTTCAGTTTTCTAACTTTCAATACAGTGCTAAATTCCTTTACCATATTTTCTGCACACACCACAGTACATTCCTAGCATTTTTTTTTTCAATTCTCAATCATTCAATACATTCTCAATCATTTTACCAAATGATTGATTTTCATGGGAATATTTCTGGTGCAGAAACTAGAATGGGTGAATTCTCAAAGACATCCACAAATGTTAACCATACAAATCAGACATCTCCAAAATATAAAATTTGTTGTTCTACCCAGGCTTTAAAACTTTGACCTCATACCACATAAGTCTTAAAGTGCCACCATATTACTAAGGCGAGCTAGGATAACATTTTATGTGTTTAGTTTTTATTTTAGCAATCTACCTATGCTTACCTTCCCGGAATTTCTGTGCGTCAAATAATTTAACATGTTTATCTCTTTCCAGTTTATTAATTGTTCCTTGACTGTTTGAACATGGGCCAGTCCAGTAAATGCGACCAGAACATGATTTTTGTCGTTGAGCAAAGATTCCATGACTGTTGCTGGCTAACATAACCCCAGCTTCAAGGTACTTCAAAAGATCTCCTGTCTTCTTTTGTATGTCTTTGTCAAGTGGTTCAGTAGGTAAAGGAAGAAGGACATGCTCCATCTCCCCAAAAAAGCAACGAGTAGGAGGTTTAGCTGAGAGTTTACATTCGCCACTCTGGACCAAGTGGTGCGATACCTCCACACCACTGTATAAAACTGTGACTTGCATGTCTGTAACCAAAAATAAATGTTAAGACACCAAAATGAACCAAAACAAAAAAAAACATACTACACTTGCCTGGTTTGCAACCACCTGGTCTTAAATTTTTTAGTACTAATAAAAGTACTGATAATATTTATATATATATATATATATATATATATATATATATATATATATATATATAATAGAGTTGCTTCATACCAATCAAGCACAAAGGCTAACAATTCAATGTGAAACAATTATTTACTTTATATATAAGTTGCTTTTATTCTAGCATAGTTTTTGTATGTTTCACTTTTTTCTATTTTGGTTAAGTTTTTCTACTATTTATCAGTAAATAACCTCTCCTTAAATCTTCCTAGGCTAGCACTAATAAAAAAAACATGTTAACACGTGAACGGAACAAGGTTCCATACTGCTGTCATGCTTACATTAAAGTGAAGCTAAACTCCAAAAGGGAAGCTTTTCTATGTTTTATCCTACATCTACAAATATGCATTCTGCATAAGCAGTACCCTAAAAGAGTTTTATAATTCCTTTTGAAATGTGCTGAGACCTTTCTGATATGAGTATGCCTAGGTACTTTGAATAAGTACAATGGAGCCCTAGGTTTCTGAGTAGCTAGATAAAAAGAATGTATGCTTAAAATAGATATCGANTTTTTCTATTTTGGTTAAGTTTTTCTACTATTTATCAGTAAATAACCTCTCCTTAAATCTTCCTAGGCTAGCACTAATAAAAAAAACATGTTAACACGTGAACGGAACAAGGTTCCATACTGCTGTCATGCTTACATTAAAGTGAAGCTAAACTCCAAAAGGGAAGCTTTTCTATGTTTTATCCTACATCTACAAATATGCATTCTGCATAAGCAGTACCCTAAAAGAGTTTTATAATTCCTTTTGAAATATGCTGAGACCTTTCTGATATGAGTATGCCTAGGTACTTTGAATAAGTACAATGGAGCCCTAGGTTTCTGAGTAGCTAGATAAAAAGAATGTATGCTTAAAATAGATATCGAATGTTTTTTAAACCGGTTTAACTGAGTTACAGTTTCATCGAAATGTTACTGTCCTCTATACAGACATCTCTAGGAAAAACTAGCAGCAAAGGGGTACGATTTGAAAATTCAGTACATTGGGTATTGTAAGCTCTTCGGGGCAGGGTCCTCCCCATCTGTGTCACTTGCTGTATTCGTCTGTCATTTGCAACCCCTATTACAGCACTGCGTAATATTTTGGGGCTATATAAATACTGTTTATTATTATTAATAATAATAATAATAATAATATTATTATTATTATTATTATTATTATTATTAATAATAATGGTTAGCTGAGGAGGAGATGTTTGACTAAGCACTGATAGTAATTTTTTTGAGCCCCACATATAGACTAAGCATGCAAGTGCCTGAAACTATTGAATCACCAGGTAATAATGCAACTGGGGGACAGAGAAGCCATAAACCTTTGTGTATACAGTTCCCAAGGAATTTGCCTTAATAAATAAATAAATAAAAATAAAAGCAGTGCTGAATCTTAAAATCAAGTTCAGTTCCCTGATACCAAACTGGCACACAATGCATAAGTGGTAATGAGTTTAGCTATCTCCGCTGATAAGGGCCTGTTCACAATAAAACAATTACTGCACATCTCTGTGCAAAGTGTTCCTTAAATCAGTGCAGGGCAAAGACATGCTGAGCTGCCATCCATTCTTAATGCCACCTGAAGTGCACCTTGTCAACAAATGGAAGTGCACTATTTGGCAAAGCACTGCCTTCCACTGCTGAGAGCACCTTGTTATCAACAATTCAATGTGTAAACAAGCTATTATAGGAGCTATGTTTGGTCTATCCTTAGGGATGGCTGTGGTGAGGAAATCATGAATATCTAAAGCGTTGGCAGTACTGCATGCACGAAGTACCCATTCAAATAATATTTCATTTGTTTGATGACAATTTTCATTGCAATCTCAAGAGTGTTTTAGTCTTTGTACAGCTTATGTAACAAGATAAATGTATGTAACAAGTAAATATATGGGCTCACCACTTAATCATAATCATTGTATTTTAAGGAAAACTTTCAATAAGGAAGTAAACAGACTATCCTTGCTATGAACATGTTTCTGTTAACAACTTCAAATTAATTGTTTGAGGAATATTGTGCTAATATTTTAAATCTGAAGAGTTGTATATAAAATCATGTAATTTGGAGTAGTAATTTGGGATATTAAAAAAAGGAAAATTGGTAGGTAGGTTAATTGGTAGGTTTTTATTCATATAAATATGGTAATTATTTAGTTAACAGATAAGTTAGAGAATATAGGAAAAAAACATTTATAAGTATATTTTAATATACCTTTCTGTTTGGTGGCTGTGAGGCAATAAAATCAATTCTTAGTATTAAGCCTTTGATATATGAAGCGCTGTATGTTCTCCACCGCTGAGCACAAGCAGGGAAGTTACCACAAAAAATTCGACTTTACCTGTAAAAATGCCATTTTTTCTGTACTGATAAAGTAAAATATAACTTGGTTTTACTGACCCTTTGAGGACTTTGTGAGCTTGTGAAACTGAATCTAAACTGACCATTGTTCGTAAGCCTCAATCTCCATTTTTTTTTCATAAACAAACTGGAAGAAATGGACAACTCCTGGTATATATAAAGGCCCACAGAAAATATGATTTCTAACCGTAAAACATTAAATACTTAGCAATACCAATGGTTAAAATATACCTTTGTCTGTGCCTTCTGGAGAGGACATTAGTGGCTGTATGAAAGCTGTAAAGGGTAAAAGACAAATTGTTAATAATGAAACTGCTCCACTGGGGCAGACAAGATGTAATGGACTACCAACCAAGACTGCCATTCTCTCAAATAGTAAAATTTGAGACTGACATTTTTCTGGACACTAGTATGTGAGACTGCCATGCACACTAGACACTAATGTGTCAGAATGACATGCTCCCAGAGATTACTATGTATATAACTGTGTATTTCACCTTTAAAATGCTCATGAAATATTAAAAATGAACAAAGACACTATATGGAGCCCTTTTTACCCTTTAGTTAGCATAGCCCTGGGAAAATTGTAAGGCTCTTTTTATGATACATTAAAAGCCCCTGCAAGAGGCTTGGAGATTTTATGTTCAGCCAAACAGAACATTTCTTTGCTTATTAAAATGATAACATGCAAGTGCAATTATTCCCTTTTTATCCCTGACTTTTATAAAAAAAAAAAAGGCAGTGGCATAACTCAATATCTGTTCACGGCTGATTACATTTATTGGTTCTATTCCCAAGAACAGATGAAACATTTGTTGAAAGGAACGATGGAACGCTCTCACGAGAAAAGGGCCATGTAAGTGTTGCAAAGGCCTCTCAGAGGTCATAGGTTGTCTAAAGGTAAAGATGTAATTATCTGACAGCTACATGTTTATCACATTATCTATAGACATACTTATTCCCTTTTAACAGAACAAGATACAGTAACATAAGAGCAGAAGTTATAGTAGCATGTCGGTAAAAAGTAAACATATGCTTTTTAATAAACCTAAACTGTGAAAGTACAAATATTAGGGCATTATACCACTTACTTAATGTAGTGTTGTGATGTTCAGGCTGCTGCGGCTCACAATTAGAGATATGCTGAATTATGGTTGGTGCATCAGCAATGCTTGTGTCACTTCCATTTCCGGAATCAGCAGAGGCACAGCTGGTTGCCTCCACTGTCTCGATGCAAGATAGTTCCTGGAATAGACAAAATAAAAATAAGAAACAGGAATTCAGCTTACATTTTTTTTCGGTATAGATAGCATGAAGAAGAGTTAGCATCTGGCATTGGCATTTGCTTCTTTTCGGGAAAGACCTACTTCACTTCCTCTCTGGCAAGAAGTGATGGAAAATCTCTCCAGATGGGAACAAATTAAAAGCGCAAACACATTTTCAGCAGAACGAATAAGAGTTCATCAAAATACAAAGACAGAATTATTATATTGAAATAACTACAACATATTAGTTTCAGTATCAGTAATCAAAATGTTGTATCAAGTCAAGTATTTAAAGATTTTTGAGACAGCAATAGTGTCATATATGTACATTTCTGGTAACTAGGCTCTGGAATTGGAGGATATCATTTCAGACAGTTGAATCCTAAATATATATACAAAAGAATTGTAACCTAATAAAAGTTGTGATGCTGTTGTTATACTAATTCTGTCTTTGAATCCTAATGCTTTTAAAGTCTCGTTTAAATAAAATACACTAAACCATGGTCTCTCTACATAAATGGGGATGTAGAATCAGTTAAGCTTGTGATGGCACCCACTGGAAAAAATCTAGAATTGAGAATTGGTTCCAAATTCGGACACCATTTTATTGCTGTGTGTGGCTTCTGTTCAACTGATTGCCCTTTGTTTCTTGTATGGACATCTCAACAGCAAGAAGTGAAAATAAAAATCCAGTGGGGACAAATACAAGTAAATAATTTTAACCTCTGAGAGATCATAACTATTTCCTATTTCAAAGCCAATATAAAAGTAATACTCCACATTTAGGCTTTCATTTTACCAGTATCACATGATCAGGCTTCTTTTCTTTGTGGTCAACTTCATCACATGATATGGCCTTTGAATCTGCAGTCATTTTTCTCTTCTTTGCCTGCTTTCCTGATGTGGGGTTCCCTAGAAAAAAATGAAAATAAAAAAAACATTACTAAGCTGTTCTCAGGGCTTGAAATTCCTCTAGTTATGAAGTGTTCTTCTTACAGTCTTAGGAACTACTTGACTACATACAGTTTGAATTGAAGCTTTAAATTAAACTATAGCCCAAGGATCAAATATCAGTAAAACATCACAAAGATTTAACCATACTTCCTGTTCTGGTGACCACCAGGTGATTGGAATAAAATATACTTGCTATGTCCTCTGTCCACAGTGTATTCTTCAAATATGCCTTCAAAGGATGCACACAGATTTTCACAATGGCCTTAGGTAGATTCCCCAAAGGAACATATGGAGAATACACTGTACGTCAAAGCAAGTATCTGGTAGAGAGTATAGACCTGATTTATTTAGCCTCTCCAAGGCAGCGGACTTTCATCAGTGAAGCTGGGTGACCCAACAAACCTGGAATTCATTTCTTAGTTTGTTAGACAATGTTTTCAATCCTGGACCAGATCCATTTCAGGTTTACTGGTTCACCCAGGTTCACTAATGAAAATGTATTCTCTCCAGCCTTGAGAGCTTTAATAAATCAGGCCCAATGTTAGAGAATTCTCCCAGTGATGACAAGTCCTCACCTTGCTCTTCCAGTGGAACAATTTTGTAAACTTTGTATGGCTCAGATATATCCAGCTGGGACCTGCCTGGGAGCTCCTGGAATTCTGGGCTTTTATTCAATGCACAGCGAAATCTTGTCTTCCATGCAGCTGCATCCACTTTGTCTCCGTTTTGGAATTTGTTCTTGTACAGTGCCCATGCCTATATATATATATATATATATATATAATCAATAATAATGATAAAAAATAAAAATAATAAAATCAATATTAAATATCAGTGCATAGGTAACACAATTTTTTTGGATAACATGGCGATTAGTAAAATTTGTTTTTTGCTAACTGTACCCTATTGGAGACTTTTTCTTCAATTTCTGTCTTAGAGATAGAACAGGATATGAGAAAAAAATTAAAATGTATTTATTAGACAGTTGTCACCACAACAGTCACAACAACAACTGATTCCACCACTTAAATATTCCATCTTTATGGCTGCTCAAAGTTACAAGTGACCAGTAGGGTAAAAGTAGTAAAAACCTGACAAGGATTTACACTTTCACACTCTATCCTCCCGCATAGTAATAAAAATAACATAATAACATTTTTTTATTTGCAGCTAAATTGTTAGTGTGTTGTTTGAAAAGAGAATCTCATTTTATGCTCTCTTTGGATGAAAATGAATAATCATCTTGCTGAGATATGGGCTGTGGAACTGCAGACAAAAATACCTAAAAATATTTTATCAAGGTATGGTAATTTAAAAATTATTAGGTATTAAATATTTCTTCTGGTTTTTCTCTGTCACACCTTAAATTATTCTTAGATAATAGTACTCTGTGGTGTGTTCTGTGTTCTGCAAGTAAAAATACAACTCCCTAAAAACCTATTTATTGACTGTTGATTTTAGATCACATTCAAGCTGTATTATAGGTTGTGTACTTCTGCTACTAGCAGCTACGTGAAATGAGGTCAGAAGAATAAGTCAGGTTAAAGCAAGCTTTGACCATTTGCCTTGCTTTACTCCCAGACACCACTGCTCACATTTGTTGAAGCAGCTTTGTCAATCTGGAAAACAGTGGGCAGGATCCTGTTGAACATTAGGCAGGCAAAATCTTGGGAAAAGACGCTATTGCAATGGACTGGAGAACTGGAGAATAAGGTAAGTACCGGTATGATCTGAACATTTTACTAAACACATTTTCTTACTTACATCTGGAAATAAATACATACATCAGAATAATGAAAAGTATTACAACTTTGTGAAACAAAATATAAAAAGGCTAAATAGATTAAATATGACAGTAACTTTTCAGATTTTTATTGTGAGAAAACATTTTCATATAGTAAAAAAATCACCTTGAAGATGGCAGCATCTTCATCATGTCGAAAATCCTGTTTCCCTGCATGTTTCCATGGGATTCGGAAACATGTTTTTTCTTCATCGTCCCACATTAGTCCAGGATACTTCCCGCTTTCAATTTGCTCCACTAGCCATGGTTTCAGCTTTCGTGCAGAATGAGAGCGTCCCGTGGCCATCTGAAAGTCACCCAGAAAAGTGTTTTACTACCAGCTTAAACACAACTTCATGTAGTAGAGCTGTTATCAGAACATTGTTGTACTTTTCATGTGGTTACTTTTATAAATGAAACCAGCCCATCAATACACATGCATATTATAATCAAAACCACATACAAATATATTTACATGTATATGTAAAATACACATCACATAATCACATGTTGAACATAATAAAAGTGAAAATAGGACACACATCTAAACCTGCATTAAAGTCAATTCCAACCAAGGTAGGGGTGTGAATGATGTATACCCTGTAAGATAGATATAGGAAAACTAAAAATAAAAAAAAAGGATGCTCTAAAAGAGAATTTTATGGAAGCTACCATTGATGTCCACAGTCTGAAAAGGTGTAAATAATCCTTTATACATGTTTATGGCCAATGGCACTACATAATAAAACAGAATAAACTGAAAGCCATTGGACCTTTAAAATTAAAACTGTACTTTGCTAATGCGGGACAATCCCCCCCCCCCCTGCATTGTATAGGACCCTCTCCCAGAATTATAAAAACACTGACGCCAGATACAGCTAGGAATAGTTTTGGATGGAATGTGGAGGCGTTAGGACCTCTGTCAAATTTCTATTAATTTATGTGCCTTTTGGGGTACATTAAGTCTCTCTGTGTGATCTTTTCAACTAAAAGTAAAAGGAAATACAAAATCTTTAGTTGTTACCAAAACAGTAGCAGAGGGGAAACACTCCAATTGGACCAATGGTTTTAGTGATAACTTACTAAAGCATGGTTTACAAACTGGGGTCACTTGAAAAAAGTCCTGAAGGGTTTAGTGTCCCCATATACAAGCAAGGGATACTGTATCTATTCTATTATTTTGTTTTTTTTATAGTCCTGCCTTTAGCCCAGTACAAACACTATTAAAACAATTAATTTTCTGGGCCCTGGTACCACCATTACCAATGTATCAATAATATTATTTTAATATTATTATTATTATTATTATTATTAAGAATAATAATAATAATAATAATAATAACAATAAACAGGATTTATATAGCGCCAACATATCACACATATAGCACTGTACATTAAACGGGGGTTTCAAATGACAGCCAGATACAGACAGGTGGTACATATCAGATGGTAAAAGCACCTGAACTATCAATGACATTACCACTGTTAATGTAAATAAGGAACATGTCCAAAGTGCCTCCCTTGTGACTGGAAATTGTTACCTAGAATCATGGCTGGCCACATTAATGTAATATTTTAGTATTTAATATTTATTTAACTGGCACCAACCAGTTGCCTAGGCAGATTTACAATTGCAGTGGACTGTGGAACACACACAGAAGATGATTGTGTATTCTTTAATACAATGACAGTTTTCCTAAAATCATCTTGAAAAAAATCAGTTGCCTTTATGAAGAATATTGCAATATATAAAATAGCAACCTCAGTATCATGATAGGTGTTGCACAATACACACCCACCTATCACTGCCCGCACAGAGCCTAGGAGGGCAAAGAGACGACAACAATATAAATGGTACTTGGAGTTATTGCATAAAACTAATGTTCTATTTATTTTATTTTTTTATTTATTTTTAAGATATTATCTTGATAAGTACAAGATATTATCATCAATAAATATAGAAAAATTACACAGTGTCTAAAATGTCTATTGTTTACCTTATATATTTCTTTAGTGCCCACATATTCAGGACAGGATATAAAGTGGTATTTTTACCCACGGAAACACCACTGAAGATTTGTTTTTACCACTGAATTAGTGTTTGTGCAGTAACATCAAAGAATAAGACGCTCATAAAAAAGGTGAATTTATTACTTATTCTTGTGTTTAATATTATATTTTTATATAATTGTGTCAACATATCATGCAACACAGATCCAGAAATGGGTTCCTTGATAGTAAAAAGGATGAGAAAGGCTTATACAAAAGCTCGCCATACCTATTAGTCTGTTCATTGCAAAAACTGTGCAAAGTGAGGACCTACCTAAACTTTTCCATCTGTACCTGTTTGTTGACCTAAAGGAGGTTGTAAAGTTAAATTGGTATTGTGTGGTGACTATATAGAGACCACGGGCCCACCTCTACAGAATCACTAGTCCGAAGAAGAGGCAATATACTTACCTTTCCTAAAGCTTGGATTTAAATCCCCATCTGTCCACTAGGGTTGTAGAATACTTGCTCCCCCTGACACTCACTGTGGTTCCTTCTAAAATTCCTATATGTCAATGCAAAATGTATGAGGCGGTGGAAGGAACCATAGTGTGCCTGTGAGGGGGGGCAGGTACTGTTCACACCCAGTGCGTCACCAGATAAGTATGTTGTACAAATGACCCTGTGGTGGTATGATTACTGTAAGTCATGATTTTCATGGATTTCAGTTGATTTTTTCATGTTTTGTTTTAAGACAGGAAGTAAAGGAAAATCTTCCCCACTGGACACAGTAATAGAAAACCTGACAAGGTTTAAACCTCCTATCCAAAACTAAGAAAAAAAGAAGTTTTTGGGATTCACTTACTGTTTATTTTTTTTATTTTTTTTTGGAGGACAGTGCTATAAATGTGATGCTTCCTGATCATTATTTTATTATTATAATAAACACGATTTCTATAGCTCCAAACATATTACACAGCACTGTACATTAAATAGGGGTTACAAATGACAGACAGATACAGACAGTGACACAGGAGGAGAGGACTCTGTCACAAACAGCTTACAATCCAGGTGATCTGAAGAAACATTTCCAGGGACCATTGCAGGAAACCAGGGGACAGATGTCAGCTTCTGTAACAAACCCTAAACTTCAGAGGAACTAATGTGGCGACCCAGATGACAGACATGAAGAAACCACAAGAGTCCTGTACCATAAAACATTTCCTTGTCTCAGTCTGCACAGCATATGTGAACTAAATGAATGTGCCGCCATAACACAAACATAAATTTCCATAAAGTTGCAGCCATAATACAAACATATATTTTCCATGCATTGTTTTTAGACTATAGAGGGGTGTGCAGGCATGGGTACAGTCATAACAGTGAATTCAAAACAAAGGCAGGACATGTCAGGAACTTGTTTCCTGCCCAAGTTTCTATTCTGCAGAAACAGGAGAGATGTCAAGCCCCAGCTACAGGGCAGCCATAGTCATTGTTATATTACTAGACATGAGAAAAACCACATTACCTACCTTACACTTTGAGTCTAGATGTATTTCCACTCTAGAAAGCTTTCCTCTGACAGTTTCTTTTCTTCTTACCAGCTCGCACACCGCCCCCTGATTCTCTGGCTTGCTGGTCTCGCTGCTGCTGCTTCCTCCTTTTCCCAGAAATCACGTGACCTCAGCTCTAAACAACCCTGGTAGCCTGTGCTACTCACACACAGTGTGCTACTGCTGCTGTAACAACACTGCACAGCACAGGTGTCACACTGATCATAAATACGTGCTGGAGGTCACAGAGGAATGCAAGGTTACAGTTTATCAAAAGGGGAACTTATTTTTATACCTGCAAGTCAGAGACAAATGCATATATTTTGCATTGACTAAAGAATAGTTAAAGCAGAACTCCAGGGGATATTTTAAAAAATGTAAATAATACATAATTTGATTTCAAGGGTAAAAGTATAAACTGTAATACCTTATTCCAGATTGCAGCCGCTCCGACAGTCGCAGTCTGACACCATCATGTAAAACGCATTCTGGAATGTTGGAGAAAAGAGCTGCTGGGGGAGTAAGAAGTAAGGTAAGTAGATATCCCTTGCTGTGTGTGTGTGTGGGGGTAGATCAGCCTACTGCCCCCCTATTCTTTTCCAATGTCTCCCCTTTTATCTTTCATATAAAGAGACGTGAACGTAGGTAAAATTTTTTATCAGCACAGCTATAAACATTGGGACTGATTTACTGCAGTAATGTAGGCCGTTTAAACACCAAGGTAAAATATCACCTTTTAAAGCATAATTCACTTAGCTAAGTGAATGTGATAAAAATTCACTTTGCATTGGACACCCCAATCAAGTTCAAGGAAATCATCAAAAACAGGTTTTCTCCTGGTGCATGATTGGGTGGTTGAAGTCAATAGAGTGTTATCTGATTTACTAAGTGAAATTTCCCTTTCAAGGGGGTATTTTACTTTCATATGTGAACATCTGAATTTCCTTTATTAAATCAACTGCATTGTTAAGTAGGTTAAGTTCAGTTCTAACTCTTTACTACTATACTAAATATAAATAGAACACACAGATCCTCCCCTGCTAGCTGTGCCCAGAGCAAAGCGATAGCTTATCTTGTGAGCTCACGCACTTTCTAGGCACAGTAGGAACTGGTAGGAGAAAATATTGTGCAAGGTGGCAGAGCTGGTATATGGCACACTTGAAGTGTCAGATACCAGCTGCAAGTGGAGATCTGCAACAAGGCCAGGCCAGAAGTTTATTACTGATCTTGTTTTTTTTATAGGCTGGATTTAATTTAGTGCAGTAAAGGACAGGGTTACTTTAAAACGTCTCAGACTGGAAAAAGGAGGCATATTAGGAAAGTCAGGGAAAAGTCAAAAATGCTTATTGGCTTAGCCATTCCAGGCCTTTTATTTAATACTAGCTGATTACCCGGCGTTGCCTGGGTATTTATTTATTGCAATCCTATAATATACAGGAAAAGGAATCAAATAAAGCTATAGTGTTAAATCAAAGAAATGTTTTTTTTATAGGTTTTAAAAGTATAAGTACAATATACAAATTAAAATACAATTAAATTAAATTAACCTAAATCAATGGCACATGTTCCATTGCTGTTTAATAGGAACATTGTGCTCATGAAACATCCTTTGTAACATTAAGACAACCTGAAATGTTCCTGAGCTGTAGGTGCACCTCTGGTCAGTTTCTATTAGTTTGTTTTCAATAAAATATAGTTGTAGAAATGTTGGTGGTTGATCTGGCAGCGAAAGTAACGATCCCGCTTCACGGTAAATTTGCCCTTGAACCGTGAATGTGGATGGAAATCCATGCTGTTGAACAACTGATGTGGCGCTGAATGATGTCATTTGGAAACATGAAATGTATTTTCTGATGTTATTAAGAAAATGCTTTGACTCTGAGGTATTTGCTGATGTGTAATTCCAAAGTTCTTGTGGTGGTGTTTCCAGTTGGCAGGGTTTGACTTTCCCTTTTTGCAGCAAATACCAGGAGACTCAGATTTAAATTTCTTGGCTTAACCGTTACTACAAACCATTTCCATTTTTCCAATGGTAACACTTGCATGGTGCGAGTAGTCTTTATGTGGATCATAGTGAAATCCTTCCAATGCTAAGCTAAAATGTTGTGCAGTCTGTGATCGGCTGGCTCTTTCTCTCATTTCCTGTACTCCAGTCTCATGCTGTTATACTGTTTCTGAAGCTCTAGACGTAGTAGCTCTATTTCTGTTATCCTGTTGTCGGGTCTAATGCTGTTGTACTGTCTCTGAAGCTCTAGATGTAGTAGCTCTATCTCTCTTATCCTGTAGTCGGGTCTCACGCTGTTGTACTGTCTCTGAAGCTCTAGATGTAGTAGCTCTATCTCTCTTATCCTGTAGTCGGGTCTCACACTGTTGTACTGACTCTGAAGCTCTAGATGTAGCAGCTCTATCTCTCATTTCCTTTTACTTGGTCTCATGCTGTTGTACTGTCTCTGAAGTTCTAGATGTAGTAGCTCTTTCACTCATTTCCTGTACTCGGTGTCACGCTGTTGTACAGTCTCTAAAGCTCCAGATGTAGTAGCTCTATCTCTCTTATCCTGTAGTCAGGTGTCATGCTGTTGTACTGTCTCTGAAGCTCTAGATCAGAGGTAGGCAAACTCCGGCCTTTAGGCCAGATACGGCCTAGCCAATATTCCAGTTGGGCCTAACGCCCCCCTAGTTATTTATTGTTGAATCCGACCTAATTGAATTGTCGCATTATCGCGAGTCCCTACAATATCATCAATATCATCAAGTTCCTGCACAGTAACCCCAATTACTATGCCTAAAGAGCAGAAGCAATGCACAGCTACCAGTCTCCTGAAGGTTGACCTCAAACATCGTGTCTTCAACCTTGAATGGACTGACAAATTATTCTTTGTCCAAAAGCCCTGTGTTTAGTGTGCAACAACACCAACAGCACTTTCAAGCGGTCGAATCTCAAGGGGCATTTCAATGCCAAACACGCGCACACGTACAGAGACTAAACCGCAGATGCAGTCAGGGTTGGAAAAAACTTTTCTTGGACACCTTGTTTCTTCTGACTTAGTGTGCCTTCTTGACCTCCTGAAATGGCCTAGTAGTCCAAAAGGTTAGCCGACCCCTGCTCTAGATGTAGAATTCCTGTCCTCGGGATTTTCGGTGTTGTTTAATTTTTTTTGCCTTTGATTGCACTCGACCAATGGCCTTACGTTTTCTCGAAATTTGTAAGAGAGTAAAAAAAAAAATGTAAGCAAAAGGCACACTGTCACTGAGCAATACAAATACATACATACATGCAAATATACCTCTGACATATACAACAGCGCTGTACAAAAAACAGCGGTGCACTCACATGAATCTGAGTCATATGTCTAGCAAGTTTGGTTTAAATGTCTCAATACATTTCCTAGTGATCATATACACACATCTATAGTTATAACACATACATACCTCTAAACAAAGCTCTGACATATAGCACAGCGTTGTACAAAGATCAGCGGTGCTCTCACATAAATCTGAGTCACGTCTAGCAAGTTTGGTTTAATTGTCTCAATGCATTTCCGAGTGATGGTGGAACATGGCAAGTTTGGTTGAAATGTCTCCATGCGTTTCCTAGTGATCACCAAATATAGCTCTGACTTATAGCACAGCGCTGCACAAAGATCAGCAGTGCACTCACATGAGTCTGAGTCATATGTCTAGCAAATTTGGTGGAAATGTGTAGTCTGTTTCCTAGTGATAGTGGAACATAGCAAGTTTGGTTGAAATGTCTCCATGCATTTCCTAGTGATGACATACACACATACATAAATACATCAAAATATAGCTCTGACATATAGCACAGCGCTGTACAAAGACGACTGGTGCACTCACATGAGTCCTAGTCATATGTATGGCAGGTTTGGTTGAAATGTCTCCATGCGTTTTCGAGTGATGGAGGAACATACATAAACACATACATACATACATCCAATTTTACATATATATGTAAGCCAGAGGGAAGGTGAGACAGAAGAGACAGAAGCACCATGCAAAGGAACAAACATGGGAGCTCACATAATTCACTTACAGATTTCCTAAATGGTAATTTTAGGGCAGAAATGTAAATCAGACACATAAACCTGTCCGCTTAACCTTCAACATTGCTTGCAGTACTACCTATGAGTGCTTTAGCATACATGAGCATATCATAGGGATCGCTATAAAGTATGTAAGCCTACACATTGGTGCCTTTAAACGCCTTATTCTGTAAAGCCTTAAAGCAAAACTCAACATAAAGATATTTCAGGATAGGTTTTGTGTACAATCATGACATGGTTCTAAGGAATGCATTTCTTAAACTCATGGGTGACATTTACAAATCTGCACCTACCCATTAAACAAATTAGCGCCTGGCCTTTTTCATATTTGGCAGCAAGTTGGCCTTTTATTCAGTGGTTATGTGATATAATTATACTTGTCAACAGTTCCTGGTTTTGGGTTCTAATTGAGCAGGTAGGGTTTCTTCAAGAGATTGCCTCCTGAATAGAAGTTGTTGGTTTTGAGTTGGGAAGAGCATTAAAGCCATAAATCTAACTTCTGTACCTCCATGTCTATTAATGTGTGCAAAGAGAGTTTTTAGGGAGCCAGCTGTTTTAGGACAACTGAAGGTTTATTCATGGGGATGATGACAGCTGCATGGACATGGACACAGCTCTCATGCTGCTGCTGCTAGGATTATCTCACTGTACAAGGTGGGCAGGGAGCTGACACAGCTGATTGCCGGGCCTATAGTACAAGCTCACCCTCAGGAAACTTCCTCTCCTGGCAGCACAATGTCATAGAGAAACATAGGAGATGCACATGCCGAAGACAAAGAGCAGAGAGACCAGAGACGGAATCAGGAGAGGGCCGGAGCTGGCAGCTCTGTGGGCTGAATGTTGCCTGCGGGCAGAAATGTGAATATAAAACTAACATTTATAAAGCTAGTGTTTTTAAGCTTCTGTTTTTCGTATTTCAATATTTTTATTGTTGTTTTGAACAAGTAGTAACATGAAAAACTCTTTAACGAACAATCACAATAATAATTACAGTGGGGGTCAAAGACAAAAAACCAAAAATAAACAAATTGAAACCATAAGAGACATCTGTGTTATAGGAGAATGTAAAATTCAATTACAGCCATCAGAAGCCGTAATTTTCGCCATCCTGGTATAAGACCAGAGCAGAAGCAGAGAATTATGGAGAAAAAAAAGGAAATATTACGGTTAGGAGAAAAGAAGATGCCTCTCGCACTTTGACCCGGACTCTTAACGCAAAACGGACATATAACAAACACAAGGGAAAACACAAAAGGGTGTAAGGAAAGGGAAACCAGATTTAGGAAAACAGCAACAGGGTGTTGGGGGGAGAGGGGTCGAGGAAGTACTAGCTGTGTCTAAATACAAAGCAAAAATACGGGTCGAGGTCCCATAACCAGCTATTGTGAACCGGTATATGTTAACCATGGTTCCCAAACATCCTCAAACCTGCCCAGTGAATTCTTTAAGGTATGAGTGAGTTTGTCATTCACCATGATCCAGTTCATTTTGGAAGCTAGAGGTTCCAAGGGAATTGTGGGTGCCTTCCAGGCTTTAGCCAATGCAATTCTACTTGCCACCAGTAGCATCCTAATCAGTTTTTGGGTGGGTTTCGACAATGTTATATCAACTTTACTAAACAGTGCAGCTTCCACAGTGACCAGAATCTCCTGTTTCACCACTCTTCAAATTAAGGTGAATACTTCATTCCAGAACCTTCTGGCCACCGGACACGTCCACCAAATATGAACCATGGAGCCCCTGTCCCCGCACCCTCGGAAGCACATAGGAGATACAGAAGGGAACATCCTCGCCAATTTAGTTGGAGTGAGGTACCATCTAAGGGCTACTTTATAGTTGGCTTCCACCACCCCAGAATTAAGAGATATTTTAGATAGGGCATACATCATATCCTGCCAGTCCTCCAGATCCAACAGCATGCCCAATTCATTTTCCCATTCCCTCATATATCTCAATTTTTTATGCTGGTCAATCAATACCGAGTAAATAACCGAGATTTGCCCCCTCCTGTTAGCTATAGATGAGCAAGTGCTCTCAAAAGGCGAGGAACACATGGGTTTTGGGGCGTCCCTAACTATCCGAGAGATAAAGGAATACAGTTGTCTATAGTGGAAGTATTCCGTAGCCGGAATTTCAAATTGAGAGGATAAGTGTTCCCATGTGACTACCGCTCGAACATCTATCATGTCCTTAATATGCTTAGCAATCCACCAATGAAAATCTGCTGGGTGCATTCCCGGTGGAAAGTCCGGATTGAGCCACAATGGGGTCAGAGGTTTATGGATAGAAGAAAGCTTCGGGTGGTCGCTGAATTTGTCCCAAATCTGCATAGAATGGGAATGAGCCGGACACTTTACCGGGCCTCTGGTGTTTTTTCTCCTCCACATGATGGAATCTATAGATCCCACAAAGCCATCCAAATTCTCCAGCTCAACCCATTGGGGTCTCACACCTTGTAAAGAACTCATCGATAATTGAGCCACTTGCGCCGCTACATAATAGTATTTCAAAAGCTGGGCTCCCAACCCTCCCAATCTTTTGGGAGCTAACAGCCAACAGTCCTTGTGAAATCTAGCCTTCTTCCCCCCCCAAATGAATTTCATCACTCTAGATTGTAGTAAACCAATCTCCTTCATAGGAACCTGTATCGGGAGTGTGCGAAATAGGTAAAGCAGTCTAGGCAATAAGTTAATTTTAACAGCCGCAATTCTTCCCAGCCACGAAGGTGGGGACAAGGACCACCTCCGGATATCCTCATAAACTTTCTTAAGCAGTGGACCATAGTTACATCTATAAAGACTATTGTAGGTGGGGGTCAACTGGATGCCTAGATAATGAATAGAGTCTTTCTGCCAAATGAAATCAAAATTCCCCTGGATCGTTAACCATACCTCCGTAGAGAGATTTATATTAAGTGCCTGAGACTTAGTTTTATTAACCATCAAGCCAGAGCAAAGAGCAAATTCATCCAGTGTTTTCATTAAATTCGGGAGGGTCGTAATTGGGGAGGTGATAAACATAAGGATGTCATCAGCAAAGAGAGCACATTTATGTTCTATCTGTCGACATTTAATACCCTGGATATTAGGATCTGCCCGTATTGCTATCGCTAAGGGTTCAATTGCCAATGCAAACAGCAGCGGAGAAAGGGGACAACCTTGTCTGGTCCCCCTCTTGATTTGGATCGCCGATGATAGGAATCCCCCTAGTGAGATCTTAGCTTCAGGTAAGTCATATAGGGCTGAGAGAAGGTTAGTAAAAAAGGGACCAAAACCCATTTTATGAAGCACCTGGAACAAGTATCTCCAAGATATGCTGTCAAATGCTTTTTGGAGGTCTAGAGAAAGTAACATAGCTTGACGCGTCGGTCCCCCATCCCAACCTGAATTTACTACCGATATAAGATCGGTAGCCCTCCTTGTTTGGTCCGGCACCTGCCTATGTAACATAAAGCCCACCTGGTCCGGATGAATATATGCTCCCAGAAAGGAGCTCATTCGAAGTGACAAAATCTTCGTCATAATTTTCAGGTCACAATTAATCAGGGAGATAGGCCTATAATTGGCCACATCCGAATCATCTTTTCCCGGTTTAGGAATTACACTAATGAATGCCCTATTGGCATCCCCCACCAAAGCATTTCCCTCTCTTAAAATAAGTTAAAATAAGCTACCATATGAGAGGCCAATAATGGGCTAAACGTCTTGTAATACAGATTTGAGAATCCATCCGGACCAGGCGAGCTGCCCACTTTAAGTAGACCCATAACCCCCTGCAACTCTTCCACCGTAAAAGGTTTATCTAAAAACGCCCTATGTTTGGAATGCAATTTAGGGAGGGCAAGTCGGTCAAGAAATCTTTCCACTCCCAATGTATTAGTGGAATCAACAGGGCCATATAAACGGCTATAAAAATCTTCAAAAGCAGCAAGAATTTTTTCTGGGTTTTGCGACAACCGCCCGCCCTTAGTTTTAATTTTAGGAAGAGCATGAAATTTG
Source organism: Pyxicephalus adspersus (assembly GCF_032062135.1). Taxonomy (NCBI): domain Eukaryota; kingdom Metazoa; phylum Chordata; class Amphibia; order Anura; family Pyxicephalidae; genus Pyxicephalus; species Pyxicephalus adspersus. The sequence continues at coordinate 30,708,127 of NC_092863.1, forward strand.
GGCTTGGGGTTAAGCTTATTGACCAAGAGACTTCCCGGTTTGTCACTCCAAACAAAAAATTTGTGTGCTGACCATCGCAAAGATTTTTCAGCTCTGGTAGTCAGTAGCAAATTAAGGTCAGTGCGTTTCGCCTCCAACTGAGATTTCAAAACTACACATGGCGTCAATTTGTGTTGCAATTGCAATTTATGATATTCCTGAAGGCTAGTATCTATCATCTTATTGTGGGCCCGTTTGCCTTTCGCCCCCATTTTAATCATCTCACCCCTTATGTAGGCTTTATGGGCCTCCCAGTTTATAGCTGGGGATGTGTCATCCGCTACATTAATCTGAAAATAGTTGCCCAACTGCATTTCTATATCACGCTTCATCATATCATCAGAAATAAAACTCTCATTGAATCTCCACCTAAACCCAGGTTGCGGTCTATTAAAGCCTGTCAGGTATAAGGCCAGGGGGTCATGGTCTGACCAAGGAGTAGACAGAATACGTGCTCCGAGCAAATTGGGGAGCATAGAAGACTGTATGAAGCCATGATCTATGCGTGAATACTGATTATGTGCTGCTGAAAAATAGGTATAGTCCCTGACTGAAGGATTCATCTCCCTCCAACCATCTACTAAATTATATTTTCTCAATAAAAGAGAGAGGTTGTGGCTTTTTTTAGGGGGGTCTCTATATCTGCTTAATTTAGATTTGTCTAAAATATGGTCCAGCGCCAGATTGGAGTCCCCCAGCAAAAGCAAAGAACCTCGTACTTTGGGCCAAATCTCGTCTAAAAGGGCATGGAAAAATGCCATTTGACCCTCATTGGGTGCATAATAAGAAACAACAGTAATCACATGCAACCCAACATTCCCAATTACCACTAATCTAAAATCTACCTCCCGGATCTCTAAAAATCTCTAGGGGTGAGAAATTTAAACTTTTCCGAAAACACAGAAGAACGCCACATTTCTTTTTGTCAGAAGTAGCATTATTAAACAGCGGGTAATTTTTATGAAGATATTTGGGGACTGAATTATTGGAAAAATGCGTTTCCTGTAAAGCCAATATGTCTACGTGTAAAGAATTATAGTAACGGAATGCTTTGGACCGTTTAGCCGGGGAATTGAGACCCTGAACATTATGGGATAGCAGTGTTAAATTAGAGGCCACCACTGGGGTCACTGATGGATCAAGTGTCATAAAAGTAGTAAAGGCCAAAAAGCCAAATTAGTACTTCCTCTAGGGACAGGAAAGACACAAAAGGGAAGACAAGACAAAACCAAGGGCAAACAAAACCAAACAATAAAGACACACAGCGTTTGAAAACATGCAGCAAAACCACAGCAGGGTTTTGGCCCCACCCCGGCCCCCGGGACAATCCTGGTTCCGGGGTCCAGGAGAGAGCCAGAACCCCCTTGCTCCCAGGAGCTCTCAATAGCTCCATCTCGGCGGAGAAACTCCCTCCGGACCAAGTCCTCAAATAAGACCCGGATTGGATTCTCCGTAAAGCGAGGGCATGTTTAACCCCCCGGATCCCCCCCGAAAACTAAAATTGAGGCAAAGAGTACCAGCAAACATAAATAGCCTAAAAATCCTGTCATTCTAACTACAGGTACACTATGCTGGCTATAGGCTCGGCAGCCACTAAAAAAGTATACCAACATGGCAAGAATTTTCCATAAAAAAAGAAAGGCATATATGCATAGAAAAAACAACATTAAAAATAATATAAGAACAAATCAGTAAGAACCATGGGGGACCAATCTCCTCACCATCCCCCATTCAGTATGAAGGCTGGAGACCCATTAAGACAGCACACAACACCGTTAGGCTGAGAATCATATCATCAATGACCCCTAGGTGTGATTAAGTTTCTGTTTTTCAAAAACTAAATACAAATAATCCAAACATGAAAACCTACGTACAAATGCAACAGAAACAATGCAATCATTAAAAGAGAAAGAGAAAGAAGGAAGAGGGGACAAAAAGAGGGAGAAACCCCTCTGACATCCCTTGAGCGTCTTCTGATGATGAAGAAAGTCACGTATGGTCAGTAAAACAATGTCCATCTACAGATGCCAGTTTAGTGTCCGCAGTAATTATTGCATTAGGCATGAAGGATGCATCTTTATACTCTCTGTGTTTAATAGGATGTTTATGCTTTTTTTAATATTCATACTATTTGTTACACTTGGTGTTAATTAACATTAAGGCTATGTTTAAACTGACAGTGAGGTTATGGTGGAGTTACTGCTTCGTCATACCAGTGAACCACTGGTTAACACTACAAGTAGCTTCTACACACAGCAACCCTATATAGAATGAACAGGGGCAGTAATTAGTAGTCCAATACTAATTACTGCTGCCCGATGCCCGGTGATGTGACCAAGCGGCAAGATGCCAACCACCAGGAGCCGCACAGTATTGTTCTGAGTCTGTCCTTACCTTGGTGCAATAGTAAGGGGATACTTACTATTCCACTGTTAGTACCAGTACTGTTTATAACAATTTTGCAGTTTTTTTGTTTTGTTCAAAGATCAGTACATGCTTTAAAATTCTTTAACACCCACCTTTTCTCTATCCTCTCCTTTTTATTATCTTCTATTTTTTTTACCCCACCACTATTTTCCCACCACTTTATGAATCAGTGTACTGCATTGAATCCAGTTGATTTGTCAGCAAGGGCTCTTATGTTCTTTAGTCAGGACTTTATTGTTACATGATCTATACATTCCATATAAGTGTTTCATTATGAACCAGCAGCTTGTTGAACTGCAATAAATAATCTGTTTTATGCTTCAACATAGATGTTTCTTTTGGAATCATATCTGTAATAATACTGTTTCTGTAAAAACATGCATGAGTTAAAAAACAAAAACAAAAGAATGTGCATGTTTAGGCCAAAGTGCTTACACATTACTTTGTTCTATACTGGTTATAAATCTAGCTGATTAACCTCATATGTTGGCTAGTTCACAGGAGGATCCAATCTACATAAAATGTTCTTGTCTGAACAAATCCTAGAGGAAGAACCAAATCATTGTTTTTTAATAATTCTGTTACATGTTGATTTGTGTGCTCAGGATCAGCCATTTCTGTATAGCCATTACTTAATTATTTTACGGACATGTTTTGCTTGAAATGTCCTCTATTTGTATGTTGCATCTGTCACAATCCTGTGCCATATAAACTAAGCATATGATGGAAAAATAGCTTACCTTCTTTAAAAATATAATATATGTGCTGCTGAAGTTAAAAAAACATCTCCACTTTTTCAGGCTTTGCCCCACTCTTCCATCCCTTTCCGTTGCTTACTCAATCACAGCAAAAGGGAGCAAGTTCATAAATTTATTACAAGATAATTTAATGGTACAGTTTAGAGAAGCTCCAATTAGAAATGATACTCTGCTGGACCTAGTTTTTTCTAACAATGCAGAACTTATAACAAATGTGCCTATAAAGGAGAATCTTGGTATCAGTGACCATAATATGATTTTATGTAATGTAAACTGTAAGCAGGAAGCAAAAACAGGAAAGATAAAAACATTTAATTTTAAGAGAGCAAATTTTCCATTATTAAGGGCAGCTCTCTGTGACTTGGACCGGGAGACAGTATTGTCCTCAAAGAACACAGAACAGAAATGGGAATGATTCAAGGCTATTCTACAAAAGCACACTACACAAAACATGTTTTAAATATAATAAAGTAGCGGTCGCCAGAAGGACTCCGCTGGCGGGGCGCACCGGCCAGAGCCGCAGACCACGTCCTCCGTACAAAACCTTGGCTCAGGGAAGTGGGCAGGCTGTGTCCCTGGACACAACCCGCCTACTGTCCCATCGCAGGCTCAGATCTGATGGGAGATCTGCAATGGGAAAGTAGGCGGGGTTATGTCATGATGATGTCACTATGGGAGGGTTTCTCCCCCTTTGATTGACACCCGGCTCCCCAAGCATGCGCGGTCAGGAGCTGGTAATTTTAGTGGTCCGCGGGACTGAAATGGCGACCACTGCCTTAAAGGATGTCTCTTGGTTGGTAACTAGGGATAAGGAAAAGGAGGATTAACTAAACACTTTTTGTTTAGCTGTGTACACAAAGGAAAATGGCAGAACTCCCGTCCAAATTCATAATAGCAATGTCACTGCCTTAAACGGTTCACAATGGCTCAAAATTGATATGAATGAGAAGCAGTTGGGCAAAATTAAGGTTGACAAAGCACTAGGAAGTGATGGATTACATCCACGTGTCCTCAAGGAGCTGAGCTCAGTTATTTCAAAGCCATTATTTCAAATTTTTAGAGACTCTTTAGTTACTGGTATGGTACCGATGGATTGGCGTAAGGCCAATGTGGCTCCTAACTTCAAAAAAGGGGGCAAAGTCATTAGCAGGTAACTACAGACTGATTAGTTTAACATTCATTGTTGAAAAGGCCCCAGAGAGTTGGATAAAGAACCACATAGAGGAGTTTCTGCTAAAAAATAATATTAGAAGTGATAGTTAGCATGGCTTCAAGAAAGACCGAAGTTGTCAAACAAATTTACTCTCTTTATATGAGGAAGTAAATAAACAGGTAGACAGTGGAATGGCAGTTGATATAGTATACTTGGACTTTGCTAAAGCATTTTACACAGTACCACACAGACGGTAAATATGCAAGTTAGGGTCAATAGGTTTAGAAAAGTCAATCTGCAAATGAATAGAGAACTGGCTTAAAGACCACATCCAGAGAGTAGTGATTAATGATTCATACTCTGGATGGTTTTAAGGTTATTAGTGGTGTACCCCAGGGTTCAGTGTTGGGACCTTTACTGTTTAACATCTTTATTAATGATATAGAGTTTGAGATTAAAAGTACCATCTCTGTGTTTGCAGATGACACCAAACTATGTAATGAAAATAGGTCCATACAGGATGTCTAAAATCTACAAGCAGACCTGATTGGGCTGCCAAGTGGCAAATTAAATTTAATATAGATGTGCACTTGGGGGCTAACAACATGCATGCATCATACTGTCTAGGGGGAATTTCAATGTAAGTTCTGTGAAAATGTGGAATCGGCTCCCTCAGGAAGTAGTTTCAGCAACCACTATAGATTGCTTTAAGAAAAAGATGGATGTTTTTCTAGATGCACAGAATATACCTGGGCTTTAAAGTAAATATACAGTGACCATTGATCCAGTCAACACCTGATTGCCTAATGGAATCAAGAAGGCTTTTTTTTTCCCCAGTTGAAGCAAATTGTACCAGGGTTTTTTTTGCCTTCCTCTGGACCAACTATGTATACCATACAAGTATTGAAACCTTAGGGCCTTGTCACAGATCACTTGACCACTGAACAACCGACAGGTAACCATCAATGCTGTTTCCTATACTTAGGATGTAGCAGGGTATTTCCAACTTGTTTTCCTCTCTCCATAGAATTAAGAGCTCTGTCTGTATAGTGTCTGTTCATTCCTACTGAATGCTGAAAGTTTCGGTGATGATGATCCAGCATCTGTATATAGGGTTACTAGATATTTTTCTATTAGTATCAATAAAAACAACAGGGTCAAAGGCACAGCACTGACAATCCAATAGAAAAAATGTGGGATGACATCATAAATGCTGTTTCTCAGGCAAAACAAGAAATGCAGAAGAATCATGGAATGTAGTACAATCATCCTGGGCTGGGATACCTGTTCACAGATGCCAGAAGTCGCAGCAGTTCTCAAAAACAGTGGTGGTACAACTAAACGTTAGTTCAGTAAATCAAATGAAAGCAAAATTTAAAACATTGTTTTACTTTATACAGTGAATGTTTGAGTTTGTAAAGATTTTCATAATTACTTACTTTGTTTTTTTGTATAGGAATAACACAAATGTTAAACAATTTTCATGTTTTGATTTGTAATAGAATGTGCAGTGTTCCTAATGCATTTGGGTGTATGGAAATAAAAGCTATTATAAAGATTTTGAGCTTTAGTCACTGAGTCTGAAGTAATTTCATATAGCTTGATTTAAATGACATGTCCATTTTCTAAAACTACTTAAAGACTGGTATGTTTAGGAGTGGCATTTTAAAGGACTGTAAGCCAAGAACATATATATCAGTAAATTAGGTTCAGTGACTATATTTGATAGTGGGATCTTGGGTCCGTCCCCAGATTTATATAGAAAGTCAAATAAATATCAAATGAATGCCAAAGTAACAATATAGATCATTTTATTTTATATGAGAACCTTAAAGCTTCTGTGATTTTACATATGGTAAGCAGAAAGAAGACAGCTAAGGGTGTTGACTTCTTTGTACATGCAGATTCAGTGGGACTTCTGTCATCAGTACCTAATGGGGAGAATCCCAGTGAAAAGAGGTATTAGAAAGTACATATTAGCATGTTAACAACAGACTAAATAAAAAAAAATGAAAAGACAACGTACATGTATAAGGTGATTTTTGTAAGTGACATCATCTTCACTGTCTTCTTTCGGAGGGCATCCTGGCAAATAGCGTTTACACACAGTAATAGCCTCTTCTAAGTCATAGAGTACACAGGGGTCCAGAGTATGAGCATTAATTCGACTGACCAGATACTCCTTATAATGGGATCTAGGGGAAACAATATGACATTATGTATCACTTTACATTTGCACATATATAGCTGGAGATATTCTTAAAAAAAAAGAATTTTCAAAAACCACCTATATTTGCCACATTACCTTTATTTGTAACCCATCAACCTATTCATTGACCCACTGATGAACTTGTAACTAGCTTTGGTCATCGGATTTTGGTATTTAAACAATATCCTGGGTTGCATTGTAGTGGAGAAAGGGAAGTAAAGCCTTTCCAAAGTAAAATGCAAATGTTCACTTTGTGCTCCGCTCCCACTATCCACTGACTTTAAGTAACCCACTCTACTCCACCCTAAATCATACTGCAGAAGCGGAGAATATTTTTCAGTTTTTACGGTTTTATAAATAGGCTTTAAAAATATAACATGATACTCACTCACACAAACCAGCATAGCCCACTGCTGTATGCTTTCCACATGCCTCATCCCTCATTCCATCCAGGGTTTCCTTTTGCTCCATCACTCGACAGCCGCCTACAAGAAGGAACATTAAATCACAGCACTGGAAAATATATGTAGCTGCCACTTCAGTCCCACTTTTGAAAAAATGGCTGTCCCTGGCTTTCATATTTAATGAAGTGCTGGCTGAGGGAAAACATGATGTATGTAAAATCAGAATATTTAACCTTCATGCTCATTCCATTTTAGTAACTCAGAATACTAAACTGATTAGAATGGAACAGCACAATGGTCAGAAAACTAGCATTTTCATAAACAGAGATCTGTATTCTTTCACAACAGGTGTTCTAATGCATTTTAAAACAAATTTATTATACTTCTACATTTCTCACCTCCAGGTCCTGCCTGTGTTCCAGTCGGAGGGTCAGTGTTAAACTGCACATTAGACATCTTAAAACAAGAAAGAAAAGTCATATGGTCGATCATGAATATTTATTCTAAGTAGTCAAAGTAAAGCTGTAATATTCAGGTAAAATAGATTTGTAGTAGCAGGTAGTCACCCTTTAGAAACTATTAATAATGCTCATACAAAATATTATTTTACCTTATCCTTTTTTATACAATTATCCATCAGGCTCAGTCTTCTGTTACCAGCCTGACCAGACCTTTGAATACATGTGTTCTAGCAGCTTAAAATACCAGATTGCAAAAGGCATTAGGAAAGCAAAATTATTGTTCTGACATGCCTAGTATCCCAGGTGATCTGAACGATCAACGGTTTATATGGGTCATGCTTTCTTTCTGACTGTAAAATATGTTACTTACAATTTCACTTAAGCTGCGTACACACTTGCAATTTTTGTCGTTGGAAAGGATCTTTCACGATCCTTTCCAACGACAAGGGACTGCACGATGCATGAACGGTGCTGTACATACAGCACCGTTCATGCTCTATGGAGAGGGGAGGGGGAGAGCGACGGAGCGGCACCCTGCTGCGGGCTCTCCCCATTCCCTTTCATTAGGATCGGTTGTCGTCCATCGTCCGTGGATCCGGCAGGACGGTCGTTCGGACGATGGACGACACCGACTGTACACACGGATTTTCGCCCGATATTTGGCCGATGCCGATTATTGGGCGATAAAAATCTGCCGTGTGTACGTAGCTTTACAGTGAGAAATCTTTCTGCTCTATAATTTAGCAATGGCAGTACATCATGACTGGTTAGCTAAACTGAAACTTCTATTCTCATTTTAGAACGTATCCCACACTAGTGTTCATGGTCAGTTTTACTCTTAGAGCACTATTTCTGAGGGATTTCCATCAAACTATTCATGAAAATCTAACTTAAAGGAAACATTTGAAATATTTTTTATGTTTTATTAATTTATTTTTTCACACATTTTATTTTTTTAGTTGCAGACATAGAACCCTTACAGACATAATATGCCGATAGAAATTTTAAAGACAAGTGTTAAAAGACAGTAAAATATTATATGTTCTCACCGTAAGCAGCCTCTGTAAACGAGCCACCTCCCAGTCTCGAAGATAGAATAAGCAATCTCTAGGATGATGGGCATGAAGAGACATTCTCACAGTGCAGGATTGGAATGTACATTTCTGTGAGACAAGATAAAGCCATGGAAATACCTAAATCATGTAACTAACGTGTCCCTCAGTGTGGCGCACAATTCAATGTCTATTATATGCTGAAATATTATTACCACAGTCTATTTTCTTGGGAAGAAGACAAGGGGAAAACATACAAACTTCATGCAGAAAATTACCTGGTCCAAATTTAAACCTAGGACCCTAGTGCTGCAAAGAGTTTGAGTCACTGAGTCATCATAAAAAAAAAAAACCAATATAAAGGATTGTACCACTCATCTGTCCAAAAAACAAAATTGGCAGCTGATATGAGACCTGCTGGTACACATGCCTACACATTCTAAACTGTTTTAGGCTGCGTTTACCCTACCTACCTATAGGAATATTATGAAGTCTAGGCCTACTATCAAGTTAGCTGTTTATTGGTAAAAAAAAAAAAAAAAAGGTTACTGTAAAACAATATGTTTTACATAATGTTTTACAGGTACTTTAAAATAAATGACTTACATTCTTGAGGTGAAAGGTATTGTAACATCCACTGCAGAACTGATGCCGACACTGAGAACAAATAAAGTGCATACAACCACCTCGTGCAAGGGCATAAGAAAATTTGCAGTGTGGGCATGCTGAAAAAAAATACATAGACAATATTTAGAGCTTTAAAGATTCCAGCCATCTTACGCATGGGGGCCAAATTTATTTGGTACTCACTGATCCCATTTTCCTGCAGGTACACAGCCAGGCCTTGTGCCTGATATTCAGCATCGTTTTCTCTCTTCCAGTTCTGGAACTCTTCACAACTCAGAGCTCGGTGCTGCTCCTCCCACTATTTACATATAGTTACATAGAAAATAAGTGGGAATAAGTGAATTGAAGTGAGGTCAGAAAAAGACAGTAAAAAAAATAAACAAAGCAAGTTGTAGGCACAACTGCAGATGAAAGGTTCTTAGAGGATTTTATCTCCATTCTGGGATAAACAACTATTGTCTAAATATGGAGGCTTTTGTATGTAAACATGATTTATATCATTCATAAAAATCAAGTTTTTGTGCTCAGAAATTAAAATAAATGTGTACACTTACTTTATGAAAATGCATTTATTTAAATATTTACTATCTGCTGTAATGTTCACACAGAAAGCCTAATTCTACCCAAACCTTTTGTTGGATTGGAAGGGGTGGGAGTAAAATTTCAGAAGGTATTTATCTCTGTTTGTAACTGGGGATATTCTCTTAGTAATTCCTGTCCTTGGGACATAAAGAAAATACAGGGAGGGAACTAGTCACTTGGACAAGCAAGGATTGACTGAAATACCATTGGTAGTGTTTTCTATTCTTCCTTAATCTACTAAAAACATATTACTGTTGGAGAGATTTTTTCTATTTCTGACAGGTAGTAAGTACATGGACATCTACCCACTGGATCATCTAAAGGAATAGGAATGAAAATCTGTTTTAACCCTTCATCTAATCCTGTGGTTTACATCCCCTGCAAGAAAGTATATAAATACATTAAAGGTGCTTTTTATGACTGACTGGAGTTGACTTTTTAAACAGTGCAAAGATACTGGGGCCTGGAACAATTCTTAGATCCAAAAAAATGAATACAAAGTAAAGAAGTTGGAGGCCAAGGGCGTTACATGAATGCATTCAGAACACTTACTAGTCTCTTGCAGTTCCTGCAAAAACTGCATTTACACTGAGGACATTTGACATCTAGTTGATCTCGTTCATAAATAAATCCAAAAGAACACTAAAAAAAAAACCAAAACAATGTTTTAATGCTACATACTACCTGGATATCGAGACAAATAAACCGAGAAACAGTGAAATACTGTATTCTAATACCATGCTCATGTCTTAAGCAGTATTTGTGTAAACTTGGATTTAGCATAACTAATACTGAACCACTAATGTTAGTTTGTTAAATACCACCAGTTATTTAGTAAATACTCACATGTGTGCACCAGAGGAACTTTGGATCTTTCATAAGAGTCCGTTCTGTTAGCTTTTTATGGAATAAGTTGTATGCATCCACATCCAGAGTATCCCGTAACTAAGATGAACCACGAAAGACAAAATCACAGTATTTCTCCACAGAAATAATATTCAAACACACCACACATATTTCACTCAACCAAAATCTAGAAATGCTGCATCTTTATTTGTGTTAAATAAATGTAAAGATCCAAAGATGGGATTAAATAACACAAATACATATATAAAACATCTGTACACTTCCTCTACAGTATGTCAGTACAGTTACAGTAAGTTTTATGTTAAGCAAATGGGGCTTTTTGTTTGTTTTAGACAAAATGGGAAAAGTTAGATCTTCTGTCAATCGTTTATTGCTGTGTCTCAACTGGGAAGGTAAACCCCTGCATTTTTCCTGTGCCCATTCCTAAAGCAGACCTAAACTAAATTTATTTTCTTACATAAAAGGGTAGACAACCCTTTTATATAAGGTAAAAATGATCTTCTTTTTTTATGTTCAATAATTTTCCGTGTACAATCAGGGGCTTGTCTACCAGGGACAAAGCCCACCTGGTCATTATGTAATAATAAATCCAAGAATTTATTCAATCTGTTAGCAAGGATTTTTGCTAAGATTTTAATATCTATATTCAATAAAGAAATCGGATGGTAGTGATGTACCTGAAAGACATCTTTACCCGGTTTTGGAAGCATGGTAATATGGGCCAACAAAGATGAATAATTCTCAGTGGGGTTTTGCTGCAGGTGGTTGAAGAATTGCACTAAATGGGGGTCCAACTGCTCCTGAAATGTTTTGTTATTAGAAGCAGAAAATCTGTCAGGACCTGGCGATTTATTAGGTTTAAGCATTTCTGTGAAGCTTAGCATTCAGTGAAGCTTAGAGAGCACTTCTTTAAATCGTTGCACTATATTATTTGCGTTGGACGAAACCGTATGATTAGGCAGGCGCATTCTGACTGCAGAAAATTCAGGCGAATGTGCGTTGCCCAATTTTGCATTAACATACTGCTAGGTTTATTGGCCTTCGCGTAATACTTCTGCTTTGACCACCTGATCTGCCGCTCAACTCTACTGTCTAATAAAATGTTCAGTTCCATTCGGACCTTTTAAATTTGGCGATACAGCTTCTTACATTGTGTGGCCTTTCAACTATGCTCCAGCTTCTCCAGCTGGGATGTTATATTCGCTATTTGTTTAAGTTCAATTTCTTTTGCCTAGATGCCAATTGGATAAAGTGGCCTCTAATGGTCACCTTATGGGTATCCCATAACGTAATTGGGTATGTAACTGTTCCCAAATTGGTGGTGAAAAATTCAGAAATGAGGCCTTCCATTTTGTTTACTGTCTGGCGAGGATCACAGCTTCATTCAAACGCCAATAAAAATCAGAAGCTTGTGGCACTAAAGAAGAACAGGCGATCATATTTGGAGAGTGATCTGACCAGGGGGTGGATAAAATCCAACCAGTACGAACCTGAGGCAGAAAAATAGGATGCACAAAAATATTTTATGATCTATCCTAGTGAAACACTGATGGGATGAGGAATAATATGTAAAGTCCTTCATAGATGGATGTAATTCTCGCCACACATCGGTCAGATGATGGTCAGCCAACAAATTAGCAAATTCCTTCGAAAAAGGTGGAACCTCTGAGGAGGGGCGAGTAGGGAAAGAGGACTTGTCTAATTTGGCGTTAATAACCAGATTAGAACCCCCCATCAGAAGTACAGTAACTTTAATATATTGGCACCTCACCGTCAACAGATGTCTAAAAAATTTAGGTTGGTGATGGTTCCGAGGATAATAGTTGACCACTGTGATCAAAATATGTATCAAATATGTGACCTAGCAGTATTAAATAACCCATCGGGTCCCGAATTTCCCTATCACAAGAAAAGGGGGAGTTTCAGTGAAAAAATATAAAAACTCCCCTTTTCTTTTTCTGAAAGGTAGAGTGGTAAGCTTGTGGATAAGTTTTTTGAAAAAATTTCGGACGGGAAGAGGTCGAAAACCTTGTCTCCTGTAGGCATACAATATGAGCACGCTGAGTCATTTAATACGTAAAGGCCTTCCTTTTATTGGGTGAATAGAATCCTTGCACATTATGCAAAAATATTACACAGTCAAAAGTCACATGAAACACACCTTCCCAATTGCTCACTCTCATATGCTGCTGACAAACACACCTAATCAAAATGTATCTGGTATTATTGATGTTGGACCACAATATGGTGATTAAACCAATGGGGATAAAAGGAAACCATAATGGTATAACAAGGGGGTAACCAGTACAAATATAGTCGTCAGTGCCTGCTGGCACATAAGGCCTGTAGAGCCTGCCTATGAAGAAAAATAGCATGCCCAAAAATGGCATGCCCAAAAGCAAGGCCCTTTTTTTTTTTTTTTTTTTAAGTTTATTAATAAATGTAATAAATTTATTAACTAATAGACATATTCATATTAATAAGTTTAATAAATTTAATAACTATTGGACATATTTCAGTGAGTTATGCCTAAGAAATATAGGCCTACAATGTAAAATAAATGTCCATGCAAACAATTGTATCAGTTTTTGCATGTGCATGGAAATATGGACAGAATTAGACCACTAGGGAGGTTAAAAAAAATAAAAAGAGTAAAGACCCTCCCTGCAGAGCAGAACTTCCCCTGATACATACGTCATGGATCCCAGGAGGCTTCTGGCTGCTACTTCTGTGCATGCCCGACCTCGGTCATGTGCAGAAGGAGCTTTTTCTTCAATGGGGTAAAAAACATTTTTTTAGCACTTTTGTTTTATGTATCATATACTAGTTTCAAGTAAAAATGCTCAGTGGTTTTAATTGTTGTCAGTTGAGATCAGCTCTTTGCTTAAACTCACCAGAATATCCAGTGTAGAGAAATAATGCAAGAGTTCACCCTCATCACTAATTTCAGGCTCCTCACATGCTGGACACACCATGTCTCTTATGTGTTTCTCCTTTACTGCAACTGTAAAGTGCATCCAAAAGCATTCAGGGCAGATACAACACTCACATGAGGTGAGAGAACGCATCTATGGAACAAAGTAGAAGAGTCAAATATCCCCCTGAACTGTACTTGTCATAGCAACTAAACAGGTTCTATCCTTCTTTCCTTTATATACTGCAGTGGTTCAAGCTAGGGTCAACTCTATCCATTCTTACTTTAGATAATTTGCTAAGCAAGGCCTGTAATCTCTGTAGAGGTCTGTGTGCTTCTTTATTACCTGATGTTTTCATATCATCATGTTGCTATGTATCCTAGTATACAATATGTGTACATGAAAAGCATTGCATTCTGCAATAGTTTATTTAGCTGTCCACTGCATTTTCCAAGGGGAAAATGTTTTCTGTTCATTCTAATATTCTCTGACTTAAGTTGTCCATACTAAAGAAGTTAGAGTCAGCTAAGCCGAGGGCTAAATTCAATAAATTAAAAATTCACCTTGTTGCGGGGAAGCTCCCATCCACAAACTGCACACTCCTGCGTTAGCATTCTTTTAATAAAATCACGATCCTGAGACTCTCTTACTGCTTCAACAACATCTTGCACGCTAAAGCGACCTTCACTTTCCTGAAGAAGTGACAGTGCCAGCTCAGCACGGCCCCAGCTCGGTAGAGAATGTTCAGCAAGTAATCTTCGTAAATTTGCCTATGGGAATACAAACCGTAACAACAGAACTGTTTAGAGGGATGCATTTTAAAAGGAATAGCTGAAAGACTGCAGGCTATCACTGTCAATAACATAAGACCATGGCAGCCTTATCTCACAGTAATGTCATCAGCAACCAAGTATGGGTGACAAATAGGTTTAAGTAATACAACAGACATACCTGCCTATCTTTTGAATCCAGCTCCAAGGGAACTTCGGAGTCTTCCCACACACGCTGTAGAAAGGGATCTAAAAGTGGTTTTTGCAACATACTTAGTGCACTTCCAACATCGCCAGCAGTTTCAAAAAGGGCAGCAACCACTGTATCCCGATCTTGGAACCCCAGACTCAACAGTTCTTCCACCTAATGTCATACCAAAAAGAAAGACCTCAGTTTGTAGTACTAAATAAAAGTTGCTTGATAGATAACAACATCTATATACAACTTACAAGTACCCAAAAGCCTTCAAACTTGAACTAGGCTTGCCTTTAGTCCTGCACAAAGGTATAGGTTTTTCTGTACTAAAACATGCTTACTCAGTCAGTATTTTACTGTGTGCTGCCACAAGTCAGGCTAAGTCTTGATTATTTCCTAGCTAATGGACAGCCTTACTGGACCTTGCCCGCACTTTTCATTCATTGAATTTCAGTCGTTTTAAACATGGAGGCTTGATATTATAGGTTGGTATTACCTAGGGCCATCTGATGTTTCAAAAAGTAATATACAGCACCCTGCTGAAACCCTCAAATCAGCCTATATTCAGCTGAGGCTTACAGAAACAAAGTGACAGTATCACTGTTTCTAACATAAGG
The DNA here is from genome assembly GCF_032062135.1 of Pyxicephalus adspersus. Taxonomy (NCBI): domain Eukaryota; kingdom Metazoa; phylum Chordata; class Amphibia; order Anura; family Pyxicephalidae; genus Pyxicephalus; species Pyxicephalus adspersus. The sequence continues at coordinate 30,723,204 of NC_092863.1, forward strand.
GTATGCAATGGAAACTGAATTTATTTTATATGGGGGGAAAAAAGGAGACAAGGAAGGCAACTTATTGACAGATTATTCTTCAGTTTTAGGTAGCTTCATTACATGTGTAAATAAGTCCCTTGAAAAGTGATGCAGTTACCGCTTAACAATCACATGTAAATGAAACCACCTCCAACTGTGCTGCATTTTGTCCTAGTGCTTAATAAGCTGTAGACAGACAAAAGCATTTGTTCAGGCAAAGGGTTAATTAGAAAGCTGTAAGGTCTAGCACAGACCTTGAGTAGGTAATAGGTGCATATAAAATTTTTTAATGTATATAAAAATTTTTAACATGATGTGCGGATTAATAGATGTTTTCTTTGATAATAGATAATGATAAAAAAAGAGAAACAAATATAAACTTTATCAAAAAAATTCTTGACATCAACACAGGACTCGGCCTTAGGTGGACTCTCATGCCCCCTTCCACTGTTTTCCCTTTTTTGAGTTTGCACTGTTTCACTATTTATGTTGTATATACCTTACTCCTCCTCTGTATAATGCAAACATTCACAGCATCTTCCATGTCGCCTCCACTTGCTACCCATGCAGTACGAGCCTCTTCTGCTGTAAAAGCCCCCAGGTCAGATTCTCTTTTCTGTGCGACATCAATTACTCTCTCCAGTACATAGGGAAGTTCTGTCTGCAGCCACCATAACGGCACCTCAGTTCCAGAATATCTGAGTGCGCTGTACACTTCTTCAGGGGCAACACCATGTGCCTCCCCATCCTGTTAGTAGCAGAAAAAAAATAAAGGTAAACCAGATAAGGAAACTGGATATACTACACATGCTGAAAAAAAACTTCATCTAAATATGAATATTTAAACCTCATCTAAACCTGCACAAATATCTACAGCCTACTTTGGATAATAATAAGAGTGGAATGAAAAATACAGCTCTAGCTAACACTTATACAGAAGGAGTTTATTCATTTAGGTTCACACATAATAGTCAGAGCAGCAAATAAACACCTTTCACCAAATTACATGTTTTACCTTTACTGCAACCCTGGAGGTCTGGAGTTGTTAGCCATTTTTCAACTCAAGTGGGTTTTGAATTTTTTTACAAGTCCATGGGAATGCAAACCCGATTACAGAACATAAAGTGCAGGTCAGAAGAAACTGCAGTTCAAATGCACCCAAGAATACATTCTGAATAATAAAAAAAGTGTCTCAAACTGATATCAAACTGCTAATATTAGCTCAAAGGCTACCAACACAGACTCACAATCTAACAATACTTCCTTTCTCCTCCAAAAGTTAGTTAGAGATAGATGCCTAAATAAAATACTGTGTATATATATATATATATATATATATATATATATATATATATACATACACACACATATATTAGCAAGGCGCTATTTACCAAAACAGTCCTTTCTCTGAGTTTACAGAGTTGTCATACAAAAGTCTACTAATATGCACAGTGAAAAAAGATGATAAAATTCCATTACCCTAATTAAGGCCACTAATTTAGCACCATCTTCTTTTAACTGATTTTGTCTCATTCCCTCCTGGTTTAGTGATTGCATCTCTGTATCTGTCATCTTTTTCTCTCTGGCAGGACTTGCCCCTTCACTTGTCCGGTCGCACATCTCACAAACACGTCCGTCGTGTTTATTGTAAAAAGTGCAGTGGGAGCACTCCCAGCCCTGCAGATCATATAACAATGGTTACATATAGAAGATGAGCAGAATATCATAGTACATATATTGGACGCAAGCAGCACTATATTTTACCTCTAGTTTTCCCACTTTAATTTTTGGCTCAGTGTTTCCTTTTAAGGATTCAGGAACATTGGTTAAACTGCTTCTCAGAGAAAGGACTGGGTCAACAATGGATTTTTCAGGTGTGTAAGCTTTATCTAAAATATCTCCTCCAGGTAAGATCCTTGATTTTTTGTTAGTTATATCCAAATTCCCAAATGACTGTTGTAGTTCTTCCTCTGTCAACAATAGGTTAGTCTTCGAAGGTAGGAGACTAGTTCCAAAGCGGTCTCTAGTATCTGTGAATGTTTTAGAAGATGATGCAGCGTACTCATGATTTTCTCTTGATGGTTTTCGAGCTAGTCGAGGCCGGTCACAAACTGCACATAGCACTGCAGAGGAAGGGTTCTGTAGGGTACATGCCTGACACTCCCATGTGTCCTTCTGCAAAGAAGCATCTTGTACCATGCTGGGCATATTGTTGTTACAGCCTCGAGGACGTTGACAAGTGATACACAGCACCGAACCACCTCTATTCACAATATTGCAGGTCATACATTGCCAAGGAGGGCGAGAGGAAAGGTAGGGAAGGAATTCTTCTTCCTTAAGCCTTAAAGGAAAAGAAAACATTAGCTGTGCTAGAAGGTTCTACAAAAAACAAAATAAAGAAATGGCAAGTACCTTTGAGTAGTGGAAATGCCATAAGGTGAACGCTGGTGATGTGATCGATTGGGGTGACAGTGCACTTGTTGATCACATGCCACGCAGAGGGTCTCTTTGCATAAAGTGCACCAAATAGAGGCATTCTTCACACCACAAAGGCCACAACTAGTTGACATGACTTTTGAGACAATAACACAAAACAACAAATGACTGTTTGACAAGTGAAAGGCATATTGCTTAATTTAACTTTACTTTTCCATTGTTAAAAGTTATTTTTACTACAAATAAACTACATGATTACCTGAAGTTTGAGGCTGAGAGATAGGAACAGAATCTGCAACAAACGATGGCTAATGGAACAGAACAAAAATGTATGGTTGACAAGAGACTTTAAAGTACATATGTCATCCAAAAAGAACAACCAACTACTGTTAGATATGACGTGAAACCACCTAGAGATGCAGCAACCTCCAAGTATTTTCTATTACTTTAAATGCTGGGCCAATATGATAGTTTCAACACTTGCCTGCTCCTCCCACACAATACTATTTGCCAGTTGGATAGCCCATCATAGTAACAGGCCAAAAGGAATGTGTGGGTGACAGGAATAACAAGCTTTAGCATTACTAAAAAAAAACCTGTGACTTACCTAATGGTGGCAAACTGGAGGCTGCTGAACTCTATACCAGACAGACAGAGTTTATTTATTTCTTTTACAATAGGCCTATTTATAGCAAATCTTCATTGTCTACACAATCATGTCATCTTACCTGCGGCAATTTTGCTCCCAACAGTTCTCGAGCAGCTTCATTCTGGTGGGGGTGAGAATTCTGTAAAGGAAACCCATAACAAAATAAGCTAAGTTCTAAACATAAAAAGAGGTAGCATATTTTACCAAAGCAACACTCACTGAGATCAAAAGATTAAGCTCCCGATGGAGGATAATGACATCAGCAGTTACTGCAGCAACATCAGCTGTGTTTGGCTCTAGAACGGAATCTGGAAAGCTGAGACCATCCGGAAGAGAATGTGTGTATCCATATAATGATAGCACATGACGTCCACCCTAGAAGTCATTAAACTGGGTTAATAATAATAAGAGATACTAAAGAAAAAAGAAAAGATAAATCTATACACAGAGCAGAATTATAGACAATTTAGGCTATCCCTGTCTCTGTAATTATGAGTAATATACAAAGTGTCTATAAGTACCTTATATACTTAAGGTTTGTCTCAGGTGCTCCAAATCTTGGGGTGCACTAAGATAAAATTTCCACATCCCACAACAGTTCTAGGTTTAGCCTAGTGTCTCCTCCCTTACTTTTTATTCACCCCAGTTTTACAATGGCCTATTAATTACTTTAAACATACCATCTCTTTAAACATTATTTCAATGATTGAAAGAGAACATCTACAAGTGCCTGTACAAGTGTACACCCTAAGTGATTAGAGCCGAAGGTACTCACATGAGATTTTAAGTTTGGCAATCTAAATTTGGCAGGCAATTCTGGTTGCCCTTTCCCACATCTCATAATCAACATCACTGAAGATCACCCTAAAAGCCATTAGTTGCGCATATTTAGCCTAGGCCTCATCAGCAGCATATTATTAACAGAGATAAAGAACAGCAGTTATGGCTATTTCCAAGTATGAAGTGCATATATTTGCAAGTAACTTGGAGCACCATCTAGTAAAGGTGTACAATTCTGGGCCCACAAGCCTCCCTTCATATAAAGCTACGGCTCCCTTTCATCTCCCTATATTTAGAGTAGTGAAGGAAAGTATTGTGTGATAGCAATAGCTTACATTAGCATTGATGTCTTTTTAAAGAGAAGCTGTCAGCTGTACAATTCTATCATATAGGGAGGCTATTAAGCTCTCTTCTAATAGCAAAGCTTGGAGTTTAAAAAGTTTCCTCCCCAAGCAAATGCACAAATTTGTGCCTACATAGACATTCAACAGGTACATACATGCATGAAAACACGTTCGGTATCACCATGCTTTTATATTTTACAAAAAAAGGTTATCATATTGTGCTTTTGTGCAATAATAAGTAAGGTTATTTTTGAGTGTGTATGTAAGCTTGTCATTTGATTATGATCCAATTTGGTTGGGGGCATAAGGACATTCAAGATCAGGGTTCACCATGACTGAGCAAGGACTAGCCAGACCAACAAGAGGATATACTGAATTAAACATAGTGAGTTTTTCTAGATAGAAATATCCGGATTGCTAAAAAGCGAGCGTGTCTTAGGAATCTGGAATTTAGTGATAGTGGTGAATAATTCAAAAGTAAATACTTAATTCCAGGTCTCAATCACAGACACACAGCCACCAGATGTAAACCATGGAACCCATTGCTCATTCATATTTTGAGTAACACTACTTACCCTAAAACTAACTGGAGACAACAGATAAAAAAATGTTCTTCAATTTACATAAAAATAAAATAATGTTCGCAAGACAATACTGTATTGTCAAAAGAAGGCATAGCCTGTTCACAAGGAACAAATTACAGTATTATTTGCTTTGTTATTATGGCACATGAGAGCATGGAAAGTAAACACTACTAAAGTATATAAGGGGCATAAAGTTACAGGAGAAAATAACATAAGAAGCATCACCTCAACAGCATCTACTGTTGTCTTGAATACAGGATTATTGAACTTGACACTTCTCCAGAACTTAGGTCTATGTGGTGAAAGAAGGTTCCTCCCATACTTCTCCAGTATATTGAGAGCTGTGATTACAAAGCGCAGAGGTGGTCCCTGGGTCCATGTAGAGAAAAAACAGTGGTTAGGAAGACATATCAGCTTTATATCGGCAATCTATAAAAATCTAAAAATGTATGGGAGAGGGAAGGTCTTTCTAGGTTCAAGGTGTCCCGGTAAAAAGCATGGAGCTAACATTTACCTGTGCTCCTCCGGGAATAAGACTCTGCAGGTCCAGTCTACGATATCGCTCATTGAAAGGGATTTCTAACATCTTGTCAAGCAAGTCAGTTGTTACAGTATCTGGTTGGTTAATTAAAGCAAGTTCCAAAACATCTCTGAGCTGCTCGTTTGCCATGGCTCTGTTACCATAGCCAACCTAGAGACCTAAAAAAAAAAGGACAGCAAATTGGTTTTCATAGAGCAGCAATATTAATGGGTCTTTTATGAGGATTTGGTGTTACAAAACTAAGCATATACTATTATAAGTGTAATGATATTACTTTGTTGTTGCTATGTATAGCATTTATACAGCCCTATTCGCCCATAGGACTAAAAATGAATGGCATCTACATGACCTGACAGTCCATGAACTAACCAAGCTGGCATCATGTGTTTTTGAGGGGTATGGTTGTTGAAGAATGTTTATTGCTAGGATAATGGAATTCCTGGATAACCCATGCAAACACAGGGAGAACATATAAACTCCATGTGGATACTGTGTGTTTTTACATTTAAAATAATGGAATAGTTGATACTGTAATTCCTTTATACTGCATGTGATTTTCAATACTACCAGTGCTGGATTGGCATGATGCACATATAACATTAGTTCCTGGTAACTGCTTTCTTTACCAGTCATACATGCTTCTAGTTCAGTAAAAGCTCCTAGTTATCTGTTTAAGCCAACTCTGCTACACTAAAACCCTTAGCCTTGTCCATTTCTTATATGCAGGGCCACAGAACATCTCACCTTCTCCTTATCACAAAAACATAGGATGAGGTTCATTAGTCCATCATAGCAGAACAAGCAGGACTGATACTATTGCTTTGGGTTGTTAAAAAATGTAATGTTTGTATCGCTCCTGTTGTCCACTCTGAGTAGAAAGACTGTGTTACATTGCTGGCATCCTCCTTTCCCTCCCACGATCATTCTCTTCCTGCAAAAACTACAGCATCTATTCAAAATGAATGGACAGAGGCCTCCCTGCTTTTTTTTTAGACTTGAGAAAGTTTTATTAATACACGTAATACAACTATAAGGACTGGATTATATTATTGTTTCCGTCACACCTCCTTGTATCTTTCTAGGGTTCTTGAGGGTGACCCTTATTAAATTTTCCAAGCAGCTATGTTTTATCGCCTTCCACTATGTTTAACTGTGGACTTGATCATTTCAGTCTGTACTAATAGATATGATATAGCTACAGGAAAGGGGGATGGGGGGGGGGTGATACTTTTTTAGGCCAATCCATGTATCAGGTGTAATAGATCTATAATAAATTGATCCCTATACCCTGTCCTTGTTGTTGTATTGCTGGTATGTAGGATTGTATCCGATTTGTCTTTGTTAACAATAAAAAAAAAAAAAAATTAAATGGCTGTTTTAAGTACTTACAGTAAGTGACATACAAATGAAATGTGCACACACGGCAGGGATATACTGCATACATTTTTTATTTGCTCAGACATACACCTTATGTATTTGTTACATGCTGACTTAAACAAGTAAACTGATCAGTTCTTACTCTGACTTTATGCTGCTTTCCAGCTTGCTTCAGGTTATTGGTCCTGATTTGTTAAAGCTCTCCAAGGCTGAAGAGGATACACTTCCATCAGTGAAGCTGGGTGGTCCAGGATTCAAAACATTTGCTAATAAACAATAAACAACTTAAGAATCCATTCTATGTTTGCTGGATCACCCAGGTTCACTCATCAAAGTGTATCCTCTCCAGCCTTGGAGAGCTTTATTATCCAGCTACGCATTTAGGATTATAAGGAGGTCAGTAATGGAATATCAGATTTTTTACATTAACAATGAAGTTTGCACTCCCACATACGTTCATACAAATATTTTTCCTGGGATAACATATCTGTCTGACAATAAAATTTACCAAAGCTCTCTCTTTATTACTCCAAAAATAAATCTATTGGTGTCTCTTCTTCTAATCCAAACGAATAATACAAAAATATCTTTAATGTTGTACCTGCCCTCTCTAGATGCTTTTACTGTAAAGTTATATTTTTTTCTAAGCTCCTCAAAGATCACAAGTAATATTCTAAAATCAGGCTTTGGTAATTTTCCAACATATGCTAAAAGATTTAATTTCAAGATCCTGAAAAAAAAAGCTGTGATTTCAGTTCTTCTGTAAATGTGAAGATGAATTTCTGCACAATGCCTATAGCTAGAGATATTACTTGTTAGGAATATGTAAATAATTTAGTGTGCATCATGTGGGCACAGCATAATCTCAGATATGACTGAGATATGTTTCCAAAAAATTCCGTACTGTTTCATTTAATGTCCCATTCTGCACTTTACACGGCTCTGCTACACAGCACAGCCATGACTACCAAAGTTTATTTTTCTATATTGCAGTTTAACTTTACAGATTTCCTCCCCCATCCTGACACTGTACAGTAAAAGCAGAACAGCATGCTGATGAGCTCACCTCTCTGTCATTCTACTCCAGCTTTCCAACACAGAGGAACCCTTAAAATAACATCCATTTCATGGATCCCCTGACACTTATTACTCTCTATAGTATTTTAGCATGATGATCAGTGGAAAAAAAGCCCTTACATTGGTGGTCAGTGGGAAGAAATCCCTCCTTACTGATAGCTAAAAGGATCATTGGTGTCAGTTGTTGCTTAATGGAGAAGCAGAACTTGTTCAATGAATTCTTAGCAACCTCAGAAGCAACCCTAAGGTTCTATGAAACTGTATTTGGGAATGGTTGCTCTGCACTCTTCTTCAGAATGCTAACTGCACTGCAACACACCTAAATAGCTGCTTGTGCTGCATTCTCTTTCCCCACAATGAGCTCTGCTCTATGAGGCCTGCAACAGCAACTGCCTGCAATACCAAGTCAAATCCACAAACTTAGGCTATGTACACACGTCAGATGATTCTCGCCCGAGACAAGCAGCCAGGCTCATCTTGGGCAAGAATCTTACATACGTACAGTGGTCACATTCCTGGTAGATCCAATAACAACGGACAGTGAACAACTGACTGTGAACGACCACTATGAAAGTCAATGAAGGTGAGCACAGCGGGGTGCTGCTCGTTTGCCCCCCTCCACTCTCCATAAAGCAGAATTGCATTGGGTGTCCAGTGCCAAAAAACAAACATGTGTACACAGCCTTACACTTGAATTAAAAAAAAAAATACTTGATTTGTAAATGGTAGTAATATAATATAGCACTATAACAGATCCTAAAAGCCAATATATCGCTATAATGATTCCAACAAAAATAATTTCACTATATTACCAACAAGACAGTGATCACTTAGCAGGCAGATGTACTGTTACCTACACAGGTAAAGATATCGACAAGGGTATATAAATTTCTTTATAAAACATAGTAAATAATAAAAACATAATAACAGTGGTGGTTACCTGTACAACATAAACACAAATCAGATCATAGCTCTACACTGACAATAGTTCTGCATATTGGGAGGGTTGTAAAGAAGACATATATGAATAGTATGGGAAAATAATGTGATTGGGATAAAACATTTAATGAGAGAGATGACTTCTGTTAATGAACAAGGACAAGCATGTCAGCATACCAGGAAGAGGGACATGTGGGGGGAACCAGCCAATGGGAATTCTCCAATAGGTACAGCTGTGCTGGGCTCTGCCTGCTGATGCTGGAACCTGTAGTCCTACAGAAGTGTACCCAGCACAGCCCAGCTTCACTTTTTATCAGCGGGTTCCCTGACCTCTGTGCACTGTTAGGCTTTATTTTGAACCCTCCGGACACCCTCACCTCCTGCCTGTGTGTATTATGCCCCCTTTCTAGGCTACGGCCACACTTACCTACTCTCTTGTTTCTTTTCTTCTACTTCCTTATTCTGAAGTGACAGCAGTCCAGCTCCTCAGCTGAGACATTGCGACACCCTGTGGTCGGAGGAATTACTGCAGCCATCCCATGTCAGTGGGCTGATTATGGTGTAAGGATTTGTGTTTGAACAAGAACAAGAAAGGGCTTTGCACAAGGAATGTGCAGTCATTCATAGTTAGCTTGAAAAAGATATGTCCATTCAAGCATTACGTTTATAACAGACAGTATGTAATACATACAATAAAGGCACATTTGCATACAGAACACTTCACACATCTATGACTAGAACCAAACTAAATGGTCCATTCACCTGAAGAATGCAAGGATGGACCTACATTCCCAAGGTGCCACAAAGTGCATCAAAGCATTATTTATCTCTAAAAATCAACCTGCACTATTTTGGGGAATGCACCACACTATAAATGCATTGCGTATGTTGGAGTGCCATTAAAAACAATGACAAACAATGAATGCTTGTTTCCATGCACACAGCAAATGCGAGTGAATAGGCCCTTTAAAATTTAGATATGAAAAGAATTATTAACGTTCACTGTAATCAGAACTCCTGTCAGGTTTTACAGCAGTCTAAGATTCGGATGAAGAGATTCCTAAACTTCCTGCAAAACAAAACAAAAAGAATGTTGTCACTAAGATAGGAAGTGACAACAGCACAGACAATCCTGAATCCTGTCCTCATTCCCTTACAGGGCTACATCAGCTCCTGAATCTTTATCATCTGATACTTGCAGGCATTTTGGATGCCTGGAAGTTCTGGTTGAACTCTAAAGGTCAATTTTATGCCTATTGGGAAACAACATGTCCCATAATTCCTTGCCTTGTGTATCAAGGATATGGGAATTTACACTTGTAGGGCAGACATAGCTTGATGCATTCTATGACTTATGGAAAATAGAAGTAGGAGGGCATCTTCTGATGGAGAAATGTTCAGAAATTTAGCAAGGGATTTGTTGGCATAAATACATTTGGTATGGAGTATGGTAGATTTGATTCTCTATACATGAAGATAAAATTTGTCACATGTCTCATAAATGGCTTCTAATATTATTATGTATTGTGATTTTTTAACAAAAATTAGTTTATAACAACATAAACATATTCAAAATGGGTGTTAAACAAATTATTATTGGTGAGGCGTGATTGTCCCCCCATTGGGCTTCTTCAGAAGAAAGTGTGACAGAAAAGTGCAGATGTTCCGCTCAGAGGCTCCCAGTTTCAAAGGGGCCAAAACTCTGGGTCTTAAATTGCATATAGATAATGCCTGGTAAGTTTTTACAGAGGTGCTACAGTGTGCCTTAATATCATGTTGTAGTGCTGATACATCTACTAGCTTTACCAATTACATCCCTGAGGAAGCAGACATAGTCTGCGAAACGCATCGGATGATCTCAACATATGTAATGTGTATAATGTATCTAGCCCATGTATGTTAGAATGTCAGATACACTCTTCCTAAAAATTGGTATACGGGAAGAGGCATGTATCTTTTAATTCTTGTTTTTGTAATGAAGGAAATACAAGATCTATGATAATTTTTATAATATCTACTGCCGGTAAAGCCCCATATCCTTTTTGCTTTTGTATTCTTTACAGCCTGCCACTTGTTACACTTATTATGTTATAGAAAGTAAAAGATCCAATAGTGTACTTAGGTTTAGTGAGCTCTAAAATAGGATGCATGTCTTTTAAAATAGAACAGTCCAACAGGCAGCTCAGAAGTTATTTAATACAGGAAATAAGACTATTTTCCTTCTGAAAATACAAATTTACTGGCTCTTCCAGTGACTATCGTACTTTAACGATAGTCAGTCATCAATGTTATACATTACATAGTAACTAGTAGCTGTAACTCACAAAAATTTAACAAATCGTGAAGCAAAGCCTGTATATATAGTGAATAAATATGGCTGCCCTATATATAAATCTGTATACATCCTCTATACCTCCAAACACAGAGTCTACAGCAAAACCCTGCTACCTCTTGCTTTCAGCTAACTACATAAAAGGCAGCACAACCTTGGCAGGCAAGAGCAATGGATAGACTAGGGGTTATCTAATGGGGGACTAATGGGGAGTTCCACCCTCATTACTTTTTGAGGATCATATTAAATGCCTTCTGTTTGTGCAGCATGATAGGGACCCCATGATTATGCTCTCCAGCCTGGGTATTGCAGAGCTAAGAATGGGCAAGTGGTAAAATGTTTTGATAGGATAACAAAAATATACATTTATGTGGAGTTTTCTTTTACAAAGGGTTTTATTGAAGAAACATCAAACATGAATATCAATATACAGTATATATGTAGGGATTGAGGTGTACAAAGTAATTCAATTACATTATTTAATGTCATAACAGCAGGTTATACAGGTACCAAGCCCTAAATACAGGTACCAATGTCATACAGGTACCAAGCCCTAAAGGATAAAATAACAAATCGTTAAATGAGGTTGTTAGTAGTCACAAATATAAGATCATGGCTATAGAGCTAGAGTAAAACTTCAATGTGGACCACAAACAAAACAAAAAAAAAGAAATTAAAAGCAGAAAGAGAAAAAAAAAACAATAAATGAAGAAGAGAAAGGGTCTGGAAACAGAAAGGACAGCAGTGACAATAATATGATTTCATTTAAAGTAAGCTGTAAACAGGAAGTAAAAACAGGAAAGATAAAAATATTTAATTTTAAGTGAGCAAATTTTCAATTATTAGGAGCGGCTCTCTGTGATTTAGACTGGGAGACAATATTGTCCTCAAAGAACACTGAACAGACATGGAATGTTTCAAGTCTGGTCTACACAAGCACACTGAAAAATATATTCCAATGTGTAATAAGTTTTAGA
>NC_092863.1:30736732-30766440 GCF_032062135.1 Pyxicephalus adspersus
TCTGTGAAAATGTGGAATCGGCTCCCTCAGGAAGTAGTTTCAGCAACTAATATAGATTGCTTTAAGAAAAAGTTGGATGTTTTTCTTAAAGCACAGAATATAATTGGCTATTAAGGTTCTAAAGTAAAAAATAACAGTGACTGTTGATCCAGGGAACATCCAAATGCCTCATGGAATCAGGAAGGAATTTTTTTTCCCCTGTTGAAGCAAATTGTACCGGGGTATTTTTTTTTTGCCTTTCTCTGGACCAACTGTGACCATAGGGTTTTTATATCTGGGATATGTTTATTTCCCTAGTGGTTGAACTTGATGGACTTATGTCTTTTTTCAGCTTGACCTACTAACTACTGTAACTATGTAAAACCATTTCAAACTTCACAAAGATCACTAGATCTCTGTGTAGGATGATAGCAAGGCATCAAAGTTTGCCATACAGACACAAACCAATAATTGAAAGACAATAACTTTTTTCTCTTTTACCAGGGTGCCTTGCACTCATTATTTTGTGCCTTGCACCCCCCAACCTTAACCTTGACCCGGCAACCTGGGATCCTGTCCATCAGCTGATTATTGAGAACCGGCAAATATCCGCAAAAAAAGATAGCCCAGATACTTGACATCTCATGGGAGCGTGTTGGGTTTGTTATCACAATTATCCTAGACATGCGCAAGCTTTCAGCGAAGTGGGTGCCTAAATGTTTGATCAGTGATCAGAAGAAGGAACGAGTTGAAGCATCCAAAGCCGTTTTGGCCTATTTTGAAGCTGCCCAGGACTTTTTGGCTAGGGTTGTGACTGAGGATGAAACCTGACTCCACATCTATTATCCTGAAACCAAGGAACATTTAAAGAAATAGCACCACAGCGGGTACCCGCGGCCGAAGAAGTTCTGAACCCAGAAATCAGCCAAAAAAGTCATGGCGTCGGTTTTCTGGGACAAAGACAGTATTCTGTTGGTAGACTACCTACCTCAGGGCTCTATTTTCACTGGACAGTATTATGCTAACCTCCTTGACCAGCTGAAGGAGGCAATTAAGATGAAACCTTGACCTAAGGAAAGTTGACCTAAGGGATCCTTTTTTTTCAGGACAATGCACCTGCGCACACATCCAATGTTGTGGCTGCCAAATTGAACACCCTGGTTTTCCAATTGGTCCACCATCCCCCCTACTCACCTGACATTATCTGTTCCTGAATTCGGAAAAACACGTCAAGGGACAATGTTTTGAGGACATTTCTGACATCAAAGATGCTGCTGAGAGCTGGTTTGAGGCCCAACCAAAGGGCTTTTATTTGAACGGTCTGGAAAAGCTGCAACTACGCTGTACCAAGTGCATCAGTCTCAGGGGGGAATATGTTGAATAAATGTGTTATTTCATAACTCTGGCTCCCTTGTTTCTGGGCAAAGCAAAGAACTTCTTAGCACCCCCTCGTATAAGTGTGTTTCCAGGATCTTTGGGAGATTATTCAGAAGAAAAAAATAATACTAATAAATGTAGGCTGCCATTTTTGGCCTAGTTCTAAAATATATAGCTTACCTGGTTGGTGTTTTGATCTTCTGCTTTCAATACCTTCTGAATCACTGACCCAGAATGAGTATTACAGGTAGTCCCCAGTCTCCTAGCTGTAGGTTTGCATGACAAGAAATCTTTTGTTAAACACAGCTGAGGTTGTGGGTGATCTTAGGGGGGTGAGCTCTTTCTGCAGCCCTTTGTAACTCTCTAATGACCAAGAAAAACTCTCCAGTTGTTTCTTTCTGTATGTCAAAGCACAGCTTGCTTTTTTTAGTTTTGTTTTTTGTTGTTTGCGATTAACGCACAGTGAGGATTTTATAAAGTAACTAACACGATGCTGCCTAATAAAATTTAAATATTGTACATGTTGTGACTTACATACAACTTCAACTTAAAGAGAAACTAAAGCCAAAAGTGCCTAAAACAAAACAAAAAAAAATACACTTACCTTCAATCCTGCAGCAGAGCAGTCCGATCCATCTGGAGGTCTCTCCTGTCGGGTCCTGAGTAGTCCTGGAAATCCACTGCGGGCTGGTGCGCCGGGGGCCACCATTTTCGTGTCTTCTTCCTGTACTTCTTCCTACATTACCCGACCCAGGCGCAAAAATGGGTGACGTAGGTTGGAAAAAAAAAATAGTCGATTTCACTGCGCATGCGTGAGATCCGCAAATTGTTTTTCCATGAAAAGATGCTCGGGCATGAGTAGAAGGAGCACCCAAGGACCTTTGTTTTTTTATCAAAAAGAAAAGGGTGCAGCATCGCCCACTCCCGGGATACCTACCTCAGGCAGCCCGGGAGGTTTTGCATTCATTCTCCCATTCACCCAGGCGATCGAGAATTAGGGGGCGATGCTGCATCCTTTTTTTTTTTTTTTATAAAAAGAGTGTTGCACTTAAAAAAACAAAACAAAAAAACAGAATTTTTACTTACTATAAAAGGGTTGTCTACCCTTTTATGTAAAGTGAAATTTCTGAGTTTAGGTACGCTTTAAGAACAAACCTACACTCTATATCTCGTATGTAACCCGGGGACTACCTGTACAGCTAATTGTCACACATAAACAGTTTCCAGACTTTGTGCTATGAAGTCTGAACTGAAAATCCTTCTGGACCCCATATCATACAGCCCGAAGAGAGACACCAGACAGGAAGACGTTAATATATTCCAACAGAGTTGCAAATAAGGGACTGATATAATTTAGAAAGATGGTAGTGAAATGATTTATTTATTTTAACTTGGAATTATTGTGTTAACTTGGAATTTAGTTCCAAAAGTAATAGCTGCTTTGTGCAGGGAGAATGTTTTCAGTTTATTAGATAGCATAAAAATATTATGTTATTATTGACATAATATATTTTACATTTTTTTAAAAGTTTTTAGTAATATACTAATACTGTAAATATCTTTTAATAAAATAATTTAAAAACCTGTTCTTGTTTTTCAATATATATAGTACAGTTCACCCAAGAGGGGTGCAGTCGAATCACTCCTTGAAAAGTGGGCTCTGACACCAAAAAGGTTGGGAATCTATGATGTACACCATTGCTGCAAGTTGTATATTGTTCTGTGCTATATATTCCTCCATAATGTGGAATGTCAGGAAAATTGTGTGACAAACCTCTGACTCTGAAAGTTAAGAAGCATACAAACAAGGATATCTAGCTTTCTTGATATATGTATTCCCTCTCTTTAATTCTGGATGCTGCTAAGCCAAGGCGCCGAGGTTAGTACTGAAGTATGGGAGGTTGTTCAGGGGCAATTCCTCCTACTCCTCCTGCTGATGCGGATGGGACTGCCACAAGCAAATTGTATAACCGCCTGGAAGGCCAGCAAAAGATACCATAGCACGGCACTTTTTTTATTTTTGTATGTTTTTTTCATTCTCACTCTTGCACCTCTTTCTTTGCACCAGACTAGTAAGGCACTTGTTTGTTATTAAGGCCTTGCCCTGAAAGTTTGGTGTGAGGGGGGCGCGTGGCCTTTTGGTCTGTGTTCTCCTTAACCTTGGGTCTCTCTTTGGGAGAGCCCATTGCTCAAGTTGCTGGTGTGAGCTTGGCTCTGGTCAGCCCTCTAACGTATTATAGACACTTGGCCTAGGCTAAGGCTTGAGTACAGTGGGCTCTAGATTGAGAAGCTTGTCCCTTATCAGGAGTCTTGCACCCTGGGGGGTTCAGGTAGAGGCCCTAGTCCCTTTTGGGACGGGACCATGCAAAGCACCTGGTGCAATTTATATGTATTCCCTAAAAAGTAGATAGGCTAGCCAGTCAGCATTTTAAGAAGGGGTTCATTTACAGCAGGTACTTCTTTCATAATGGGTTTATTTCGAAATAAAACTGAATATTTTTATTTATAAATAATAAATGACTTGAAGCTTTTTACTGATATATGAATTGATACTCTCTAACTATCATATTAAAGTAATGGCTATGCAGACATTTTATAATCTGGGTATTGCTGGAAAGTCCCTTGTGGCAGAGATCTCCTCCCATCTCCCGCCTTCCCCTAAACAGCCGAGCTGAGGTAAAGAGAAACTGAAAGTCAGAGACGAGTCGGCTGTGAGGGGATCTGGAGAGAGCTGAGGGCAGCCCAGAGCTTGGCACAGAGAAGCTGCTGTAGAATATTCCAGAACAGGGTACTGAGACTGGCAAGAGATTGGAGAAGCCGCAGCCATGTCCAAAGCGAGCAGTCTGAGGATTAGCCCCGCAGTCAGGGAGAAGGTGAATAGTTTGTGTGGTAATTTTACTTTCAGTTCTACACTATCTCTGTGAAAGTGGCAGCAAAAAGTTACTTAAAGGGCAATTTAGGACAGATTTGGGAAAAGTACCCCAGTTTTATATCACTATTTGGTGGACCTTTTCAGAAGTTCTGTCCATTTCTCTTCAGAATCTAGCAGGCCTGTATTGTTGTGTCTGTGTAATGGCTGCCATCGCTGGGGCCATCCATACCTGGCAATGCCAATAAAAGCCAACCTGGAAAATAACAATGAAAAGCCCAGCTTATATTTGATATTTTTTGTGTAACAAGTTTGCTGGCTCTTTACTTTTTACAGAAAGTTCTTTTTGTGCATAAAGTTAGCCCAGAAACTATTATTCTTAGACATAAAATGAGCTGGTGGCCCTGCTGTGTAATTTACAATATTATCACCAGGTGAAACTTTATTTTCTTTCCAGCCATGTTACTGTATATGCAGACGGATTCACATTATAAAATAAAGAGTTAATTCGGGGAATCTGAGATGAGAGAACAAACAAGGAAGTATATCCAAAGAAGTGGATATCTTCAGCCTTGTTTAGTAAAAGAAAAAAATCCAATGAGCAATTGAACAGAACAGGATTATTATTAAACAGGATTTATATAGCGCCAAAATATTACGCAGCGCTGTACATTAAATAGGGGTTGCAAATGACAGATAAAGACAGTGACACATGAGGATGAGAGGACCCTGCCCCAAAGAGCTTACAATCTAAGATTATCTTCTCGTTTTACTAATATAAATGTAAAATAAGTTTTGTTCGGCTGATCTAGGTTTCCCTTTTGCAATGCCTTATTTCCATGTTTCTGTGGCATAGATTTAGCCCTGGAATATGTGCTGAATATTCCAAAACAATTAAATTGAATCACAGCAGAAATGCTGGTTTCCACATCCCAGGCTTCATGGTATTAAACAACTTCTCATACAGTAGCTAAATATATGACATTTCCTCATGGGGTAGGTGGACATGATATGATTTCCGATGATGAGTCCAGGGACTGTGTATGGCTGCCATGTTAACACCTTTTTAGGTTCACCTTCATCTCCTTTGTATAGTTCCCCCATTTATGCCACAGCTAAATCAATTGCACTTATCTTTTAATGCAAATGACATCTGCAGCTTTTATTCTCTTACTGGAGAATTAACAAAGTCACTTAAAGTGGACCTATCATCACATCTTCAATATTATGTAAAAGTAATAGCCAACCTTTGCACAATGTTGAAAACATAATGATGAATTAATGAAACAAATCTTTGTTTTTTGTTTTTGTCTCTTCACTTCTTTTGATAAAGTCCTCTCCCTTTCCATTCTTACTTCCATGGTGATGAAGACAGAAGGGGAAACCCGCAGCCTCCTGGGATATTTGTATCACATATTTGCACCTTATGCCTGAGATCGGGCATGTGTCATCAGGGGCTTTCCTCTATTGAATAGAAACAAGTTCTCCATCTCACACATATGTAGTGAGATCAGTGCTTGTTTTTTTTTTTTACCTTTGGAGAAAGTTGCAGTGCAAGATCAGGAGACGTGAGGAAGAGGGGAGAGGGATGAAGATGGCCGCACCTGGCACTTCCGCCATGTCGGGACTAAAGAGAATTCCAGAATGGCATTGGATCTAATTGAGGACGGCGCTGGAGAGATGGAGGGACCTGCAGAAGTAAAGGTAAGTAGGATTTTTTTTATTTTAAATTTAATTCCAGCTTAACCAAAAATTGATTATCTCAAGGAAAGAGAAAATAGGAACAATTGGCCAGAAGATGGATTACTTTAAAATTTGCATGCAGTGAATAATGAACACTGAGTGAGTATTACAGAAGAAACTCTTTGTAAACAAGTATCCATGTAAAGATGAACAGATTAGTAATGTACAATAGAAAATAAAAATATATTATTGCATGGTTAATTTGAGTACAGTCGTTACCATATACACAGCTAATCTTTGCAGAGTCATTGCTCATCTTTACTCCATGACAATTTAGTTTCAGTTCTGCCTGCAGCTTGAGTTGCTATGTCAGAGCTCTCACATACAACTAAAGATAACACAATGATTTTTAGTAGTTGGATAGAATGGTGAGGCTTTAGAACATGTCAAGTTTATATTGGTGCCTCTTAAATTTCCTGATCACCATTGTCGCTAGAATTTAAAGTGAGAGTAAACCAAACATTTGCCCAGAAAAAGAATTAGGAATCTTTCAGTGGGTTTGCTTGCTTCTGTGACAACAATCCAAGAGGGGTTATCCCTCACAATGGAGAAATATCTTGATGCTCAGTCTACCTGGCAGGAAGTAAGGAAAGGAGGGAAATCTGATATTTTTGACAGTGGTTTTAACGCTTCCCTACTGCTTTCAAAATGTTGGAATAAAATGTATCATTTGAACATTTTCTATGCATTACACCTTCTGTAAGTCATATTGATTGTTCTTTGCATATATCTCTAACTATATCACTGTAGAATATAAAGACATAAACTAATATTCCTCATTTAGTAGTGCACTGGAAATAACATAGACCATGGAACATAGACCGAACTGTTTAGTTTTTTTCATATTTACTTTTCATATCCTATGCATTCTCATATAGACATTAGTATGAACTTCGGGTGCTCTCCAGCAGCATATACACATCATAGTTTTAGTGTGATGATGAGAGCAGAACTGTGTGCTGGCATTGTTGCTTCTGGTCCACCTCTGGTCCATACCTCTGGTATGAATTGGTGCTTGGAGGAGGACCCAAACAGACTAGCTAGTCAACTTGAGGTAAGCAGGTCAAGTTACCAAAAGACTTGCCTTTAAAGCAGCCTTTTACAACTTTTAAATATGGGAGAACCCTTTAAAATACCTTCTAGGTCTTCAGGGAACCCCTTCTATAATTACTATACCCACAGCACGTGTGGTGGTCAGTGAGAGGAATGCCTCTTACATTGCTGGCCATTGAAAATATTGTCTTCCTTACAGATAACCAAAAAGATAATTGGTGTCAGTGGTAACTGACCTGAGCTCTCCAATTCCACAATGTCCTTTATGTGAACTGGTGACCAAAACTGGACTGCATATTCCAGATGTAGTCTGACCAATGCTTTGTACAGGGGCAGGATTATGTCTCCATCTCTGGAGTTTATTCCTTTTAATACAAGAAAGTACTTTACTATCTTTAGATATTGCGGTTTGGCATTGCATGCTGTTATTAGATCTATGATCTACCAGAACCCCCAGATCCTTTTCCATTTCTGACTCCCTAGAAAGTATGAAGCATGCATGTTGTTAGCTCCCAAAGCTCTGCAAACACAGAAATGGTACTTTTAATCCCAAACTCTATATCATTTATAAAGATTTTAAACGGTAAAGCTCCCAACACTTAACCCTGAGGTACACCACAAATAGCCTTGGACCATTCAGAGTATAAATCATTAATTACAACTCTCTGAATCCGGTCTTTAAGCCAGTTCTCTATGCATTTACAGATTGACTTTTCTAAACCTATCGACCCTAACTTGCATATTAACCGTTTGTGGGGTACAGTGTCAAATGCTTTAGCAAAGTCCAAGTACACTATATCAACTGGTATTTCACTATCTGTTTACTTACTTCCTCACTTAACTTAATCCCTCTCCATCTGCAATGCATACAGAGGAGAGGGAATGTTCCCTATTTACCCTGACGGCGGAAGTGTTAATGCCATCACACAGGGGCTCAAGGGCCTCATACATCTCCAGCGGCTCTGGTAGTTTGTTCCGGCTCCGCCAGGGATTGCCAGCCTGCATTAGGCTGGATCCGCCAGGGGCCGTTAGGACTGAACAAACTACTGGCTAGGCCATATCTGGCCTAAAGGCCGGAGTTTGCAGACCCCTGGAATAGATGATTCTGGAAGTCCATCAGGAAATGAGATAGATTTTTATCTGACTCGCTGCAGTTTCTAATTTACAATGTGTACAGTAAAATCAGAATAAACTTTTTCAGTAAAGGAGAGGAGCCTGTACAACTGTGCAAGCAGAAAAGGTCAGCTATAACTCTACAATAACAATGGTTGGTTTTCAGTAAACAAAAGACAACAGTTTCAACTTTTTTACTTTTGTTTTACAGGTGGATAAATACACTGCAAAACTTTACAGCGAGGTAATGTGTAATATCAATTTCATATAGATCTGTTATGCAGTGAGTTTTGTTGAAAGTTTTGGTTTTTGTCACATCCCTGTATGGGATGCCAGGAATAATCTGTTTGAGATACTTTTATGCCTGCAAAGTATATGACTGGCTTGTCTAGTAAGATGTGATTTTTAGCAGTTTCCTAATACTCTCCTAACTCATTATTCTCTGATACATATTACGGGATTCTACATGAGATGTACACATGTGTAGGGGTCCTGTACATTGTTGAAATACATGACATGTTCACTGATTTCATACTGATAACAGTATGGTGTGATACCTTCATAATAAAATAGGACACATTTCTGGGACAGGGCATTATTTACCTAAAGGTAGAATGGTCTCAAATAGATATAGAAATGTTACTTTTTGGAAAGTGAAGAAACACCTAGATGAAAGATGATTGTTCATTGCTGTCACAGTCTTGGAGACCTTCCGTGACACTAATTGCTGAACACACAGTAATTTTGCAAACTTTTGTTGATAGGTTGGTTTTGTAGGTTTTGGTCTCCTGTACAGGAAGTCCCCAGGTTACATATGTGATAGGGACTTTAGGTTTGTTCTTAAGTTAAATTTGTATGCAAGTCGGAACAGGTACATTGTTTTTTAAATGCAATTAGGACAGATGTTTGTCTCAACATATTATTAGGCAGCATGGTGTCAGTTACTGTAAAAAATCCTCACTGTGAGTTAATCACAAACAAAGTAAAATAAAAACTTTATGGAGCCTAGACATTTATTAACTTCTGGAGTATGCTTTATTTTGTTATGCAAAAAGAAACAACTGCAGAGTTTGTCTTGGTAACTAAAGAGGTACAGAGCAGCAAAATACTTTTTCTGCAAGTCCTGCAAAACACCCCCTCTCCCCATCAAGCCTGTCAGTCATCCGTATGTCAGATGTTCTTAACTTGGGGACTACCTGTATAGGTAATACAGTGAATGTAATTCCCTAAGTTGGAATCAGTTACTCAACTAATTTGTTTTGTAGAAATGTCTACTTTATAACTTTTTTACACCCAAAATGAATCTCATTTTCCTTCCTCAGTGGAGTGGTAGGATAAACATTCAAAGTAAATACAAAATATTATTAGAAGTATCCCTTTATATATCTAACATGCCACATCCCTTATCAAAATATAATAGTCTCACAAAGAACTAAAATCACATTTTGTTACAAACAAATTCTGTACCACTTATGCACTTTAGGGGTGCATGCATGTCTTCGACGCCTTTCGTGGACAAGACAACTTCTTCAGGAGGAGTACAGATTTTTCTATGAATAACATTATTTCAATTAAAATATTACATGTATATCAAAAACATCCCCATGCAAACAATAATTTTACTTACATCAAGATATATCCAATATAATGAAACTCCTTTCACAGAGTCAGATCAAGGATCACACAAGAACATGAGCAAAGGAATAGCGGTAGGAACAGACACCTCAACAATTTCACCTATTAAGCTTGCTAAAAAAAGAAAAATGTCTGTATTAAGTGCTTTTAACTGAGAGAAGTATATAACTAGTTAAATCCCTATTGTCCACCTAATATGGACTTTTTTGTTGTCGAAAAATCTGTACTCCTCCTGAAGAAGTGGTCTTGTCCACGAAAGGCGTCGACGACATGCCTGCACCCCTAGAGTGGTACAGCATTTGTTTGTAACAAAATGTGATTTTAATTTTTTGTCTTAAAGATGTTTTTAGGTTAAAGTTGCAAATATTGTTAAAATATTCATGTAGTAAATGACATACATATGAAAAATTACAATTTGGTCATTATGCCTTAAAAGTCCCTGGATCCCCCAATTGTGAAACCAGGATAAACATTCACATAGGGCTGTCACTCAGCTCAGGTGTTTCTAATTAATTCTAATGTGACGAATCTGTACATTTTAGGTAAAAAAAACATTGGTGAAAACATTTATATATAAAGCAAAAAATTAAAATTACTTTTATCAGTGTGAATTATATAGTGACACTTGTAATTTCTCTTCTCTCTACAGGTCCAGGAGTTTCTATCTGAATGTGTCCCAGAGAAGATTCAGTACCTGAGTCTTGTTTTGACGGTCTGTGTTCATCAGGAAATAGTGATAAATGTTATTCAGTTGCTATACATAATGTGCAGTAAAAGCACTGATTTTAGGCTGTTTTAAAGCTGTGTCTTTAATAACTTCAAAACTTTAACAAGCAGTAAAAAATGTTAAACACTCAAAAACATGCCTCATACAAACAACCTGGTGTAGATAAGCCCAATGGAATACATGGGAATTTCAAGCATAGGATTTTATATGCTCAGGTTAAACGCTGGTGAAACAGTCTATGTAAACTAAACCTTTTCATCATTTTCTTTCTTCACAGTGTGACTACTTCGTTGTCCAGGACCCGAGAACCCTTCATGCTGAGCTCAATATTCCCATTCCTGACCCTCCTTCAGAATCTGAGGTGAGCAACGCCGACAAGGAACAAATCAGGGAAATATCAGGGGAAATTACAAAAACAATAATATCATAGTGCTATAATCAATCACTTAATAATACAGTAAATAGATTTATGGTGGTGCGCAAAACATAGTGTTTAAGAGTGAAGAACAAAGTACGCTTGGGTCAAGTCAAAACTGTTCTCTGATAATTTGTAGAAGAGACAATTAGGAGGGATATGACTCTTTTAATATTGGGGTTATCTATATATTTTTACTCTGGAAAGTTTGGGGTGACCACAAAGTAAAAGGGTACAAATTTGTCTCTTTACCTCCTTTACTACACCTTTATTACTGTATCCAAATCTGTTGCCAAGTTTCTTACCTGAAGATGCTGCTAAGTACAGCACCTTTTATTATTACTGCTATTATTATCATGTATTTATATAGCACCAACATATTACACAGCACGGTACAAAGTCCATAGTCATGTCACTAACTGTAACTGTAATGTGTTGCAGTCTGACAACACTGAGCTGCTGCCCCTGAACTAATAGCAGTAAGCTCCTTCAGTGGGCCATTAGGCTTTCTATCGGGTTGGCAGGGCAGTGGCTAAATCAAGGACCATGCATTTCAGGCTGAAAATAGTGTTTCTTATTCAGAGGTAGTAACTTAGTGTTGTCAGCATGTAACAAAGTGCTGCTACTGTAAGGATCCTCAAGTAAAAGTTTGTAACTATTTTTTTTAAATGATTTGCACACAAAAAATGGTTTACATTGGGGATTGATGTCAGACATTCTGAATAAAAACAATTTAGAACTAACATACACTTTATCATATTTAAGTAATAATATGTTGATCTAGGGAGAATACCATTCATTAGAGATCAGAATAGATTTTTTTTGCCTGTAAGAGCAAAGAAATATCTGCCTTCCTTTTGATTAACTGTCAGTGTAGATTTTTTTTCACTCAATTGAAAAATGACACAATCTATGGTTATTAATGTTTACCCATTAGATTGTGGGGGATAGCTGTTTATCTGCAGACACAAACTTCACTCGCAGAATAAATGATGCAAAACAGATAATATAACCTAGTGCTGTCTTGACAAAGACTCAAACGTTAGAAGTAAAATTTACAATAGGATTGACACGAGGAAAAAATAATAAAAGTTGGCAGAGACTTTAAAAAACAGAGTTTATTATTTATTTTCGTAATTAGTTTATGATGTACTAATAATATTCACCAACAGTATAGATAGAATAGAATTTTTTTTTCTGTGTGAAAACACTAAGGACCAATTCCAGCCCAAACTTTTTTTTTAGTTATGAAAATAATTAGAAAGGTAAAATGGTAAAAATGAAATGATGTCTCATCTTTTGAAAGTTTTCCAGATGATTTTGCCTGTCCTGTACAATTGGGAATTCCATTTTTGTCATAGTAGCCACTCTATTGGGGTTAAAAAATGAAGGGTACTTTGTCACATGTACAACAATAAAAGTCTGACAGAAATTCAAACCATTCTATACAAAATATAAAACAGTTTTTTTGCTGATGTTCAGAGGTAAAGGTTACACATAATCTTGGACCAAAACATATGGCTCATGATAGTGTTATAGCTACTGTCATACATCTGTCAACCAAATGATGTCTATCCTGTTTTTAATATCACAATATGTAATTTCTTCTCAGGAATCGAAAATGGAAACAGATAAGGAAGAAAAGAAAGGTAGTCAATGTTCTTTTTTTTTCTAGTGCTGTATAAATGAGTCAGTTTGGTGTTTACTAGGTGGTCCAGGCAGGGGCAAAACTATAGATCTATGGTCCTATAGCAGAAATTTAAATGAGCCTGTGACCCCCCTTATGTCAATAAGAAACAGAAAAGCTGTTAGTGTAGACTTTACACTGTTAGGGATGAGTTCTGTGGTCAGACGTTGGCAGGAAAGATAGGGATAGGGGCATAAGTTCATTTAATTACCTTTTAACCATTTTCAGAAGCGAATAGAACCCCCAAACTCCTAATAAGACAGAAAAAACGTGGGAATTAATCTCACTGTCGCAGAACAGAGGGGCTGCCTACCTAGCTCAACCCACTAAAATGACGCTATCATATATGTGTGCTTATTTTGGTTTTGGTTTGGTTTTCCACAAATCATTTTGCTATTAAAATAATGCTTGCAGATTTTTTTTTTTTTTGCCCATGCTGAGGTAGATGCAAGAGACAAAGTTTGGGATTGCTCCATGAGGCTCAACCCATTACAATAATGTATTTGGGTGGACTGCAGTTATAATGTTTCTTTTGATGACTTTGTTTTTCTGGTCCACACAGCTCCTAAATGTGGATTCCTAAAGGAAAATGAGAACATTCGGAAAATTATCAACATTGTCATTCCTGAGATAAGGGCTCTGCGTGAGGGATGTGCACTGGTAAGGCTGTAGTAGAATTCAGCACTCAGAGAAAAATAAATGTAAATGACAAAAACTTGATATCAGCAATTATTTTTTGTAGCTGATCACCTGGATTCATCATGCCATTCCTAAAATTGAGGATGGAAATGACTTTGGTGTTTCAATACAGGTATGCATTTATGTATTTCTTGTACAGAGTGCTTTGCTTTGTGTTGGTACAATAGCGTGGTTAACAATGTATCAATGACCTGGAGATAAAACGTGCTTTGCAAAAATATGTATTTTTTTATTTCCGAAATATCCTTAATTATTTGGTTATTTCAATAAACCTTCTCATATTGTATTCCCATTTCCTCACAAAAGGAAAAAGTCCTGGAACGTATCACCGCAATAAAAACCAAAGTTGAAACAACTCTGACCAACATCAACAAGTATGTTTAGCTTTAAATAAAAACCTAATTTCACTTATTAGAATCTTCTGGTCTTTTGCATTAATTCATTAATTGACACTATAGGTTGATAATAAGTTGCTAGCTAAATGTTTTAATTTTTAGAGACTGGTCTTTTTTGTTCACCTTGTGCTGGAGCAATCTATTCACACAAAGGGCCTAGAAGATCCTGACACCCCAGAGACGCTGATAGATTTTTTAGATATGGCCGGTAACAATGTCAACAGCTTTACAGCTTCCAAGCCAAGAGCATGAAAAGACGGTCATTGTTTTGTGTCTGTAGGTTAGAAGCCTGTCTGGTTCAAACACATGTGCATCACACTGATGGCTGTTTTACTTTATAATGTTATTCTATTGTGTTTCCCGTTACTGTAGTGTACAGAGATATTATATGTAATATACGGATTTAGATGGAGTCAATCCCACAGTAAATCAAAACACATAAAATAATAGAGCAATGACCTAAGTGTATCTTTAAGGTGCAGGCTGCTATCTTTTAGATGCAGGTAATAGCCCGTCTTTTTCTTCTCTGTTCTGTGTAAGATGGAAGCACCCAATAGAGAAATTTGCCTAAGGGACAGAATAGAGCATGGTTGTGAATAGTCCATTTATTTGTCAGTGGTTTTGATAAACCTTGAGGTAAGGACCTAAGCTGTTTACAGAACGTAAAATCCATCCATATGAATATACATTAATAAATCATTCACCAATTCATCTATTAGAATATAACAAGTGGAAGATTGATACATGCACTTTTTGTCCTTTTAGATATTACCAGGAGCGAGGAGATGCTGTTGCTAAAGCTTCAAAGGAAACACATGTGGTGAGAATGTTTAATCTCAGATATCACTTCACCATCTTTCTGTATTCTATTCTTTTTTTTATCCTCTGTAATATATATTCTGACTTTCATTTTCTTGTTATATTTTTTTCAATCCAGATGGATTACAGGTCTCTGGTTCATGACAAAGATGAGAATGCCTTTGTAGAGCTAAGACTTGCTCTCACCGAAGTTAGAAATTTCTATGTGAGTTTCATACTTTTGTAATGAGAAATGGGCTCTATCATTACTTGCACATTTTTATAAGTGTGTCTTTTCTTGTTAGAATCACCTCTAACTAGATCATGGCTTTAATGGTGTACCAGTAGAATAAAAGGGAACATGTAGGCAACAACATCAGTTTGTTTTACGAACACTTTAATAATAAAGTCTCAGAATCACCCTCATTTTACCATTAACTGAGATTTTTGTGTTCAGTATGTCAAGAATACTGGCTAGAGAAAAATATTTAATTGGGTAGCTACAAATAAATGAAAAGTCCTTTCTTTTCACTTTAAAGCCTAATGTTAATTACTTCTAAGTTTATATAATATCACATTGAAAGCTTTTTAAGTTCTTTGCATACTTTTAAGTAATAATTATGTTAAAACCAAACATGTTTTTTTTTTCTTTCAGATTGAACTTTTTGATATAATTTGCAAAAATTTTGAGAAACTCACCAACCCCAAAGGAGAAGAGAAAAGCCCTATGTATTGACTTCAATTCAAGGCGCCCTTAGCCCCCTCCCCCTTCTCTGTGTTCTACTCTTGCTGCTCTTCTGAAGTACTGTTTTCAGGTTTTTGTTGTTGTGACATTTCTGTTTTTTAAAAGCAAACACAATAAAATGGGCGTCATAACACTGTGACATTTTCACAGTATTTCACTCTATTCACTGGACGGCTTTGTAGTTTAGGGCTAAATTCATTCAATTGAAAGGTAATGTGTCTGCAAACATTTCCTAGTTTTAAAACTATAAACGATTACATTTATTTTTTAAGCCGGTAAAAATGATTTATCGTACATTATAGAATACTATGGGGTCGTTTATGGGCACTGTAATATGCATTACCTCAATCTTAAAGAGGACCTGAGCTGTGCTGTGGAGGCTCTGTACAAAATAGCAGAGGACAAAAAACTAGTGACAAGCATTGTCTGTAGGCTTTCTGCTGCAGGTGATGGGTTTTCATATTACTGACCTACCTAGCCATTTGCTATGTGGTTGGGAATGTTCAAGTTACTAGTATTAGTTACTAGTATGACAACTGTCACCTTAATGACTTGTGATCTAACTGAATTATTAAGAAGCATAATGGGAGGTTCAGAAAACACAAATTTATAGTAAACATAGCTAG
Source organism: Pyxicephalus adspersus (assembly GCF_032062135.1). Lineage (NCBI taxonomy): Eukaryota > Metazoa > Chordata > Amphibia > Anura > Pyxicephalidae > Pyxicephalus > Pyxicephalus adspersus. The sequence continues at coordinate 30,752,594 of NC_092863.1, forward strand.
AATAGAGATTCATGGGGCCCTAACCTTCTGCCAAGCATTCACAAAAAGTGAACAGCACAGTAGTAACATCACCAAATCTCACTCCATGAGTTATGAAAATACCATCAGAGACATCAGTGCCCTAAATCAAACATTGCAGAGGCACAGAAAGTAATCTACACTTTACAAAAGGGGTTACATGAATGACTTCTGCATGTTCTATATGGCATGCAAATCTTCAAGTTCAGACCCACCTGCAAACAAGTGTTACGGGTGTCTTTTTTTTTAATTATGATGAACAAATAAAATGGTCTGTTGGTATCAACTATTTGACTGAAGTAAATGGCAGTTCACATTAAGTCTATCACCTTGTAGCTCTGGATGCACATATAGCGCTTTATAACACTGCCTAAAATACCATTCATTGGTATTCAATTCACTGGCTGATCATAAGCTCCTGGAGAATACCTCATTTCAAACCCTACAATATGCCTTCCAAACTGGGCTTCCAATTTAGTACATCCCACATACTCAAACTACAGTACTGTCCAAAAACGTGCTGCATATTTCCCTGCTCTGAAAACTAAACCCCACATCCATAGGGCAAGCTAAATGCCTTAACCTCACCTGCAATGACATTCTTAAAAACCCAAACATTTTTGTTACTCAAATTACCTGTAACCTCTCAAACATGTACTGAACTCTCAAAGCTTTGCCCAAAATGGTAGACAAAGAACAAAGGATTAGTCACCATTACTGCTGTGGTCTCCCTGCAGCTGATGTATTGCCTATTACTGATATGCCATGGTGTCTTGTTTATTGCTGTGTGTGTGCGGAGAGGCCAAGTTTTGCATTCTCATCAAAGCCACCAACAAGAACAACAAAAGAAGTCTGATGGGGGCATCACCAATTCACTACAAGTCTACAAACTACCGTAGCAGTCAGAGGCACCAGGGCACATTCACAAACCAGAAGCAGCACTGCTATTTTTATGTTCTCCATATCTGCTAATCTTCACTTTTTGAGTTCAGTTCTATTTGATTTGCCCCTCTGTAGCCATTGTTCACAACTACCAGGGAAAGTAACATGCGGTATACAAAATATTGTGGCCTTCCCTATTTTCATTTATGGGCCTGAAAAGAATGTTGTAAACTACATGTAGACAAGGCCCTTACATTTGGTGATACTCTGACATGCAGTTGTTTTGGGCAAAGGAATGTAATGTTAGACACATGCCCCTAATAAAATGCAAGGCTTTCAATAGTTTATACCTTGTTTGAAATAGAAGATCCCGTTTTTTTCTATTTGCACATGGTGATCCTGATCGCACTCTGAAGTTTACTACCCCAGTGTAATACAATGCCCGTAATGCAGGAAATTCATATTCTACTGGTGCACATATCTACCTAGGTGAACTGTAAAGTTTTTGACAGTATTTTCATAAAGATGCCGTTGCAGTGTTTCTCCTTCCTGTAAAATGTAATATGCCCTGGTGTAAGCCGCTAACCTCGGGGTCCAGGTATCTGATCGCGCAGGTTGAGTTTTAGGTTTATTCGGTATAGTTGGTTGGCAGGGAAGTTTTCCAAGATTGAAGACAAGACTTGTGCAAAAGCTTGCTGTGAGATTTCGTTTTGAGAACTGATAATGGTTACCTGAAGAAGCTTGAATGTTCTTTGCATGATTCCTGGCAGCCCCAGGATGTGTAGTTGATGGAATATCAAGGTGAGAAGTATCACATTGCTGCATGTAGAATGTAATATGCCCTGTGTTAGGTTGTATTTCCTCCCCGGTGAGGGAGACAGATAATGTCAGGTTTGTAGGCAGTAGTATGGGGTTTGTTTGGGGGTGGCAGGGTATAGATTGTCAGAGTCAGAGGGGCGCTTGGTAAACCTGAAATGTATTGTCTCCTGAGGGAAATGGGCTTCTTTAAGGCATTTGTAGGCTGTTCCTGAATGGTATTGCTTAGTTTGTCCAGCACCCTGCACTTGTAAATGTGAACATAGTCTGTCATTTGCAATTACTATTTAATGTACAGCGCTGCGTAATATGTTTGCGCTATATAAATCCTGTTTAATAATAATAACATGAGATCTGACATCCTCCTTGGGTACAATGCGGAAATCTGGACATGTTGGCAGTGTTGTGGGATGTTGTGGGATATCTGAGCGGTGAATCGCAGTTTGTCAGGGCAGGCACTTCCATGGTACTAAACCTGATTGTTACATTTGTGTACCCCCTATTGTATTACGGGGCCATCAGTGACCCTGATGGGTATTTGTAGGTTTGCAGGCAGTATTTTGGAATGGCTGACACATGGGTTCTTAAGGTGGCAGACACATGGGGTAATAAGCACATATGTTTGTGACAAGGAAGGGTTAACCATATGCAGCCAATTAGGGCTTGATGGTAATGAAAGGGTTAACCATAGCTAGTCTCAGGGATCCAATCATAATGGAAAGAATATATATATATATCTATCCACCCGAGATCGCACACTTATGGAGACATCAGACGGGGTAAACAAGCAGACATGAGGGGTCTGTGTGCCGCATTCTCCCCTCGCAAGATTTGTGCTCGCAGTGACCGAGCAGCTGTCAGCCAGGGAACACTGCACATGCTCGGCGATAGGGGATAAAGTCCTATGAACCGCACTGCCGGAAGTAGCCTATCCTCCAATCAAAGTTCCCTGCTGGTGGTCAGCTGAGTTTTTTCTCCAATCGGCGCTCTCGGTGGGCGGAGCGAATAAGCCGGTGAAGAAGTGACAGGTCAGTTTTGTTCATTGATGGTGTCTGTGTGATTAGTAGATGATAATATTGGCGGCATAGTGGGGGCAATGCAGGGGCTGGGGGTTTGAGGAGCCTTCCTTCCAATGCATGCAGAATTAAATGGGCTCAGTGCCATCTCCTCACCATGTACACATAATAACTGAACAGAAGCTTCGTGGTGGTATGGTATGTTAGGGATGAATTGTATACATTGGGGAGACATCTGCCTAGTAATGTGTAAATGGTGATGAATGAAGATCCTGTTATCTGAATGAACAGGTTCAGTGCTGGGACAAGACCAGGTCTGACACAAAGCTATGGAGGGCCATACAAGTCCATACAAAATAATGATTTACCAGCTGGCCTGGGTACAATGTTCAGACATCTGCATGGCAAATGAGGTTATTGGCACATTTATGAATTGTCCTGTGATAAGACATGGCATTAATGTGAACCAAACCTTATAAGTAAAACAATTTAGCCTGGCAGGTCCTTTATTATAGAATAGACAGGTGACGTTCCTTCTTCAATAAAATACCTTTACCTGCCTGATCACAATTTTTTATTTACATGGGATGACATGAGTGCTTTTCCATGAGTCTCCTACTGGCTGCTCCTGGCACCCCAAGCCATCAATATATTTTTGTATTTTATAATTATAATATTTGTATAATATTTTTGACTATGAAAATTCAGTATGTCTGTAATTTGCCCCAGTTTCTGCACTGTTGCAGTGGGAGGCAGTATCTGGTACTTATGGGTATGGGGAAGCATGTTACGTCTTCTTTGTGACAAGGGCCATTCAGGCATTTATCTAAGGCCAAACACTGTTACATGACTTGGATAGTAATGGCCAACACCTTGCATTTTAGTGTAAAAATGTTTTAAAACTGTTTGAAAATTTTTTTATGGAGAATAGTGAAAAAATATGGGTGGCTTTTACCTGTCCTTAAAAGGTTTAACCCCTGCATATTGAAATTATTCTTTGCAGTGAAAAATTGAAATCTCTTTCCAGAGAAATGGGTTCATTATATTGACAGGAAAATATAATAAAGAATATTAACCCAGGAATTAATAAAGGTGCTTTTGGAAATCATAACAAATAGATTTTGGGTTTGAAGGATGATTGTGCTTTTATTTATTTTTTGTCCACTGTATTGTCCTAAGGATTTTATCACAATATATCTCCTTATGCTGTTCTGATCAATTACTTATATTTGCTTTTATTATTTACAGAACAATGTGTGAGGTTGAATTGAACACGCGTGTTTATGTGAAGATGATGCTCCATGCAGCACGCTATCCACACAGTACAGTGAGCGGAGTTCTCCTGGGACAATACTCGCCTTCCTGCCTAACTCTTGTTGATTGTGTCCCTGTGTGTCACCTTCAGCTTCCCCTCTCCCTCAGTCTGGAGGTAGCTCTGGCACAGGTACATATACTATATCTTGGGCTTCTCTGGGACACAAGTATTGGTATAGGCTTTTTCATTCTCTTTTCATAGTGGTTTATGTCTCTGAAGCTGTGTTTATAATTCACCAGTTCACTTAAAGATTTATTTTTTCTCTCTACTGCTCCTTCTTCATTCCCTTTGTGTCATCCTCACACTCAGCTTTTTGTCTGTCCCACAGATAGACTCATGGAGTGCTCTTCAAGGACTGGTTATTGCTGGTTTTTATCAAGCAAACGCTGGCCTTAGAGACACCAGGTGACCACTTACCTTCCTTCATCTCATCGTCTTGCTGTATTGTTTTGCCTTATTGTCATATAGAGAATGTCCTATAGCATCAACAGTATGAAATAACTTGGGACATATTAGGGGTATAAAATTGTATCGATCATTTCTTCAGTTGCTTACTGAGAGACACCAAAGTCTTTTTCTTCAATGTGAGTATAGATGTAATCTCTAGGGGTTTTACAAACTATGCATGATGCAAATGGAAAAACTATGCAAATGAAAAAGGTGCTCATCTCAATTTTCCTTTGTGTAAATGCTCAGGACTAGCAAACAGTGAACAGCAGGAAAAGATAACATCAGTAAAAGAGTAAAACACTGATCCCAGTCTGGCTACTGTGGTGACTTACATTCATAGGTGATAGGCAGGGCAATACCAAAGTAGATGATCTGGGAAGACAGTGTAAACCAGGGGCTGCTGGGATAAATATCAAGGGTCAGTGCACTAGGTTGTTCGATATAACAATATTACAATATAATAAGTGCAGCATCTTACAATATTTTAGTCTTTTTAAATAAAGGACAATTAATTGTGGTTAATAAAGGTGGCATTTTTGTTTTTCAGCATCAATTGTGCAGCTCTCAAAGCAGCCTCCTTGATATCTGAGTACCAGGAGGAAGCAGTGCTCATACTGGTGAGATAACAACATGTGATTGTACCTTTCTCATATCGTATCTTCCTTTTCTATCAATTCTGTTTATTGATTTTCTTTTCTAGATGGATAATGAGCGCTTGTCATCCAATCCTGGGGTCCCTCCACTCACAGTTCTCCATCAAAACAGCAGCAAACAGTGGGTACCCAAGGAGAAAACCTTGTAAGTGTATTTCCTACTATGTAGATTTCTGTTCTGCAAGCCTAGTTAACATCCACACAATAGGTCCTAGAATGTCCAATTTATTTAATAAATTGAGGAGGAAGGTCATTTTCATTATTATGTAATTTACTTATTTATTGTTGCATTTTGTTTTCTTTTTGGGGCATGAATCAAGTTTCCCAGTTTTGCTACAACAGATTACTTTGATTACTAACTGCAGGGATCTCTTGCTGCAGCCGAGTCCACAGTGTCCATCAGGGCTCACAGATAGAGTAGTATATATAATATATTTAGTTGAGACCATCAACCTCCAACTGTAGACTTTTTAGACTTTTTCTTTCCCTTTGGATAGAGAAAATTATTTCCATGAACATTCACAGCAATTGTGCATCCTAATAAAAAAGTGAATGTTATCAATGCATGTGTATACTAAATATCACTACATAAACCACTTTTTTACAACAATTTTCCATATTGGTAACTGAAATGATGTTTTGTAATGAATGGTAACTGGAAAAAATACAGTAAGAAAAGTTTTGCAACTTCAGTCTAGCTTTGACCTAAATACAAGTTTCATTGTGTTCCTGCAGGGTAATGTGGGGTCACTGGGAGGAAACACAACGTATTACAAGACAACTTCTTCAAGCTAAAGCATATAAAAAAATAATTGACTTTGACAATCACTTGGATGACATTAGAGCTGACTGGACCAATCAAGAACTGAATGTTGAAATAGCCACGCTGTCTGCAGCAGCAAATGGCACCATGTGAAAACTGAGATACATCGGGTTGATTTAATAAAGTGCATACAATGTTCTCATTGTAAAGTAAATGTTTACTTAGCTTAATTAAAAAAAAGGTGAAGGTTTGTTCTCTTCCATTGTCCAATCATGTGCAAAAAACCCTGTATTTTTTTATTTTCCTTACACATAATTTAGTTTTCTAAGTTAGCACTTCAGTCGCTAAGCTAAGTGAACATTTGCTACTTCTTTGGTAAATCAGCTCAGTGATGATGACAAAGACCTGTAACTGCTGTATGTATATATCGGTATGTACATAACTTATCTATACAGCTTTTGTTGCTGCATTTGTAAATTTAGCCAACATGCATTTATATCAATGTGTGTCTGAATTCTGAAATATATTTAATTTGGACACAACCAGATACCACTATGACAAAATAAAATTATTTCATAAGCAGTAATGTTTATTGACTTAAAACCAGTGGTTGGAATCAACTACTCTTCAATAGAAAAAATTAAATCAAGCAAGAGTATCAGAAAATAAAGTTCTAAGCTACATCACAGAGAAAAGCAGGTTGGCTTTGCTTAGTAAACAAGACGCTTGGTGTCCCCACGTGGTTTTTTTATCTTGTTGTAATTCTTGTTGATGGCATCGAATAAGGTGGCCTGAGGAGAAAACCATCATGTTACTGGCCACACATGAATACATATTCTTGTTTGTACACATTTGTTAATTTAGAACTGAACTCTAGACAGGGATAAAAATATATTATGATCCCATTATGCATTTATTCAAAGTACATTTAAAGTATGAGTGCACTATCTTTAGCTGTAAGCTTACCAGTTTTCCAGTAGATTAAAAAGCAGCATGGGGTTCTAGCTTGTGCAGACTGCACTTCAAATATATGTATCCTTGTATTCTAAATTCAGATTGTATAAGTACCATAATACTGCCTTTGTTTTAGTTTTCTGTAATCTCCTGGATAAAGGGCTCATTCTAAAAAAGAGAGTCCGAAATCTGAGCCAACAGCGTGCTGCTGCTTATTTATCCTGGAATACCCTAGCAAGATGGTGGTATTCTTGACCAAACTGTGCTGCTTAACTGCACTGGAATTCAAGTCCAAGACCAAGAAATGAGGCCTAATTTATCAAAGCTCTCCGAGGCTGGAGAAGATTATCATGGAAAAACCTGGGTGGTCCAGCAATCCTGGAATGGATCAGGTCCAGGTTTGAAAATATTAGCAAATCATTTTAAGGAATCCTTTCAAGGTTTGCTGGAACACCCAGGTTCACCCACGATAGTCTATCTTCTCCAGCCTTGGAGAGCTTTAAAAAATCAGGTCATGGTTTCTGAATGCAGTGCTCATATTAAAAGACAGCTAGGCAGGTAAAACATTTGCATATATGTATTTGAACTGTGTATGCCATTTATTTTTTCTTCAGTTCGAAGAAAAAAAAAGTGACATAAAGCATGAAATATAATTTCTGCATCACCTGAACTTATTGATGAATGACTGGACCTGCATCTAGTTTCCATTACATATAACATTTCTTTGTACTGTTGTTTCTATTATAAAAATGTGCATTTTCCTAAATACATGTTTATGAAAGGGGAGACTTTGGAATAGATTCCCATTAGTAGAGCAGCAGATATTTGTGAAGGAAGTGCTCAACCACCAGCAGTATCCCATCACATCAACATCTTTATATAATCAGGCTAATACAAACTTTAAAACAAAAGTCTTGCTGACAGTTTAATGATCAAAAAAATGTAAATTGTAAATGTGAATCTGTGGTTCTGTACCAAATCCTCGTATAATTTATCTTTGATGCAATGTGATCACAGACACATGACATTAGAGTGCACAAAGTAGATTGTGTTCCCTTCAGATTAAAAACAAGTAGGTCTGACAACGGGTTTAAAGTCACATTTAAAAGATTCAAAATAATATAAAAAGCAGGAACAGATTGGTTTTTGCATGCACTTTATATCTGCTAGAACTTTTTTTGTACAGTAACTTGCATGTCCTGATTCCCCACCTTCTAGATTGTAATATCTTCGGGGCAGAGTCCTCTCCCCCTCCTGTGTCACTGTCTGTATCTGTCATTTGCAACCCCTATCCAATGTACAGCGCTGTGTAATATGTTGGCACTATATAAATCCTGTTTATTAATAATATTAATAACAATAATAATGTTGGAAATTTCTACTATTTTTATAAAACGTTAGTTGTAAACCACTGTGCACTTCTTCTTTAACTCCAAGTGTCTTTCGCATGGTGTGAGTATGGTTGGCTATGTCACCTGCTTTGAAATCCAATCTACTATTATATCATGGTGATAATAAGGAAAGATTAGGACACTGGCTGTTTTTTAGCAGCTGTCACTTCTATGTCCTAGAAGAGTGATCAGCAATGTTCCAGACAGACATGTAGCCTCTCACTGACAGATGAAATCTCTCCCCTCTTCTACTTACATAGGAGTTCCTTATTTCCAGAGCAGTGATCCGGAGTTCACAGTATTGTGATTCATCAAGTTGCTGAACTAGAACGCGGTAGTCGCCCTGAAAGGAAAAGTAGGAACAAGTGTTACAAAGAAAATAGGACAAAGGAGTAGCCCTCACGGGCTATAAAACAATATTGATGAGTGAAGTCTGTCCCCATGTAGAACCATTTAATTTATTAGGTTTCAGCTTTCTTAATACTTCAAACAGATTCCTGATTAAAACTGGTGTTATTGGCCTACTAGTGACTGGAATGGAAATTTCAGTTAAGGCAAAACTCCATAACAGCAGCTAAATATACAAGAATTAAATGGGGATGGTTTTATGCTGCAATTCTGTATTGCAAGGTAAATTTACATTTCTGTTCACCTATTCTTATGACTTGAGACACCCCTGTAGTGTGGTTGTACAGTGGATTCCACCTTTTCACTCCTAAAATAGCCTCTTTTTTATTAACACAACAGGCAAAAAGTATCAACTATGCCAGGAAATACCTGCTGGGTGGCAACCCAGAAGGCAATATACAGATATATTCAAATAAACTATCTGCCCGTGTATCTTACCAATTATTTATAAGTACTTTGCTGTGATTATTCCTGTCCTAGCTCCTGTCCACCTGAAAGTGTTGAATGTTCCACCCCACACACATCTTTGTCTGTTTTGGCTCATCTTGCTAGGTAATTAGTACAAAGCATGTTTCTTTGATGTATAGAGAGAAGAATATAAATTTCTAATTGCAGTGGAAACAAACCAGGAGATCTGCCAGTAACAAATAAAATACTCACACAGTTCTGACATGTACATCTCACTCTCTGAACAGGATTTCATCTAACTGTGAAAAATGATGGTTCCCAGAACTTATGTACTGTGAAATAGGGGACAATTACTATAGAAAAGGGCATGTAGGATAAATATATAAGTAATAGGAACATGGATGGCAAGCTTGTATGGTATATTATGCTTAAGTGTACTTCTACTGTCCTATATCAAAACCTTGATTTTTTTCATGTAATACGAATGGCATTAGATCCCTAAATAACAGTAGAAAAATCTTTATCACAAAAAAATCTGGACTCTATATTTCCAGCATAATAAACATAAAATTCATATTTTAGGAAGCATAAAAAAAGATGCTTTTACCACATGGGGACTTTTTGCTGCTTTGGCCACTGCATCACCTCGATCAGAGAGATATCTTATTAGAAAAACATAAAGAATGACAAGATCAGCTAAGCACATATAGATGATATAAAACAACAGTCATTGCTGCTACAACACTCACTTAGATATCTGGGTCTGGGATGCATCTAACTTGGTCCTAAGATTTGTCATCAGTTCAAATACTTTTTCCTGGAAAAAGAACAAGACTAGTTTAATTTAAGTCAATTTAATGTGTAGAGTATCTACATCATTCCCCAACAGTGTCAAGTAACTCACCTGAACAGCAACTCCAAAGTTATTCCCGTCCTCAATCTGAGGAATCTGCAATTGCAGCCAAAGAGTAACCTGAGAAGGACAAGAAATACTCAGTAAGGAAGTGCTGATCCCATTACTTTCCCTTTCTCATTTTTAGCTACCACATTCTTTCATCATCCAAACCCAGCTATCCTTTCTTATCTCCCTGCTCCTGTTCTTCTTGAATGTTCTTCATCTTACCATATTCAGATTTTCTTTCAATTCCTGGATTTCACGTTTGATAGTGCTTTGCAAACTTGTAATCTTGTCATTGCATGCAATGGGGCCACAGGGAGGGCCTGAAAGAGAGATGTGTGTTTACACATTGACAGTATGTATTATCTTTATATATTACAATGTATAATCTTTACCACAGTGCATTTCTTCAAAATAACAATTATTTAATTATTTAACCCATAGGTATTTTTACTTTAGTCCTATTTACAGTGTTTTTGCTGGGCGGCTGACTGCCTAGATATGAATTTAGTCGTTTTGGTGATATATATATATATATTTATACATACATTATACATACATGTAACTATATATTGGTAGTTACATTTATATAAAGGTATGTTTTGAATTAATCTTCTATGTCTTTTCTCAGCATCACAGGTATAGTAATTTGTGAATTTAATCAGATTGGCTGTATAGAAGAATGACAGGGAATATCGATACCAAGTTGCTGTGGTGCAACACAAAATATAAGAGCCTAGCTTCGGCTACTTCTTCAATTCGGGTTTATTTAGAAAAGCAGTAATAAAATCGAGTTTAAGTTTTCTGTAGTTAAAGATGAATTTTGATTGCTGCCACATTCATATTGCAAAGTATTTGACATAAGATTTATAATATGCAAGACAATAACAAAAGTTTTATATTCATCACCTTTGTCCTCTTCATCATCTTTCTTTTTCTCATCTTTTTCTTTCTTCTAAATGTAAAAATAACAGTAAATAAAAATAAAGACTATTATCCATAATGTTAACATGGGCTTTAGCTCTATCAAGATCTTGTGCAGATATTAAAAGAAAAATTTACCTATAACATATTTTGCTGCTGCCAGGAGTGAGGTAATAATTGGGGAGGGAAAAAAATCATTTTAATTTATTTTCATTTTTTTTTCAAGTGATCCAGAAAACCTGGAATGGATTTGGTGCAGGCGTTTGTCAACTAATAGCAAAATATTTTTAGGACATCGATTCCAGTAGATATTTAACAAATCAAGCCCTATGTTTTACCCGGGGCTGTGGAGTTGGAGACAATGTTGGGTACCTGGAGTCGATAAAAACGTGCCGACTCTTGATAAATTTAAATTATATTAAAAAAAATACAGCAAGTTCAAATGTCCTATTTCACAAACAATGGTCATAATTAAGTACTTCTCTGATGTAAGAATAAAGCCCAGTGCATAGTTGTATTTCTACTGGTGTGATGTTCATCTGAACTAATATACAACCTGACACTCACATTATTATAATCTGGATTATGTACATTATAAAAAGTGTTTTCATTTTATTTCAGATAAAATGTGTTTAACAAGTTAATTTGAGTGTGTAGGTGTGAGGTGTAGGTGAGTGCTATGGCCTGATGTGTGTCCAGGGCTGAACTTTAACATCATTTTGCATACCACCTAATACTAGGAAGTTAGTTAAGTGGCCCTCCTCGCCCTGGAGCCTCCCACTGCCCTGTCTTCAGCAGAAGATCAGCAAAAATAGATAAAGGAAGCAGTGTCTGCTCAACTTCCTCTGTCTGCTAAAAGAGCTTAGAAGAACTTGGAGGTACAGCTTTTTGGATTCAACTGTAAGTGTTCATGTTTATTTTAAAACTGCATGGCCGCTTGTGTGTACTATGATGGAAGGCTGTGTGCATGTTTCTGGATAAAACTGCAGGGCTATGTGTATGTTTGTGTGTATGGTGCAGGAATGTATGAATGTTTGTGTATAGTGCATATTGTATGTTTCTGAGTAAAATGTAGGGCTCTGTGTTGTGTGTATAGTATATATGTTTGTGCATGTTTTTCTGTATAGGAAAAATTATGTCTAAAGTTAGAGCAGGGCTATAACTTACTCGTGTGTATAGTGCCATGTTGTGTGTATGTTTGCAATAGTGCAGGACTATGTGTATGTTTGTATTTAAATCAAAGAATATGCTAGTAAGTATAACATATTTTATATTTATATTTTAGTGAAAGAGGCACCCCATTCACAATGTCAAAAAGTCTGTCAACAAACAAGTCTGCTGTTTATGAGCACTTTACATTATCATGTGATAGGAAACAATACATGTGCCGATGTATTCTTGAAGATGATGGTGAAAAACAATGTGATGCAAAAAAATTAGCAGATTCAGTGGGTCTAACAAAAATGCACCTACAAGAGCATCAAATTTGAAAAGACACTTGCAGAGTTTTCATTCTAAAGTGTTAGAAATTGTGAATGGGAAAGATATCAGTGAAAATATTCCATCTATTTCTGGGATAAAAAAGGTTCGGAAATCTACTGGAGACCAAACACAACTAAGAATATTCTTTATATCCGACAAAGTTACCATAACAATGACACCAGAAAAATTAAAAAACCACATTATTGAATTGGTAGTAAAGAATAGTGTACCACTATCCTTCTTTAGTGTTGGTGTTCGAATTCGGGTTGTCCTTTTATTCGACCTGAATATGGCTGTTCGAATTTGGATAGACCCGACCCGAAAAACACGGGATTCGACGGGGCAAATTCGTGTGTAAAAAAATGTGTTAAAAAAATAAAAATAATGTTAAATTAATTTATTGAATGTGTGTGATTTGTTTTACTAACTTTTATTTTTTTACAGGTTATCTCACAATGACAGGATGATTCTCCTCGGTGTTGGATCCCCGGGTATTAGAGGTTAAATGGGGACAAGTCTCCCTTTTCATCGCCACTAGTGCGCTGTGATTGGCTGAGGAAAGGTGAACCCTCATGACAGCTTAGGCGCGGCCGCATTCATTGAGAACAGTGTGCAATCCCTGGGGCACTAGAGGTTAATTACCTCTAGTGCCAGGGATCTTCTCAATAAACAGGGATCAACTTTTACTAGAATGATAGCAAGAAAAAGGTATGAAAAAGGTGTGGACCAGCTCATGATACAAAGCATACCACATCATCTGTAAAACATGGCGGAGGCAGTGTGATGGCTTGGGTGTGCATGGCTGCCATGGCACTGGGACACTAGTGTTTATCGATGATGTGACACAGGACAGAAGCAGCCGAATTAATTCTGAGGTGTTCAGAAGGTCGGCAATCTTCTGTGGTATACCCACTGAGATCAGATCATTTGCCTGGAGATACCAACATAAAGGTAATAATAATATAGAAAACATAATAATAAATATTAATAACCAAAATCAGATGAGTGAAGACTTTTGTACATAACTGATTCAAAATGTTACTGTTTTTCTGAAACTTAACTCTTGTTAAGCCTGATGGTTTTTGAACATACAGTGAATTGACCAGTATCGACTGACGTTTGTTGGCTTTAGAATTGCTTCTTCCCCTACACAAGTCTACGAGATTGCAAAATCAGCTGAAGCAGGTCAACTGCATATACAATATTTATAAATGATGGCAAACCGACTTTAGTAGTGCATTGCATGATTCTGGAATTTGATTTATGCATCACATAAAAATCTACTAAAAGGCTGTGACTGAATATTGTGCAACCATAAATGAGTTCTCCTTTAGTATGTTTGCATTAGCAGATAAAAGGTTACATCTGTCTGGTCTAGGTTTAAATTATGGAAATGCAAATCAAGCTACATTTTAGTGCGCTGCAAAAGAGTTAGGGAAGAACTGGAGCAGTAGTTTGGTAATGCTGGG
>NC_092863.1:30767561-30772615 GCF_032062135.1 Pyxicephalus adspersus
TTTATTTAATGCATTAATTATTTGTTCTTACCTCCTTACAAAACTGAGTTTGGAATCCTTGCACCTATTAAAAAAGGGGAGAAGTCAATACAAATGCTACAAGAGAATACTAAAAAGTTCTCAGGCTGACCCTCTTCCCAAAGTCTGAACATAATTTTGTCACAGTACCTAGAATGACTGTTACTGGTAAATTGTAAAGCATATATATATATATATATATATATACATACATACATACATATGTATATATATACACATATATATACGTATGTATAATTATACATATATATGTATGTATATACATCAATAAAAAATGAAGTAATACATGTAACAAGTATAGTCATGTGACAAAGTAGACACACCTTATTTTTACAGGCAAACGTTAATTCTCATTTAAATAGTATAATTAAAAAAGTTGATATACTTGCATTTTTTTTATCAATTATTCAACAAAAATATCAATAGATTTAATGGCATACTATGCAAAAAAGAAAAAAAATACTCTTTTTGTTCCATAAGCTGGCACTGCCTCCTTTATCAGAAATTACTTTAAGCTTTTTGCATGACTGCCCTCCAGACCCTGAAAGAAATTTCTGACCACTGCTCCATGCAAATGCCCTTTAGTTGCAAAATATTTGTGGGCTTCCTTTTATGAACTGCAATTTTCAATCTGTCTACAAGATTCCACTAGGATTATAGCTCTGATGGGCTTATTCTGGGTCTTGTAACTTCCCCAGAAAACATACCATAACTGCACACTATGAATCCAACTTACAAGTATACCTGTTACATGTAGCATGTAAAGGTGCAAGGGAAGCATACAAAGGATCAGTGCCAAAAGGAGAACACGTGTGGACAGCTGCGTACACAAATGTGTACTATTTAATTCATGGAGGCTCTGGGAGATTTGTTAGATATATTAGAGTAATTCATAGAAGACCAACTTGGCTACAACATCTCAGAGATTGCTTCATAAAGTGTGCTAACTTGAAGAGGGCAAAAAATGCTAGGGCACAAAAAAGAAGTGGCAATGAGATAACTGATTGATCATCATACTGGAATTAACCTAAATTGGCAATGAGAAGTTCCATACCCTTTGGAAATGTCAGAAGCATATAGTGGCTCTAATGTTTGCCATTGTTGTTTCCATTCATAAAAGATGTCAGGTTATTTTCATTACTTTGTGTTTGGAGGAGAGCTTGGTCACAGGACTGACTACTCAAGTGGCTAGGCCCCTACTCCCAGCAACTTTGTTCCATTTATTTTAATAGGTAGGAAGCAATGCAATGGGCAAATTTCATTAAAAGGTACAGTATGGCAGCGGAAGGATCAAATCACTGCTAATATAAATGGGCCTCTTATAGAACCTCTGTTTCTTTAAGGTGACCGTGTAAGGGACTGCAGTACATTGTGGAATCCCCTTTAGGGCTCGCTCATACCGGGAGGATTTTTTATTTCCAATCTGATGAAATGACCGAATCTAAAGTGAACCTGAAAAAAATCTACTTCAAATCCTACTTCCTTTTCCTAATTAATGTTTATAGCAGACACATAGTAGTATCTTAAAAGCACATTTGGTCAAGTGTACAAAATATTGATTACATCCAACCAAGATTCCACTCACTTTCTTTTTAAAAAAAAAGAATATTGTACGTGTGTTCAATATTTTAGGGCTAACAACCAATCCATTGGTGATTAGAAAAAAGATTGGACTGGTCAGTCAAATGCAAAATTGGCAATGAATCTGCTCATGTGTACCAGGCCTTACTGTACAAGCTGTTATCCTGAAAGGGAACAATTATCCTTTTTAAAAAAAGTCATAATACCCAGTTATATTCTGTGCTTCGAGAAAAACATCCAGCTTTTTCTTAACCTCCCTAGCGGTCTAATTCTGCCCAAATTTCCATGCAAAAAGTGGTACGATTTTTTGCATGGAAATTTTGTTTTTCATTATAGGCTGTAATTCTTAGGCATAATTCACTGATATTTAATAAATTTAATAAAAAATCTGTAAAAATTTAAACATGTAATGTAAAAGTATAGTAGCATATATAATATATATATATAATATAGTTATATATATATTATATAAATAATTCTTCAATACAATACTCAATACAGCTATTTTGAATCGAATACAAAAATATTTGAATTTCCCGCCAATCTTCTCGCCCACACCGACGCATGTACCGACGTCACCCGGAAAACCCCGTAGATCTTGTCTCTGCACTACTGCTGAAGATAGGAAGAGCAGGACGTGTCCCCAGGACCTGCGGGACCAGTAGAACGCCGCGGGACAGCCACAGAGCTAGGTAAGTCGGTTTTGTTTTAGTTAAAAGCAACCCCGAGTGTGACTCGGGATTACCGCTTTTTGCATGTAAAATCCACCCCGAGTCACAATCTGGATTACAGCTGGGATGTTAAAGCAGTCTATAGTAGTTGTTGAAACTACTTCCTGAGGGAGCTGATTTCACGTTTTCACAGAATTTACAGTGAATAATCCCTTCCTTATCCGGAGCTTAAACTTCTTTTCCTCCTGATGCAAGGAGTGCCCTCTTATTCTTTGTAATGATCTCAAAGTTAATAATGGGGAAGAGAATAATCTGTTTGGACCATTTAAATATTCATACAGGGTGATCATATCCCCCCTTAAACGTCTCTTCTCAAGGGAGAATAGATTCAGTTCAGCTAATCTCTCCTCATAGCTGAGTTCCTCCATTCCTTTTATTAGTTTAGTTGCCCTTCTCTGCACCCTCCCCAATAAAATGTCCTTTCTTTTCACAGGTGCCATAATACATTACATTGTCAGTTTTTTTTATGTTATTAGTGATTAGCAAAATTAACCATTATAAATATAACCTTTAATCCAAACTTTAAAGGTCAGGAACCTCCAAAACTTTGCAAGTGACTTCTAATAAACGGAAGGTGTGCAGTAACACACCCTGATTTCAGTGATATTCAATCTTTGCGTGGGTCATTTAATCTGTGCATGGCTGGATTTTGGTTTGTTAGAGGAATCTCTTTTCAGCTCAGATTTCTGTATTTTTCTTGCTTTATGTTTCACAAGACATCATCTTGTGCCAGATATATTTGAGCGGCGTTGTACACAACTGCAGACGTATAATAAGTGAAATCAGCAAAGTGAAACTGTAGGCCTCACTCTGATCATGATTCTTATTTTAGAATGTTCTCCGTCTGCTATGCAGTGTCATTGCAGAATGGCATCATAAGTATAAATCATTGCACTGTGTACTAATATCATGTTATTTTTTTACCATACTTTTCAGCAATTTAGTCATGAATTTATGTTATATACACCTATCTTTGACACACATAACTAGGACACAAGTCTCCTTATTTGCTTTACAATACATTTGTAATTGTTGAACTTGTTTTGAACATACAGAACCCCACAGTATTATGAAGCATACATACACTCATCTGTCTGGAAACAGTGAGCCAAAGTATTAAAGCTCTCCAAGGCTGAAGAGGATACAGTTTCATCACTGATCACTGATCCAGCAAACCTGGAATAGATCTGATCCAGGATTTCAAACATTTAAGAAATCCATTCCAGGTTTGCTGGATCACCCAGCTTCACTGATGAAACTGTATCCTCTTCAGCCTTGGAGAGCTTTTATAACTCAGGCCCAATGATCCTCTAATATAAACCTGTCCTTCTCACCTTTTGTATGGCTTCCTGTTTAATTTGAACATCAGCCATGATTGCAGAGGGATTGGATTCAGGGAGAGATCCTCGGTACCGACTCTCTGTGCTCGGTGTTTACACTTTAGAGACGTTTCAGCTTGTAAGGGAAAGTGAAAGTAAAGGGAAAGGGACTTTACACAACAAGGAGGAGCACAAGCTTTGTGGCAGGCTGAGGGAGGTGCTGACACCTTAAAGGCAGAACAAAAGAAGGAGGAAGATATACAGAGTTTATTCACACAAATCTAAGATACACAGCAAGAAATATGTTCACAGAATTACATGTCATCACTTATGTCTGTACAGCATGTATAGTTACAATATACCAAATGAAAGCTCTGTACATGTGCTCACAGTGTGCATTAGAAGCTGCAGTACGTTAGATTGAACTGGATTCATTTCCTGTTTGGGGGAAATTGGGCTGTCAATTTCTCTAGCTCACCCCTTTTTTTTAATTTAATTTCAATTCCTGTAATCATGAAGAATCAGCATAACATTCCGGTATTAGCAGACCTCCTGCTTTCAATAAGCTATATACAGCATTCTGTCATCCCCTTCCATTCAGCCATGATTTGCCTGCATAGCATAGAAAAGCACAAAGAATTACTAGTAATGACACTGAGTTATATAGGGTAAAGTGGACCTAAATTATAAAGTTTTTCTATACATAAAAGGGTAGAGAACACTTTTATATTAAAGAAGAACTAAACTGCAAACAGGCAAAAAAAAAAAAACACACCTTCAATCCTGCAGGGCAGTCCGATCCACCCGGAGGTGTCTTGCATCAGGTCCTGCGTCGTCCCGATATCTGTCCTGGATGCGTAGGATCTGCAAATTTTTCTGTTTGCGCCAGGCATGAGCAGAAGAAGCACCCGAGATTCTCCTCCGGAGACGGCAGAGCCGGATCGGCCAGGGGGCGTTAGGAACTACCGGAGCCGCTGGAGCTCCAGTGTTGCCCCCTTCCAGTTGCTCCCCTATTTACTGCCAGAGCTGTAAATGGGGAAAGCTCCCTGAAGGTAAATCTCTTCCCTCCACAATGCATACAGAGGAGGGGGATTTCATTTCAGGGGGCATTTCCTGGTGGTGGGCTGAGCCATTGGTGGGTGGGTTTGGCCTAGTGTGCTCCCGCCCACCCCATAAATGGCCTAGTGCCCATAAAACTTTGCCGACCTCTGGCCTAGGTGGTTGAAAATTAGGGGGCGGTGCTGCAAAAAAAAAAAAAACAGAATTTTTACTTTACATAAAAGGGTTGTCTACCCCTTCTGTCTAGATCAGGTGCTCATGTACATAGAAGAACCTGGAAGAAAAGCGAAGAAGCCATCTTACCCTGGCGCCAGGTGCTTACCCT
>NC_092863.1:30775969-30848011 GCF_032062135.1 Pyxicephalus adspersus
CGCGACCGATGGCCGCGCGTACTTTCGCGCTTCCAGCGAGCGCGGATTTTATTGATGAATCAGGGGCAGTGAGAGGGTTTCAGCAATGGAGACAATGTTGTCAATCATAGAGCAATGAGCAGGTCTGGGTGTGGTGGAGGTACAAGATACAGGGTGGGAATCAGCATGGACAATACTGATAACTATGCTCCTTGTAACATTGCACTGTAAACACTGCCTTTATCAGAGAGGCAGATCTGCTCTGAATTCAGGAGCTGCATTTATTGTAAGACTAAATTTTAATATACTTTAGAATACTAAACCTTGAAAGTTTTTATTTTGAAAGAGGAGAGACATTAGAAAAAAAATGAAGTTGTGGACATCTTGTGAATGGATAGATATTTAGTAACAAAAGAAATATTTAAAAAGCATGTTCTTCTATTAGTTTGGAGATCACTTCAACCCAGTGAGTGTAGAGAGGTTCCAGAACTGATAATGTGGTGGCATCAATAGGGGTCAAATAGGAAGTCCGGTGTTATTGGATTTAGAAAATAATACTGTCTCTACTTTGTATATATTTTATGTTTAATATTTACATATATTGTATGGGGAAGGTGGTGATTATTTTTTAGGGGTCTCTAAAGTTTTTAAATAAAAGGGCCAGTGTTCATCACTGTTTGGGGGTCAGACTGTGGGCAAGGGAATTAAAAGATGCCTTCACATGAGTGGGAGTATAAAATATATACATCAGTGGTCAATGAGAATAAAAAAATGCCATGGTGACAGTGGGCAGCTGAGGATAATATGCCCCATGTCAGTGGTCACTGGAGGTAAAACATTGCCCCTGCATCCCTTATCAGTGGGAGAAGAAAACGCCAATGTCAGTAGTCAGTGGCAATAAAACATGCCTCAGCATCAGTGAGTACATAAAGCCCCTAATTAAATGAATTAAATGCTCTAGGTTAGTGGGAATAATAAATGCCCCTGTGTCAGTAAAGGTAAAATATAATCTAGCGATGGGTAGTAGGAGAATAAAATGCCCCTGAATCTGTGGGAGTAATTTATATACCTTGCACTGCACACAATCTGCACATTACACACAAACATAGACATAGCACTGCATTACATACATAAAAATTGACACAAACATGCACGCAGTCTGCACAATATGAACTGTATGTGACAACTTGTAAATAACGCACCTCTTCAGGTGCAGGGTAGGCTTTGAAAAGTAGAGCATAGGACCTGGGAGCCCCCAGGCTTTACTCCATCTAGCTGCTCAATCAAATAGGAGACTTATAAATCTTGTATATTTTTTATCTTGATATTGTTACCAGTCTAATTAAAGAGGGTTAGCTATAAGTAGTATATAACTTACTATATTTTACTATACTACTATGTAACTATATACCTCTACTACTTCAGCACTATCAGTTATACACAGATAAGGAGATCTGACTACATTCTGACTTTGCAGGCTGAATTCTTGTTTTGGGATGGTGAGAAAATACTGACATTAGAGTTTTAGCACAAAGGGTGGGCAAATAAAATTTTATTTGGGGAAAGCAGCATACCTATTTCTATTTCCACAGGTTTCCTTTGCAGACTTTTAGGACTCACAAATGCCTGATGTCTGTAAAAGTATTCTACAGAAAGGTGAGATAAAACCCAGTGTAGTAGTAAGTGAACTGAAGGTTGTGTGAGTGAACGGGGTCTCTATTTATATATCATTATAACCTAATCACATGTAAATGATGGTGACTGTTTGTACAAGCTCCATCCCTTGCCATGTGATTATTTCACTATTCTCTGTTAGAGGTAGCATGCATTTTAATTTATACAAATGGAAAATTTCCTTTTTAAAAATAGAGTTGCAAGCTGGCAGGCTTTTTTTATTTTCGCAGAAGGGATAGGTGATGTTTTGCTCTGGGGCTCTATAAGCCAAGAGAAAGTCAGAGGACAAGCATTGAGGGCAGTGACTTTAGCCACCCTTCTTTCTTAGTATAGGTATACCTTGCCTGTATATTGTAATGTACACCAAAAATAGTGTATTGCAGACATAACAGTGAAACATTTATCTTGTGCACTATTTGCAGCATTTGTTTTACAGACAATATAATGGATTCTGTTCCAAGAGAGTGAAAATTAGTTTCATATTGGGGGTGACCAGGTTTTATTACCATTAGATAAAGGATGTTTAGGTGCAATTTTAGTAGATTTGGATTAGTAATTGTTTATTGGATCAGCAAACTTTGATTATAAAACACATGTTGAATTTGAAATAACCATGATATTCAACATCTAATCCCAGGTTCATAGTAAAGGACTATATCTGTTTGTAAGTGACAATTTCACTATTTTGGGACAATTTCCAATTTACCAAAAACATTCTTTTTAACATTCTTTATTTATTTTATATTATTTATTAAACAAGCAAAGAAAAAACAAACATAACACAGATATCCAAAACAGGCGCAAAAAAGAAACAATTATTTTCAGTTACATTTTCAAGGGTTACAAATTAGGTACATAATAAAAAAAACAGTATAATACAGACAAAACACATACAGCAGAAATAACAACGAACACAAGAAATAATCAGTCCAATAAAGGATTATCACAATCGTCTATTTTTAATATAAGAAGTCTAACACTTCTCTGCCTAGATTGTAGATTGGGAGTTACAAAAAACAGAACACTCTCTCAACTGGAGGATAGACAGCTCTCAAACTCCTGTGAAAGCAGAAATTCCTTCCAATAAAACCAAGCAATTCAAATTTCTCAGGAACTATCATGAAGATTAGTCTTCCATTACCATAATATCATTATTGATGTGGAATCATTGTGAGATAGTGGGACAAACATTCTACCTCCAGTTTGTCATACGTTTCAGTAAATGAATCACTACAGATGCTTTATGATATCTAAGGGAAAAAGAACTGTGTTGGAGCAAGAAAAAAGAGGGATCATCCAGTATAGTATATTCAGTGAATTTTTGTACAATTTCCTTAACCTTGTGCCAAAAAGGTCTTAGAAGTGGACACAACCAAAATATATGGAGAAGCGTACCCTCCCCCACCACACAGTGCCAGCAGCGATCCGAAACCTCAAGGTTAAAACCATGCAGTTGAGCAGGAGTACAATACTATCTTATAGTAACTATATAACTTTATAGTTAAGCTCCTGAAATCTACTGCTAACCGATGTGTGGTGAGTTAGCCAAATCACCTTTTGTCTTTGCTCCACACTGATGATCTATTGTAATATGTCATGTGTTGTTTTTTGAGGTTGCATTCACCTAATATAATAACATGGCAATGTCCAGATACTGAAAATCCTGGAATTAAAAAAGGGTGTACTTCCTTTTAATCATGACTGTAGGTATTAGAGCAGGGGTGTCAAACTCAAATACACGGAGGGCTGAAAATAAAAACTCAGACCAAGTCGGGGGCCAAACTTTAAATTTATTTAAAAAATAGGAAGTAATTTCTTCCAATTAAATATAAAACATTTTTATATGGAAACCATATTCATTCAGTTCCCTCTCTCATAGTAACAGTATCAGTCATTGGGGAATTGAGCAGTTAACAGATATACGAGAGCATATGTCTATCTGTGCCCGATCCTTTGTATAAAACTTCAAACGGAGTAAGCTTTCTGTCAAATCCCTCACTCCGCGGTAGGGAGTATAGAAAATGTGCCATTGTCTTGCTCTCCAAAAACCTATAGGTTGCGTTTCCCCCAAAACAGCCAGGTCTGATATCTTTAACCATGAACCTCCAGCTAGCTGCTCCAGTCCCACCCATTGCTTAAAGGGACAGTTTCTTGCCCAATCAATCGCTCTAACCAAATGAGCAGCCCTGTAGTACCCAAACAGATTGGGGACCAGCAAACCACCTGCTGTCTTGGGGTAGAATAGTAGAGTGTGGTTTATTCTAGGTTTTCGGTCCCCCCCAGATAAACTGAAAAATAAATTTATTAATACTATTAAAAAAGGATTTTGGCAGGCAAATTGGTAGGGCCTGATATAAATATAAAAATCTTGGCAGGACATTCATTTTAATCACTTGAATTCTGCCGAACCAGGATAGAGTCAGGGATTTCCACTTCAATAGATCCTTTTATCTGTTGGAGAAGGGGTGAAAAATTCAAGGTAAAAGTTTCTGACAGATCCCTGCCTCACGCCTAGATATTTCAGTCCATCCCAGGCCTATTTAAATACCTCAGATTTACTATAATTGATCTTAAAATTAGAGAGGGAACCATAAAGGGCCAGCTCCTTCATAAGATTCGGGAGTGAAGTAACCAGGTTACAGAGTACAAAGAATAAATCATCCGCAAAGGTGGCAATTTTATGCATTCGTTTACCTACTTCTAGTCCTGTTATATCCGGGTTTGCCTGTATGTTTCTTAATAGGGGTTCAAAGAAAAAATTATGATTGGGGAGAGGAGGCAGCCCTGAGGGGTCCCATTCAATATGGGAAAGTACTGGGAGAGTGCCCCTAATAACTCCAATGGCCACGGACATGTGGGAATAAATGGATCTAATCCAAGCTAACATTTTCGGTCCCATCCCAATATGCATTAGGGTGTGGTCCATAAACAGCCAATCAACTCTATCAAATGCTTTCTCTGCATCTGTGGACAGCAGGAAACCATGTGAGGAGCGCATGAAAGCCAGCTGGATCCAATTGAGTGCCTTGATAGTATTGTACCTGGCTTCTCTAAGTGGCACAAAACCAACCTAATCAGTATGGATCAATTTATTCAGAACCGTCTGAAGTCTCAATGCCAGAATTTTAGTGAATAATTTTAGGTCCTGGTTGAGCAAAGATATGGGTCCTTAACTGGAGCAGCTGGCTGGGTCCTTCCCCTCCTTTGGGATCACCATATTATGAGTCGGGGTAGAATTCTCTCCCTTCTGAAATAGCATTAGAGGTGGTGCCCATATGAGGTACTAATGTCTCCTGGAACTTTTTGTAATAAGCCAAAGAAAAACCTTCAGGCCCTGGGGTTTTACCTGCCTCGCTATAGCTTTCAAGACCTCTTCGCTACTAATCGCAGCTTCCATTTCTTCAATCACACTGGATGGAAGTGAGGGCATCTTGGATTTAGTCAAATATTCCCTCACTGCTGTTTCTCTAGAGGCTATTGGGGATACAGGGGAGGAATCATCTATATTATATAACAGCATTTGGTACTTGTGAAACTCATCTGCAATGTCTCTGACTTAGTGTCCATTAGTGCCCCTATGGTCTACAATAAAAGAGACAAAGGTTCGCTCCCTTTGTCCCCTGGGGCCCTCGCTAAAGTGTGACTACCATATAACTTCCCATATTCATATTAGGATCTTCTACATTTTGCTAGGGTAGCTTTGGCTTTATTAGGCATACATGAATATTGTCAGGGGACCATTGTACACTCAGATTTTCACCTGAGCATAAGCACAACCTCAGGAGATGATTATCTGACGTGCAAAACTTTCCACAAGACTCCAGAAGATAAAAGTAATCTTCCTGAACTTATCACAACTGCAGTGTTCACCTGCGAGCATTATTGGCTCACAATTTGCTTATTATCTATAAGTCTCTTCAATCGGGCTTACAGATTTACTTTAATAAGAAAAAATATATCATATATCATATATATTTATCTAAATAGAACATTTTCTGTAATTGCACAAACTGTGAGGTATTTGCTTATATAAAAAAGTTAAATCTACTCATTCCATCAAATGCTATATTTTTCAGACAAATCAGAAAGGAAAGTAGGCTATGACATACCAGCAAAAACAGTTCTTCAGCAAGTGTTCATACTTCTGGTTTATACCAGGGAAAAGTATGGGTCATAGATACATTATGTTAAACAGTGCAAAATTATAGCTAATATAACAAATTAAACCAGTCGTGTAAGTGTCTCAAGTGTGCTTATCAGAATGTTATGCCTTCCTGTAACATTTCTGCAGATATATCCCACATTTGCAATACATGGTCCTAACAAACTAAATTATAACACTCAAATCCACTAAAATAAAATAAAATAAAATCTGTATAACTTTATCACAATGAGTAGAACATAGTGTGCTCACATTATCAATATTCTGAGTGTATCCATACACAACCCAAACAAAAACTTCTATCATTTAGCTTTAATATCAATTCAGTATTTTGCCAGTCATCATAAATGCCCATGCCAATGTTTTTTTTATTTTGAAACTTGAAACTGGAGTATCTTCTGGTAAGTCTGACTACTTTATAAGTCATGTATACATTTTTGATGGATAATGGTAATTCATTTGCTGTACCTTAAGCCTCAAACATCAATATTAAAAATATTAGTAGATAATAATTTCACTTCAAATAATTTGTATGAATGAATCCGAGAAACACAATTGTTTTACTTGAGAACTGCGTTCAAGCCAAGACCCAAAGAATCAGGCAAGTCATCAAGGTGAAATATTTCATATGAAATCTTAGATTTGCTTCATTCAAGTTTATTTTTGCTCGCTGTATATCTAGGAAACATTCCATGTCCAGGAGGCCCAGGAGAATAGTACCTGCGGTACCAGCCGCGATATGTTATGTACCATAACAAGGTTCCCATTGCAGCACCAACCACACTCTGTGAATAGTCAAGTGTATACAGTGCTGTGCACATCAAAAGCAAGTTGTAAAGTCCCAGAAGATTGGCATTTAGTAGGAAGACTAACCGCATGGCAGTTCCAGCTGGGTATCCTCTTCGCAGGTAGCGCACAAACACAGATAACTCTTCTGCCATTGACAGGCTGCAAAAGGTGAGTGTGAAGGTTTCCGGAGAAATATGATAACCCTGCCATTGATGCCCTTCAGCCTGGCAGTTTTGCCGAGTTTCCAGCCGATGCAGAAAGAGTGTTCCAGGTGGCATTGGTTGGCGACAGGAACCAGTCAAATCCTCCAAGAGATGGAAGAGGTAGGGAATGCATTGACAAAGGATCGAAGTTATTCCAAGCCTCATAAGGTGCTTGAGGCATAGCAGAGGACGACCAGTGGGAATCAAAGACACAAGCAGAACAAATCCAGACAGGAGAAGAAATGTCCATCCACAGGAACAGTGCACAAACTTCCTGTAGAAAGGAAGACAATGAGAAGTTAGGAAAAAAGCATATAGTACTTATTGATGCATAAGTCCAGGAAAAAAATGTATGTACATTGTAATATTTTATGAAATTTAGGTGCAAGTTACAAAACAAACTGGTTATATGAAACATTTTTAGGGCTGACCAGAGTTAGGAATAGCCTGCAAAGTTTTGAATGCTGTGTGACTGATGGGAAGAATTACCCTCAGTTCCAGTCTGATGAATGAGACAGGAAGTTTGCAGAATGTCTTCAATTGACAGCATAGACGTTTTTATTGCGTCTCACTTTCAACAAGGAAGTCTCTCTTAAAATCAGGTCTTAGTCAACAATAATAGTAATTACAACAAAAAATTTAATATTTTCCAACCATTCTCAAAGTATTCTATTCAATCTAATAATCAGGTAAAGTATGAGCTATTGAAACTATTATGAAGAATAAAACATGACAATAAGGTTAGATGCATCAGTGCATAAAATGTAAATTCTAGAGGATTTTTAAGTTTTCAGAATGAATATGCTCCCCACCTCTATCCTAAAGAGCAGTGGGCAGGCTGGCATGCATTAGATTTATGGATGAGATTGCCACCCAGTCATTCAAACTATCCTCAATACAGGGGTGTCAAACTTTGGCCCGCGAGGTCATTTTGTTTTTCTATAGACGCTTCTCGCGTCTATGGAACAGCTCTCTTATGTGGCTCCGCATTAGGCTGTTCCATAGACGCAAGTAATGCTGAGAATTGAAGTCCCAGCATCACTTGTCTTTCGTTTCTCTTCTGAGACTGGTCGCTATTCCTAGCTCCCAGCAGGAGAAATAAAATTACTCAGATCTGCAGGAAACAAAAAATAAAATACAAGGTAATCATTTGTGTGAAATGTGTGAAACCATCAAAAAAGATGTCACTGTTTTCTGTCTCTTTTGTAAATAACTTTCTTTTTCTTTTCTAACAAGAGTTTTGAAGATATCTGATATGAGCACAACTTAACTTATACATGTTTAACATTCATTGCATTATTTGGTGTCAATTGATTATTAACATTCATGCCATCTTTATTCAAATCTACTCAAGAACTGTAGCTAGGGGCCAATGAGTGCTTACATTGCATTGCCAAATATTTTCTTGTTCCAGATTGCATGTTAAGCAATACCTCTTTGTTTCCATATAAAAGTGTTTTATATTTAATTCGAATGAATTACTTCCTATTTTTTAAATAAATTTAATGTTTGGCCCTCAACTTAATTATAGGATTTTCAGTATCTGGACACAATTAACAAAATCATCCGGTCCATGCCATGTTATAATATTAGGTGAATGCAACCTCAAAAAACAACACATGACATATTACAACAGATCATCATTTATTCAACAAAGACTAAGTCAAAATGCAGAAGCAGTGTGTGAAAAAATAATTACACTCTTAGCACTTCTTTAGGAATTATGAGGGTAATAGGCAGTCAGGTGCTACTAATCAAATGCATATACACAGCATATCAGCACATATCATACAAACTGTGAAGCACAGTGGTGGGAGGGGTTATGATTTGGGCTTCTTTCGCGGTCACAGGAGGTAGATGCTTTGCAATAATTGAATTAACTATGAACTCCTTTGTATATCAAAGTATTGTAGAGTCAAAAGTGAGGCAGTCGGTCTGACATGCAGCAGGACAAAGATCCCAAAAACACCAACACACCTACAAGAACAGTTCAACAAAATGACTGAAAAAAAAAAAATTTGAGGTGTTGCAACCGCCCAGTTAAAGTCCAGACCTCAACCCATTCAAAAAGCTGTGGTGAGAGCTTAAGAGAGCTGTGCATACACAAATCTCTGCAATGAACTGAAGCTGCATTGTAAAGAAGAGTAGGCCAAGATTCCTCCTCAACAATGTGAGAGACTGAAGAAGTCAATGATTACATCAAGGTAATGCTGCTACAGGTGGTTCTACAAACTAATAAATGATAATGCTATAGAATCCTTGGTGTCCTAATTTACACTTGAGGTTAGATCTAAAAAATTTTAGAACCTGCTAAGGACCAAATATTTTTTTTAAAGTCCCGATATGTAAAACCATAGCAAGAGGGTGTACTTTCTTTTTCATACAGATGTATATAAAGCTTAGGCGTATTTAAACCTAAGAAAAAATAGCCACTAACCAGTCCTCATATCTAGTGGTTGTACGTGTTTGCTTTTCAAGCTTTTTTTTTTTTTTTTTTTTAAACCCTGTGAACATGCTAGCTACACATAGGGTAACACTAAACACTAACTGTACTGTATCTTTAGAGCTGAAGTGCTTTCATCCTAGGACAGACGTGTTAGGGCTCCAGAACACCACCTTATTGATCCTCTTGAGATCCTCTGAGTATAAATCTTCAGGTTTCAGGCCTATTTCAGAAGGATAATTAAAAAAAACCTAGAGAAGGGATCCAAACCACCCTGAAAGCTTTGAAATAGAGGGTTTTAGCCTGGCCTACTTTTTATTCCTAATTTGAGAAGAGTTTGAGAAGGTAAGCTTATGCAAAGATTCATTTTGCAAGGCATTTTACATAAAGAACTGGTCAAAAATTTGATGTCACAGACTGGTGGGCAGATATGCAAAATGTCAACAAGTCATTTTTGCTAAATCAGGCAATACTGGCTTATCATGGTCAAGGGTGTACTTACTTTTGTCAGTGCATCATATTTTTTGAGATTTTTGTTGAATTATTAGCAGCATACATTTTGAACTATATTCTGTTTCATGAAAAGTGCTTGTTTATTCATCCAAAAATTTGTCCGAAAATCGTCTCAGGGCTAGTATCAGACGAGACTATGGTGTGCATACAATGCTCATCTGATGTCATTCATGCTGGTGGATCCACAAACTACAAACGATCGCAATTCAAGTGATGGGAAGAGAGCGCAACAAGGTGCCGCTCTGTCTCCCCCCTCCATCGAACAGAACGACACTGTATGTATAGCGCTCGTTGATGCATCCTTCAGTCTTTTGTCATTGGAAAGGATCCTGAAAGATCCTTTTCAAAGACAATTGCTTAATGTGTGTAAGCAGCCTTACGGTAGGGTAGGGGTGAGTGAGTATTATGAATTGTATCCAGGGTACACATCTGCTTTTTGGCTTGTTACTATGTACACAACACATGCACTCCAATTAAGTGAACCACTGTACAAGCTCACTGAAATTTATTGTTAGGATTCACATGCACTTTAAAGTATTTTTATAGAACAGTGAATATAACTTTCACTAAACATTTATGGCAAATGAAACTTCCTGGTGCACAATGATTGATGCCTTGCCATGGAGAATATTTTATGAAAGTCACATGCTTTATAAATATGCCACTTTGAGTACAAAGCCACATTTTAAGTTACCAAGGGTATGATCAGTCTGGAAAGAGAATTGTTTGGGTTGGCAATATAACTTATACCTACAGCAATGCCTCTAGCTTCAAAATAGACATTGCTCCTTAACTGATGAAAGATTTGTCTGTCTCCGAACTTTCTTTTCTTCGAGGCAGCTATTATTTTATAGCTAAACATCTTCTTGAAATAAACTGAAAACGATCTTGTGTAGCAGTTCTCATAATTCCCTGTCTCAGTTTGTTTCAATTGCATTATCTGGGAGCCAGAAGACGGCTTGGCATTTAAATACAGAGCGATGGCTGGCAATATAAATAACCATGGTATGTGGAGTTGCAGAAAAGTAAGTCAGAGGATTGCTTGGTAAGTAAATACAGTTACAGCTCACTAAACGGTAGCATATGCACTTTACATAAATAGTGACTCTTTAGATGGTACTAGAGAAGATCTATTGCACAATAAAGTAGTTATCTGATGTTATATAATTCTGTCATGTACTTGTGTTATTACACCACACCATTTATATGAATGTTAGAAAAATGTACCCAGGGCTGCAGTCTGTTAGAAATAGCCAAATACATAAAACAGACATGCTTAGAGCTTGGCAATAGAGGTCATTGTACTTTTTGTTGTGTGAATTTAGTTTCAATTGATCATATAGCAAGCCTTGAGTCTAAAAAAAAAAAAAAAAAAAAAAAAAAAGGGATATTGGAGATATTGGGCCTGAAAAGGATACACTTTCATCAGTGAAGCTGGGTGATCAAGAAAACCTGGAATGGATCTGGTCCAGGATTCAAAATATTTGTTATCAAATAGCAAATGACTTTAAAGAATATAATTCCAGATTTGCTGGATCAGCCAGCTTCACTGTTGAAAGTGTATCCTTTCCAGCCTTGGAGAGCTTTCATAACTCAGGCCCAATGAGTGGAGACATTTACTTCCCCTATTGATCTGTCTGTCTGACACTGACATTTTTTTGTCTGCAGGATGGAAAATGAAAGCAGCCACTAGATTAATTGTGCTAGTCAAGGCGAGCCTTGTTTCTTTCCTTTGCCTTTTAGCCAACGTGTGTAAAAAAAAAATACCAGAATATTCCCATTTGTAACATGTTTTGTATCCTCAGCTATTTAATGTTCCAGATACTAACCAGTTGCTTTATTACTCCCCCACACACGTCACACATCAATGCATAAAAAAAATATAGATATACTCACACATTAAAGAAGTTGTTCGGGTTGGAGAAAATGCTGCGTGGATTACTAAGTCCATGGAGGAATGGGGTCAGACTGACCACTGCTGCCAGCCACAAGTGATACCCTCTTCTCATACACACACTGCCCAGTATGCGGGCACACAGCTGCGAGGAGATACATACCAAAGCACATGCACAATTTGTGAGTGCATTCATGTCAAAAGAGGCACCAAAGGTAGAAAGATGGAACGGTTGAGCACCGAGTATTATTGCTGTTTAGAAGTGGGGCAGGTAAAAAAGATTACAAAACTATAGGGAAAGTAGCTACATAAGTAATCTAAGCCAGACCACAGAACAGGGAAGCTGCAAATGACCATTCACATTACAAGCTCACTTTGGAGACATCAAGCAACAGGCACAAATCACACAAGCAGAGAACTACACTGATCAGGGACTTCTCCACAACAGCTGTTATCCTGCCCTTCACCCCCCCAAGAAGGACAGCATAAATCCCATCCCCCTATCAGCTGCTGAGTCCCTCACACATGACACCAGGACCTTGTCCATACACACTGTATAGAACATGAAACTTTTTCTTTAATGTAGAGGTAACACTGATGCTTTTTGGAAAGTACCAATTTTACTGTTACTTTGCCAACACGCCACACTATATTTGTCATACAAGGGAGGCTTTGTAGATGATTGAAGAATAATAACAGCCACAAATAAATATCACTGGAATACATATGTAATATTATAAATGTCTTAATTAACAAAGTTAACACACTGGGATAAGAATACATTTTGACGAGAAAAAAAAAAAATAAGATCTCTAATCGCATGGTGTGTTTGTCCACTAATATAACACACTGTATGTGCTATGTTAAAAAGTTTGATATTAATGTGATAAGTTTATGTTTCATTTGGGAAGTTTGAGTTCATAAGGTAGCAAAGGCAATAGCAAATGTAGCAATGGCAATAGCACCAGAACAGTTAGCACAAGTAGTGAATCTGACATTCACTGAAACATTCCCTGGTGAATGTCACTTTGATGTTACTGTTCTGTATTGATTACTACTGAATCACAAAAATACTAATTTAAGAAAACTTTGGAAAGGAAAATAAGGGCAATTTGTCATACTATCTAACTAGATTTTAATACTTGCAAGGTGAAGCTAAAATAGGAAATCTATTTAATTGCTATTATCAATCCGACATAATTAGTCTTTATTTTTTGTTTCACACTTAAAACAGAATTAAACTAAAAATAATAAAAAATAAATAAATAAATAAAAAAAATCACATCTTTAATTCTGCAGATCCCCCGATTGCTTTGGAGAAGTCCTCGACTGGGTCTCATGCCATCCTGGAATTCTCATTTATCCTGGCGCGGAGGAAAGTGGGCATCACCATCTTCTAGCTATGTCACCTAGTCACCTGCAGGCACGAGATTGGGTGACATAGCCTGCTGTAAAAAGGAAAAAAAGAGTGACGATCTCACTGCGCATGCGTGAAATTGACATCTCTTTCCCCTCAGTGAAGGAAAATGCCCCTTCTGGACATTCCTGAAATCAGGCATGAGCAGGAGCTCATCCCAGGATGCCTGATGTATGCGCTCCCATTCAGTCTTCATCGTCACGTTGATCAAAACAGAAAGGGGAGGTGCATCACTTTTGTTTTGTTAAAAAAAAGGTGCTGAAGTTTAAAACAAAAAAAAAAAACAATATTTTGACTTTATATAAAAAGGTTGTCTACCCTTTTATGTAAAGTAAAAATTTGAGTTTATGTCTGCTTTAAGATCCTTGGTGTTGATGCAGTTCAATGGAGTCCTGATAAAGAAAAATGTGGGTAAAAAAAAAAAAAAAAAACTGCAAAACCTTTGTTGTGTCTATTGATTTCTGAAAATACTTAGAGCTCTATTGATAAAACAGAGAATCTGACATTCACTTGTGGGAATCTTCTAGCTCCATGTGTTTCAATAGCAGTAATTGATTCCTAGCAAGGTACATATGAGGAAATGCCTTGAGGAATGCAAGAAAATCCCAGGTTCTAGATGTGCTAAGCTAATAGACATACAGGAAATTTATAGCTTTAATTGCAGCAAAAGGAGGCTTTGTAAAGTATTGACTTTGGGTGTTAATACCCACTGTATGTACACTTGTGATTATGGTTTTGTGTTAAATATTGTTTGTGTCACAAAGAAAAAAAATCCATTTTGATTCTAAGCTGCTATGCAGCAAAACATGGCAACAAATTTGCAAAAAAATCCAAGGAAATAAATGTAAACACTTACCTTATCAGAACCTCAGTACCGGGCCGATACTGAATCCTCATTAAAATCAATAAACAAAAAAAGAAAAACAAGTGACTACCATACAGATTCTCTACACAGTGACCACACATAATGCTATAAAAAAAGCCAATATATCAAACATTTTGGACATGTTTATTAAAGATATGGAAGTCAGGGACACAACAGATTCATTTAATTATTATCTCTTCTCCAAATGTCACCAACAGGTGCTGCTGTTGTGTCCTACCAAGAAACCACTTCACCAGATTTGTGATATCTGATACAAAAAGATTCACTCATTTACATGATCTTTGCAGTCATTTCAAATTACCAGTTTCTAAAAAACCCAAGATTCTCTATACAGTCACATTCATTACTACATACATGGACCCCACATTTTTAATTTAATGCTTTAATCATCTGCCTTCACATTCTCTAAAAGCATGTCGGTCAGGCCCGGAGGCTACCAGGAGCTGGAGCTGCTGGCGGGGCTGCAATCTGGGTCCAGTGGTGGGATGTGCAGGTCATCCTCATAAAACTCAGACTGCTGGTGTTCCCAGACACGAACGATCCCATCCCACTGCAAAGAAATCAATGTAAATATCACACAGGGATAAGAAAAGAAGCAAGGGGACATATCTAACATTCATGAAGGATATACATGACAGTGGAAACAAATACAAACAGCAATATTTATAAAGAATGTACATTTTAATTCTAAAAAATGCCTAAGGTTAAAGGACTACTCTCATTCTAGCCAAAAAACAAGTAAACATACAGCAAATAATACAGTAGCCATGCATTAAGATCACACTGGAACTACATTCAGCATCCAAATATTATTAGAGATGGAGGCCTCTATAAATTCTAGACCATTTTTATTAAAATAAATTAAGTGTGGTTTGATTGTGTTATTGGAAGGGCTATCAGTGCAGCTGGAAGTCTATTTCCAAAAGGTCTTAGCACAATATTTTTTTCCATATGAACACAATCTTTCAGAAAATTTACCACACCCACCTCAGCTCCCCAATTTAAACTTAGTTAATAATTCCTTGAGTATTTAGTTTGATGTATTCACAGACAAAATTGATTTGTAATGGAATGGATAGCCATTGTGTCTATGGTTATCATTAAATCTGTGCTAATTTAGGACTATAAATCTTGATAGAAATGTGCTGGATCCATAGGATTACCAATGTAACAATCTGCCAGTGTCATTTGTGTGTGCCATCGGTGCGTTTTTGTACCTTAAATTTGTAAAAACGCCATCTAGCCCTGCCCCTAAACCATTCACTGTCAGGGCTACTATGAGCACTCATGGAAGAAACATCATCTGCTAGAGTTAGTGTTCAGGAGCGCTTTCGTTTTTCCCAATGCCCGCCCCTGGGTCATGTGACCAACATATTATTAATTAATAATAATTGGCACCATCAGCATTTCCACAGGGAGAGGCTATGGAGAAGGCAGAATGTCATGAAGCAACAATCTTCTTCACAGTTAGCTCCTGTAGAAGAACCTGTACAGTATACAGTTCAGTGGGTTGAACAAAAAGATTGCAGAAAAATTGTCCACAGCAAAATCATTCACATACAAGCTCCCCCCCCCCCCCCAAATCAACTCCTGTCCTTTTATCTGTTATGTTATTATGAATTAAGCAAAGGAATTGCCCACACCGGCCCATGAAATAGCCTTTGAGTCAATTGTCCAATTATTTTTGGGCCCCTGAAATGAAGTGATTGTGTAAAAAAAGGCTTTAGTTCCTCAAATTTGTATGCAATCTTTTTGTTCAACCCACTGAATTGAAGCTGAAAGTCTACAGTTCAACTGCATCTGAGTTGTTTCATTCAAAATTATTGTGGTAATGTATAGAACCAAAATTAGAAAAAAAGTTGTCTCTGTCCAAATATATATGGACCTAACTGTATGTTCACACATTCACAATTTCTTCTTCCCAAGCAGCTCCTATCCCATTATGCAATACTGACCTGACTGATTGTTGATTTTTAATAGTGGATTTTTACAGCTGCTTTATTAGGATCAGAGCCACTTATGACAGCCAGTAGTTTAGAACAGTGGTCGCCAACCTTTTCGGACCGGCAGACCACTTAATGTATCGGCTCCGGATCGCCCATCTGCGGGGAACGAGGTGTCACTGAAAGGGGAAGAAATATCCCCTTTAGTGATGTCACGATGCCAGAACCCGCCCACTCTCCCCTCGCAGGTCTGAGCCTGTGATGGGAGAGTGGGCGGGTTGTGTCCAGAGAGGAGGTGGCGACCGCTGCTTTAGAACATCAGTGTGTAGACCTACTGCATGCCTTATAGGCCTCCAATACCCTATTTTCTTCTTTAATTTTATAATAACTTACAGAGCTGCTGATAAGCCTGGTGTCATATGGATGCCAGCTCACGTCACGCACACATGCCTTGTGGTTAGCCAATTTCTTTACTATCTGACCCGTTAACAAGTCGTATACTGTAGGAATAGAAAACAAAAGATGTATTAATGTCAGCACTTGCCTTCATCATTATAGCTGCATTCAATAAAAATAGCTATACCAAAGATTACAGAACATTGTTTAACCTCCCTAGAGGTAAACCCGAGTGTGACTCGAGGTAGAAAAAAAGTTGCTATAAGTGGTAACCCCGAGTCACACTCGGGGTAGGTAATCCTATAGGAGGTAATAGTAAATAGAGCCTTACCTGATCTGCGGGTGTCCCGCGTCGTCCATGGACGCAATCTCCGTCTTCTTCTCTCTTCTTCTGGCCGGCTTCTGCATCCGATGAGTCACTGGGGAGTTCCCGGTGACGTCGGTGCGTGTGTACGTTGCCGGCGGTGGGGGAAATTCAAAAATCCATTTGTATTGCATTCAATACAAAATAACTGTATTGAATGAAATACATTGGATTTCTACGTGTAAAAGCAGTACATTGTTTTCAAGTACATTTATTTTACAGTATATTTATATTAGTATAAGTATAATATGTATTTTTAAATAGATTGTTTAATTTATTCAATTTATTATTTTTAAATGATTTTGTGTTTCAAACTTTATTATAGTCATACTATTATGTTATACTGCAAAATAAATTTAATGAAAAACAATGTACTGCTTTTAGACATATAAAACCGGAAAGAAATTAACCGCTAGGGAGGTTAAAAAAAAAATGAAAAACATACCACAATATGTTTTCCACTCTGCCCTGTCCACAAAAAGGATAATTGCTTGGTTATCACGTTTGACCTTTTAGTTCCATACTTTTCCAGTTACTAAATAAACCTCCCCAGCGGTACCCCGAGTGTGACTCAGGGTGGAATCCACTTGCAAAAAAGCGGTAACTCCGAGTGTCACTTTATAAGCCCTTCTTACCTGTGCCCCGCACTCCAGCAGCACAATCAGGTAAACAATGAAAAAACAATGATAAATAGAGCCTTACCTGGTCTGCCGGCGTCCTTCTTCGCAATCCCCGTCCTCTCGCATCCTCTGAATCTGATGAGTCACCGGGGAGTTCCCGGTGACGTTGGTGCGTGTGGCCATTGCGTCGAGGAACATGGTGGGAATTTCAAATTACTTTGTTATGCATTCAATACAAAATAATTGTATTGAATGCAATACAGTGGATTTATATGTCTAAAAGCAGTACATTGTCTTTCATTAAAATGTATTTTTCAGTATAATATAATAGTATGAGTAGAATATTTATTTTTTTATTTTTGATTTCTTTAAAAGATTTTTTTTTATTTAGTTAATTATTATTTTGACATGATTTTGTGTTTTAAACTTTTTTATACTCATACCAATATATTAGTATATATATATTAATAATATATTGGTATAGCGTAAAATAATTTTTTATAAAAAACAATGTACCGTTCTTAGACATATAAATCCGGTCAGAAATGAACCGCTCAGGAGGTTAAAAAACAAATACAGAAAAATATGTCCAACTTTATACTGACTCTCCTGATTAGAATACTTGTTCCAATTCAATACCTTTAAAAGTATCAAAGCTAGAAGGTTAGCATATAAGCCAGGTAACGAGTATTTTCAGAAGGAGGTCTACAATGACACCAACCATACTTCTCCAGTCACAGGTTTATTAAAACAAACTTAACACTTTTTTTTTTCTTAACCACACATTGTTATTATTTCTAAAATCCACTACATAGGGTTAGCTGGCAAGGTAAAACTAAACAAAACACAGATATCTGCTGTCTTCATACATTGTGCAAGCAACTGAAATGCCAATACAAATGTAATCTGTGTGTCATTTTATCAGTCATCTATAGTACATACATGACAGACTATGGCGATAACAATGTATTTACTTACTGACAACTCGACCAGTAGAGCACCCGCTGTACACATACTGCTGACCAGTACTGTATGCAGGAGAGAAGCGACATCTGATCAAGGTGTGTAAAACCCCATGGCCACGGTAAGTCATCAGAGATGTGTCACCAGGAAGGCTTTTCTTCCTGAGAGCTGAAAAAAATATCAGTTATTATTACATTATTAAATATGAGCTATTCTCAATGAAAAAGCAGCACTTGTTTAGGGCCCTGACACAATAAATTGAGGATAGATTGTAACCATCTTCATATGGTTTATATTCATATATGTAACTCTGCTTTGTAAGAAATTTAACTGAACCTAACAAAAATATCTTCAGGGAATGTTTACCTGTACGTTGAATCGTCTTACCTCTTTTGGGTACCTGCTGCCACCTGTAATCCCAGTTTTGTTGTGTTACGGCTCTGCGTGAGGCCTCAAGTCCCTCAGATCCGGAAAACCGTCTGATATCCCACAATTTAATGCTCTGGTCTTTGGAATTAGAAAGAAGATACCGTGCATCCCCCTGTACATAAAATTTTGACAGTGAATTATTCAAAAAATTACCAGACAGATCATTACCAAAATACGCAATAAAGAAAACAGTATGACAGGAACATAGATTATGTTGGCAATGGATGGTATGGTGAATAATACTCTATCAAGGAGACAAAATTTACACGTGAAAAAGACATTGGATAAGATTGAACAGTAAAAATATTTTGAATATTACCAAAAAATGTTATATATTGACAAGGGACATAAAAAGGTGACATCAGAGAAATTGCCTTGTTTCACCTTGCTGTCAATAAAGGTGATCCCGTCCTGATGTCCAGCTAACACCCCGACTGGTTTGGGATCATCTTCGCGCATTGTGCGACGGTCCCACACTTTACACAGGGCATCATCACCTCCAGAATAAAGAATGTGGCAGCTGTCATCAGCAAATGCAACAGCATTCACATCATCTTCATGAGAGTCAATCTGGATAAAAAAGAGAGATAACTAGTGTCAATATTAAAAAGAAAATCTTACAAAAAGATGGCAAAAAAATATCACCAAACTTTGCAGTTATGACACTCCTATTAAGGCTATTAGATAGAAAGAAATTACTATCCTCAATATCAGTCACCAAGTCACCAACGCTCAACTGAGTTATCCAATAAAAATGATTCATGATTTTGTACTTAAGAGACACATATTGTACATAAGCAAGCTGTGTGTGATAGTAGTCTAGGCTGAATTCTCAGTTCACAACAGGAAAGAGAGAATCCTGTGCTACAAATAATGCTGCAGATAGAGGAATGACCAAGGAAGCTTATACCTTTAGTGTTCGACGATTTTGTTCTCGGTCATACACATACACACATCCATCATTGGCTCTGTGAAGAAAGTGCACAGATACTGTTGATGACCAAATATAACCTACAAGCATTGCACCATCTTTGTTATTTATGAAAAAAGCCTTTTTTCCAAAAATTCATTATAGTTCACATAGAATGACTCACAGGGGAACATTTATTTCATTATTTATGCAAATAGCCTCCTAATCTAAATGTATTATATGTGTAGGTGTATTTATTTGTCATTAAATTTTTAATGTCATGCCTCTCAAATAACTACTTACCCACCAAGTACTTCCCGCCCATCGCAAGACACAGTAAGAGAGAAAATAGCAAAACGTCGCTCTGAGGGACTATGGGTAAAAAATAAAAAACTTGTAAAATTAAAGTATCATTTTCAAGAACCATAAAAGTGTGAACTATACATTCAATATCTCAAAATGTTAAGGAAGTCTGCACTGAGAGAAACGTAAAGGTTGACATTGCCTACCTCATTGTGGAAATGCTAGATGTCGGGCTGCCATGATGTTCCACTGACTGTACATTTTTTGAATTAGTAACACAAATGCATTGAAAATACAGGCAGCCAGGAAACTAGTATTTTTGTGAACAAGTTAGTCAATGGCAGCCCCTATTTTTCTTTCATTGCAGGTTTCCTTTATAGTAATTACCAGAGATTCAGTGCAGTGTGCGACTCCGGCTCACCATATATATTGCAGATATGAACTAAAATGAGATGAAAAGGTACATCATTAACATAAATAGGTGGCATGTACAATTGCAGGGCGTAAAAACCACAGCAGTGTTACAGTCAAACTTAGCAACGAATACATTTATATACCGAGGATTTTAGTTCTTATCAGTATGTTTGCAGCATTTGCTAAACATAGGAAGTATGAGGACATCTGTGTATATGCTAGGATCTGGCATATTAGCTATAGAAAAATGTGTCAAACAAAAAGCAAAAGCAGCTTCCACACCAAAAAAACCCTTAAGGCAAGGCTGATGTATGAACAGAATTTTACACTACAGTCACACATATGTAGCACATGCAGACACGGGACTGTAGGAAAAAACTCTGAACACCATTTGTTTTGTTGCAAATGACAGCAAATAGAAACATGACAGAGTTATCTAATATGATTTCCTATAAGAAATTATGCTTTTTATATTTCATGCTTTTGCATTTGTGAAAAGTACTAATAGTTTTTTAATATCTGCCTCAAGGGGGCAATGCAAAGGCAAACAAAATTACAGTAACATTTTGAAAAATACTTTACAAATAAAATCACCATCACTCTTAAACCTAATACATTCTAAAGAGTAGCTTAGATAAAATTACTGCTGTAACGAATATCTTTAAAGCCCAATTAAACTTACAATTTATAATTGGATCAAAACATTTGAAGTGCAAGGTCTAGCAGTTTGTTGTCTTTGCAAAGGAGCCATAGAAAAGCCTTTCCTTGCAGATAAGTATTTCCTTTTCCATGTGGAAGCAGTGATCTCTTTAACCTCTTAGGCGGTTCATTTCTGTCCGTTTTCTTTTTTTTTTATTAAGTAATATACTCATACTAATACATTATACTGTAAAATACGTTTTCATGAAAGACAACAGTCACACTCGGGTTTTCCGCTCAGGGGGTTAAAGGCATCTTCCTTCCCTTCTTTGGCCCTGATTTATTAAAGCTCTCGAAGGCTGGAGAGGATACATGAAAATTTATTTTACAGTATAATAGTATGAATAAAATATTGAAACACAAAATCATGTCAAAATATTAAATTTTTTTTTTGAAATAATATACTCATACTATAATAATTTACTGTAAAATAAGTTTTCATAAAAGACAACAGTCACACTCGGGGTTACTGCTCAGGGGGTTAAAGGCTTCTTCCTTTCCTTCTTTGAGCCTGATTTATTAAAGTTCTCGAAGGCTGGAGAGGATACACTTTCATCAATGAAGCTGGATGATACAGCAAACCTGAAACGGATCTGGTCCAGGATTCAAAACATTTGCTAACAAATAGCACATTACTTTTAGTAAATCCATTCCAGGTTTGCTGGATCACCCAGCTTCACCGATGAAAGAGTATCCTTTCCAGTCTTAGAGAGCTTTAATAATTCAAGGCCTTTGAGTCAGAACTAGAGCTCTCCATCATTCTGGCAGAGGACAGGTATGTTAAGAATATAGCTGCTTTCAAAAGAAAAAACATAGAATGTGTTTGGCTGGTTTAAACCATCCAAAATATACTAATATAAATGTTTAGATATGGTTTATTATTTGAAATACATTTTATTTTAGGAAACAACACAGCTAATTAGGGGTTTTATTATATTTACTGTCTCAATACCATGATATAAAACGTGAATTTTCATGTTCTCCATACAACTTAATTATTCAGGCTAATTTCCAAGGAAAGATAAAAGAGATCATTGTATATACTGACTGTAGTCAGACCAGCTAGAGTACAAGAAGTGTTCTCCGTCTGGAGTAAAAGCCACATCAAGCACGCTCCAACCCACATCACGAGCCCTCACAGTCCGGAATTTCTTGAAAGCGCCATACCGACAGTCATAGAGACGAATATTTTGATCTAAGACAAAACAAGAAAATTAAAGCTACGTGGGGAGTGGTAGAACACTGATAAGGGAGAAGTAAAATCTTACTAAAAAAAGGTGTTGCAATAGTACTAATATACTAATTTACCTTGCTCATAAATCATTTTAGTCTAAAGGTGCTTTCATATCTTTCTCCCACAAATAAGCACAGGGATTTCCACTTAAATCTACTTATCTAAACTACTGACAGAAAATAATACTGCAAGTTGTTCATTAATGCTTTTTTCCCCAGAACATTTAAAACAGGCATAAGCCTTCTGCAAAGCAACAGACCCAGGAAATATGTTGCAGAGGTTGGGCAGGCAGGATTGGGTTAGAAATAAGCATTTAGTATTAACAAAAGAAAGGCCCTTCAAATGCCCTGCATTAGTCCAAGCTATATATGTTCCACCATAGTTCTGCAAATTTTCTAGTTATTCATTGTCTCTAGGATCATTTATCATTTCATTTGCAGTGACAGAATTCTTTAATAATATTGTGTAGTCATGTAGACACTTACTACAGTAATCCTACAGTATTAAATCAGATTTTGGCTGTCATTTTTTCACAAGCTCAGAAAGTTAAAAAAAAAATCAGAAAGTATACAATATACATGCAAAGCTGCCAAATTGTTACATTAGGTTTTGCAAAGCAAAGTGAGGAGGAAAAAATAATCATCAAGAAGTCAATAAAGTTTGAACTGTCTAAAAATCTTTTAATAATACAGTAAAATGGAAGAAACAATATACCCTGGCAAGCCGACATAAAGATTGCACCATCTTGAGAATATACCCCACAAAATGCCTTCTGGGAGTATGAATCTGTGGCAGACACATTGTTTGGCAGAAAACTGCAATAAGAGAGTTAAGAGTCAAAAGGGCTGCCGTACTTGTGACCTAGATACACAGCAATGTATTTCTCTTCACATCAACTAGAATGTGCTTAAAGTTTATTACGAATAACACTCACTTTGATGTCATACGGCAGCGTTCTCCATGGGAAAAACCACATCCTCCTCGCACTCTCTGAATGAAAAGACAACAAAAGAAAGAATGCTGTTCAGACATTAGAATGTAATCTGAATCCTTACCAATCAGAACAAATGCAGACAGAGTTATGATTATTTTATTATATTTATTGGTGGTAGATTTATATCCAACTTGGGGAAGATACTTGCTGACACCAAATGGAATAAAAGAACTGCATCTTGGAGCTCACAGAATTGTCAGCTCATACATTTCTTTTAGCATTGTGCAGCTTGGGTTTTGATGTATATATTTACCAAGACTGATTTATTGCCTTGGAACCAGACTGATTAAAGACATCCACCCTGGTACACTATGCACTAGGTTATATATACACCTCTTCCAGGCAAAGATGAGTAGTCAGTAGAGTCCCCTGTAGTACACCTCTAATGTGGCAAGCTATTTAAAATTCAATAAAAAAGAGCTTTTAAAGTGGCGCATGAATGATTTAACCTCCTAGGCGTTTCACTGATGTCTTGATTTCTACCAAAAGCAGTACACTGTTTTTCATGACATTTTTTTTTTAAATTGTAGACCTGTAACTCACCGAAATATGTCCAAACAAGGGTCTAGTAGATATCCTGAATATAATAAAGTTTGAAACACGCAATCATGTAAAAAAAAAAAAAAACTTTCATAATAAAACTAAATAAAAAATACAAAAATCAGCTTAAACAAGAATGCATAAATAAATCACAAATACTAAAAACAGTAAAAATGCAATATTTCGGTATACTGTATAGTACTAAATTTTTCTAAAACACCTCCCTAGTGTGGCAAATTTTAAAACAGAGTCACATAACTATAGACAAAACCACATTAATATATTTTGTATTCGTTTGTATTGGATTGGATACAGGAGTTTGTATTGAATCCAATACAAAATATTTGAATTTCCCATTACGACCTCCGTCGACGGGCGCATGCACTGACATCATCAGGAAATACAGAGGGACGCGAAGCTGAGCCTTCTAATTCTTTCCGTACTTCCATGCAAAAAGCGTTACATTTTTTACATGGAAATTTATTTTAGATTGTAGGCT
This sequence comes from Pyxicephalus adspersus, assembly GCF_032062135.1. Taxonomy (NCBI): domain Eukaryota; kingdom Metazoa; phylum Chordata; class Amphibia; order Anura; family Pyxicephalidae; genus Pyxicephalus; species Pyxicephalus adspersus. The sequence continues at coordinate 30,800,238 of NC_092863.1, forward strand.
ATAATTCTTAGACATAACTTATCCAAATATGTCAAAAATGTTATTAAAATATTAAAAATATTAAAAAAAAAATAGTGTACAATGTAATGTAACTGTACAGTAGCTTATATAATACAATTATATATATATTATATAAAGATTTCTTTGTATTGGACTCAATACAGCTTTTTTGTATTGAATCCAATACAAAATTATTTGAATTTCCCGCCCCAACGCATGCACCGACGTCACCGGGAAACCCCGGAGATCGTCACTGCACACGCAGGGAGAAGACAGAAGAGGACAGACGTCTCCAGAGGAGCTGCGGGGACAAGGTAAGTGTTTTTTTTCAGTTGTAATCCGATTGTCATACAATGTTGTATGACAATCAGATTGCACTGTAACGCTTGTTTCTATTTGTAAACGCTTTCAGCAAGTTTTCTTACCCCTAACCCCTTTTCTTACCCCTTTCAGTGGGACTAGTTTCAAGGTTAGCCTTTGAGATTTTACATATTGTAGTAATACGGTTTATACAGAATTTACAATTTTGTATCGAAGTGACACAAAGCCATAAGATGCCCCCATTGTAGACAATCTTAAAAAGAGGAGATAAAACAATAATGTTTGTTTTTGTTGTATTTTGAGTCTTTCCAGAAGATGGTCAGCAATGTGTGCAATAGGAAAATATAATATAAAATAGTCAAGCACCTCAGTTTACTTCAGTAAAAATTCTACTTAGAGATGGGTGTGAACAAGACAGTGGCTTATGTAAAGTTCATGGGAGGTAAAACATAAATGTAATAGATGTGTTTATGACAACATAAATCTGTTACAAAGTAAACAGCTTACCTTTAAGATTTGTCGGGTAATATTCTGCTCTGTGCGTGCACCTAATTTTCCTGTAGCTAGCAAAACCTGGGTTCTAATCTGGCTCTGATCCAGTACAGCAGTGTCAGGAGCTGAATCAACTACAGTAGGTGGCAAAAAAGCAGGAAAAATGAACAAAATATTTACAAAGCCAAAAATTAAAGCAATGTGACAAAACATACAAAGACTATATTTAAATAAAACAATTGAAAAAAATATTTTCTACAAAAAGTATGTAATAACAATTTCCTATTGATCAAAACAGCAACACTGCTCCTTGAAGATAGTCAAAGGATCTATAATTCTATGTTAGTTTTGTCATCCAATGCAGCCAGGTCACCAAATGCAGAAGCACAAGAACATTGGGTAAAATCATACTCCAGGCAAAGATGTTGAACATTAATAAGTCACCTAAACTTATGTGGGGTGCAGTCAAAGTTGTGTAACAAATTTGTGCTAATAAGTATGCAAGTTTTTTTTTTTTTATTTGACACTCAACTGCTAAATTAAAAAATATGAGGTTTAGGGACCGGGGACAAGAATGGATACCTACAATTGCACCTGCTGAAAAAGCTTTCTATTAGATGAAATGGTGCTGAATGATGACAGAATAGTTCTAAGGATTCAGAAAAAAAAATCACTCACCAGGGGGGTTGTAGCGATCTCCCAAGCATCCCTCCCAAGCACTGTCATTGTCATCATCAGAATCCGATAAGGACTGTATGAGATGTACACTTGCTGGAACACCTCCCTGAACTAGCCGCACATGCCCTCTGAGGATACACAGAAAGGAGACAATTAATCAGCTAAAATATCGCAACTTCAACTTCACTTCCAACAGGGGAAGGGTGTTTTGAATAAGAAAGGTTTGTGGTAAATGGAATGCCATTTGGATGTCACTGAGCTGCATGTTTGGTTTTCTGGAATGCTTATAGTTGCTCTCAATGTAAGTGTTATGTGCACAATTAAAATTGTGTTTATTTAGGTGGTGGCCCATGAATAGGACTAAGTGATAAGTGCAGAGTGTAATTGTGACTTGTTAAAGAAAGTACTGTGCATAGGGTCCTATGACAAAACATGATGTGCATTTGATGTCTGCCTTTATGAAAATGACAGTGCTGAGCCCTTTACTAAACAGTCTATACAAAACAGCTTTGTAATTACATTCTCTAGACATGTTAGACTATTAAAGGGAAATATATGGGCTATAGGGCATTTCTTTTGGTTTTATATTTTGTTTAAACTATTTTACACTGCTGTGTTTCATTTAGTCCTGTGTAAAAACTCAGTTTAAGCTGCAGACCTCGGTAAGCAACAGGCAGCTCTGTATGGTGGTCTAGCATAGCCCCGGAGTGTCCGCAATACAGCACTGTAATCAATAGGGAGGGTGCTATGCAGCACGCAGAGAAGTTTGAAAATAATAATAAAATAAAAAGCTTTCATGCAGCCTGATGTTATTGGACTAATTATTTTTAAAGAACAATTGGGTCTAAACAACATATTGGGCCTGATTTATTAAAGCTCTCCAAAGCTGGAGAGAATGCACTTTCTTCAGTTAAGTGGAGTGATCCAGCAAACCTGGAATGGATTTCTTCAAAGTTATTTGCTAACAAATGTTTTGAATCTTGGACCAGATCTATTTCAGGTTTGCTGGATCACCTAGTTTTACTGAAGAAAGTATTTTCTGATAGGATTTTTTTATGATTAGCTCAACATTTATACTTGTTATACAACTAAACTCAGGCCGGTGCCCTTCCTTATCAGTTCACTTTCCAATCAGAAGATTACCCTACGCTCAATAAACTAAAAGAGAGGCAGGAATGACTTTACAGCTGATAATTTCAGCATGTATATACGTCAAATATGACCTAGCTTTTTCATTCTGCTGAATGATTTCAAGCATGTAATGTCCATGACGCCCTTCTAACACAGCAAATCTTACACAAGATTAGTTTAAAACAACTGTAGCTATCCAGATTTCAACATATATGCTTATAATCTCTTATCAGAAAACACCTTTCCCTTTTGTTTGGTTTCAAATTCAATATGTGGAAGAATGTTATAAGTGTTACACAAAGTTTATTAAACAATTTTAATTCAAGCCAGCATTTTAGGGTGGCATTCTGCTGTAAATCTCATGATCAAAAATTTAATGTCAGTTATTTTTGGCTATTCTAAAAGCTTATTCTAAATACTACCTGCTCCAAAATTACCTTATAACAACTATGTAAAAACTACAGTATTTAACACTGTAATTAAGATAATTGAATGTTCTATTTGAATAAAAGCTAATATTGATAAATTAAATTCATTCTAAAGTTTAGATTTTTATATCATGAAGGGTTTGCCCATTTTGCCTGTTCACTCATTGCTGAACAGGAAAAAATGGCAGACTTGAATAAGTGTGTTGCATTGGTGGAGAAATAGACAAATATCAGTCTGAAAAGCATTTGTGAGCGAGGCACAATGTTGATGACCTGAGGCGATGTCAAAGAGTCTCCGGTATTGAAAAACAAATGAAGATGTGTTTTTTCTGGAATGTAACAGATGCCATGTAGGGTGTGTTGTTACCTGCGCAGAAGATACGCCAGTACCTGCGCCAGGTCAACGTTCTCCTCATCATCATCATCCTGAAGTCCACCACGAGATCTGGAATTGTTGTGGGAGCCTTCTGGAGAATCTCCTGAAGCTTCTCCTGCGTTGCTACTACTGCGGGTTCCCATTCTCCATTACACTTTGAAAAGCAAAAAAAGAAAAAAAAATGCATTTTTCCCTAAAATGAAATACAACATTAGAACGTAATAATCAGGGTGAATGGACTTTTGTAAAGTGCTGCGTAATATGTCAGCGCTATATAAATACTATGTAATAATATTAATCTATAAAATGGAGAAATAATTGCAAGTACCGTATGATTTAACCTAAAAGCTCCTCATCTGGTCAACATCAAAGAAAATCCGCAGCAATCGAGGCCTTTTTTATATGAATAAGGATCTTTTAAACTGGGAAATACTATTAGTAATTTTACAACAGCTCCATAGTTTTGATCTTGTCTACACTGAATACAGTATAAAGACTGATAATATTGCTATTGCTACTGATATTGATCAACACATTTCTTCTAAAAAGAACAGCTGTCTTAACACAGAAAATGTAAATATCACATCAACTTTATAAAAGATTAAAAGTTAGAATATGGATGGGAAATTATCATGTGATTTTTATTAATGGATGCTTTGGTTTCCTATCACATGCCACTGAACAGCAGATTACCCGGTAAAACAAGAAGACATAAGCAATATGAACAAATCCAGGAATTCCAAGCACCCTTCTTATTCTGCCTTTTAGTTTCTCATGCTATGATAGTTGTATTATGAACCCAAATACACTGCAATTATTTATTTACTGTATGCAGACATGCGAGTCTATCCATGCATTGCTCATTCAACAATCCAAGGTGCACATCTAACGGGGGGAGTGATACTGGTGATACTGATGTTGCCATTGTATATTTACACTTTCTAGATGTATACCACACACCTCTAACCTGTGGCAGGTATAAATGTCAGCTTAACTCTCATTATCAGTTTCACCCTTTTGACTTTTTGTATTATAACTTGTGGGCTTACAGAAAACAAAAAAGGCACACAATGAATTAGACAAAATGGACATTGTATACAAAAAGAAAAATTTTACCCAGATAACATGCAGGCATAAACATAGCTTCCCATTTTAGTAAGCTATGTACGGTTTTAGAGTTCTTCTCTGCATAGCCTATTGATCATGTCACTGGGTCCAAGAATAATGAATGTAATGAAAACAGAAATACTTGATTTAAAATATATATTGGCATGTTTATGGGACAGGGGGAAACAAGAAAAAATATAAACAGAATAAACTTTAATGGCTATAGGGACTGTTTTCTTTCAACTCTAAAAACAAAACAAAAAAAAACACATTAAACAACACACTGTGGTAAATGCAATTTGCTATAACTCTTTTCAAAAATTAAAGTTGGACCTCTACCAGAATGGTTGAAACATTACCCTCCCTTGCTGAAAACACAACTCTGCGCCTCGCTCCAGTGATCCTTGCATTACATAAGGCTATGAAGATAAGGCACAGGGGCCCAGAGATCATGTGATTACTGACTATGATGGCCGATAGGGGGCAGTATTTTACCAATACCGGTATGTGAGCCCTTCTATTGCCCCTCATCCCAGCAAGGCTTATAACTTTATGAGATCAATGTAACTGCACACGTCATACACACCAGCCTACATTATATAAAAGAGCTGCCATCTTATATAACAGTAATAAGAAATATTTACCATTGCTAGTAAAATATCACAGGACCTGACAATATCCTATGTTCACATACAGACATCAGGCTGCATATCACTGACAGAGCCCAACAGCCATGACAATGTTATGTAACCCAGCACCGCATTGTCTACCTATAATGCCACACGAATTGTCAGACTTTATCCATTCTGCCCACATTGCATGCCCCATATACCAATAACACAAAGGTGACAGCGCGGCACAGTGACATTACGTAAGTGTATACAATGTGACATTCCTATATTCAGCGACAGCTACTATCCGCACACCCCTCAGCACCCTCACACACAGGAGGAGCACAGGGCCCCCACCAGCACACAATACACACAATTATATACCTACACAAACAATGTTTACAGCGCTTCACACTTCGCTCCCAGCTTCCGCTTCCCGGACTTTACATGTGACTAATGTCTGGTTGGCTGACAGGTCGCAAGAGTTCAGCAGCGCTTTCTTTGATTGGGTGGCGAATGTCCCGCCCTCTTGTTTACTAAGTAGCTGCTGTGACGAGGGGTACTGGTTGGTGTTTGACAGCCTCGGTCACCCTGGAGACGGCGGGGGAGATTGTAGGAAAGCTAGTGACACCATGATGCCAGTCACTGTCATGCCAGGGGCAGGTGTAGCATTAAAACCCCGCCCATCTAGTCAGCTATACATGTGGAGGAACATGGCTGGGATATATAATAGGTCTATTGGTGGATGTACCTAACAGTGGGTCACAGTGCAGAACTGGTTTGGGGCCTCTTTGCTGAATTGTCTTGGGGCCCCTGGTGGTTGAGGAGGGTCTGAGCCTTTCTACAATAGCACACTTTGCACCTCCATCTTCTTTCAGCTTCTCCTCAATCTGGCACTGTGCAGGTGTGATGACCTCTTCATGAAAGTATAAAGAAAAGTGCTGAGATCAGCATTTTTTTTACATTCCAGGAAAGCTTCTTTTCTTTTTCCAAAAAAGTTTATTTAACAATTATTAATTACAAACATTGCTAAAATAACAACAAGAAGGGAAAGGAAACATATGTATAAGGGGTAATCAAAAATAATTATCATTTTAACTGTCCAAACTAGCCTAGATTTCCATATTCAAAAAAAAAGCTTGAGAACTATTACCTTTTCATTGTTATTTATACAAAAAAAAGGTTTAACCCCCCTAGCGTTCTAATTCTGTATTTGTATTTATATTGTGGGCCTGTAATTCTTAGGATTAACTCCCAGGTATAATATATATATATATATATATATATGTATTTATTATATAATCATAAATTATAATACATAATTATAAATCATAATTATAAAAAATAATGAAATAATAGACCACAACAATGTAATTTATCAAAAAAAAACTATTTTATCAAAAAATTCTCACTGAAATTTTCCAAACAAGGGTGCAATATTATTGATAAAAATAATATAAATTAAATGCAGATTTTAAAAAATATTTACATTTTTAGTAGACATCCCGGGTGTGGTAGATTTTGAAGCAGGGTGCTGCACAAAGTCCAACATCACAGTCAGGACAGTAGAACCTGTTTTTTTTGTGTTTCTTCCTTCCTCTGTCATCGGTCTTTGAGCAGCAAACCACTGTCCCCTTCTGATCACTCTATGTAATGCTTGTCCCCTTCTGATCACTCTATGCCATTGACTGTCCCCTTCTGATCACTCTATGTAATGCTTGTCCCCTTCTGATCACTCTATGTAATGCTTGTCCCCTTCTGATCACTCTATGCCATTGATTGTCACCTTCTGATCACTCAATGCAATGATTGTCCCCTTCTGATCACTCTGCAATGATTGTCCCCTTCTGATCACTGTATGCCATTGATTGTCCCCTTCTGTTTACTTACCGGTAATTAAGTGTAGGGATCTCTGTTAGCGCAGGAATCAGCAGCTTGCTTCCTGGTGCAGAATGCCGGCTTGTTACTTTCAGTTTCACTCTGCACTACAGCCAGGAGCAGACACGTGCTGCAGCCAGCATCAAGGAGACACACACAGGATCGGATCTCAGAGCATGTCTTATTCACGGGTGAGTGTCTTATTTTAATTATTTTTTCAAAAATGGGGGGTGGCTTATTTATTGGGGATGTCTTAAAATCGGGGAAACACGGTAGGTCTTCATGCCAAATCGTGCCCTCTTTGACGCAATGTACTGAACCCAGCTGAGCCTCCCCTTGTAAGCCATTAGACTTTGGTAAATGCTGGCATCTCTTTCTGGCACATTTTACATAGTAATCTGCTTTTAAATTTTCCACCCAAAGAATCCATCATTCCACCGCATTGCCGCAGCGGCATGGACGGGACACGGGCGGCATTTAGAAGCAGATTACAGAAGATACAGATTGCAGAAGTAATCTGCTTTTAAATTTCCCGCCGGGCCAAGCCTCCCGACGGACAGACGCCCTGGCATCACAGCGGGCACAGGTAAGAGGGGCTTCTAAAGTTAGCCCGATTCGGGCGAGCTTTTCAGATATATACAGATTAGACATTTTTTAAGCAGTTTACTTAAATATACAGCTGACTCTCCACTAAAGCTTACAAGCTTTGAATCCTGCTGTTATCGGGGCTCCAGCTCTGCAGGTTTGGTATCTATGATTTATGATTTATTAATAAGTATAGATACCTACCCTCCCCCTTATGTAGATAGATGGGAGACAGATTTGGGCACTAAGTTAGATGTGGAGGAGTGCGCAGAAGATATGGCAGACCATAGCTAACTGCTCTCCAAATGTAATTATGCAGGAAAACGCATATAAAGTACTATTTAGGTGGTACTTTACCCCAGTAAGAATCGCTAAATTTGCAAATCGGAGGGACCCGTGCTGTTTCAGAGGTTGTAAAGACCTCTGTACTTTTCGCCATATATGGTGGGACTGTCCAGTGGTCAAAAAACTTTGGATACGGATTTTCAACTATAAACGATCGGTTCTGCATGTGTCTATTAAGAGTGACCCCTGGACTGCATTGCTCCACAAATTAGGTTCTACCTTGTCTAAGAGTCAGTGTAAATTGATCTCCTTTATTTTCCTGGCCACCCGTCAGGTGATAGCAGCTGCATGGCGGAAACCCTCTTTAAGCTTTCAAGCAGTGCTGTCCAGATTGTCCGACACTATGGTCTTAGAAAAAATGTCTGCTGTGCCCGGTGACTCTCTGCACAAATTTTACAAAGTTTGGACACCTTGGTTGGACCATCATACTGCCCCTGACATATACCGTAGGCTCTTTCAAATATGATAAATAGATCTGTTTATTTGTCAGTCTCGAGTACATTTTTTTTGTTATTTTTCTTGAATAGTTTTAGTTTATGTTGTTTGTCTTTATATTTTAGGTTTTTACTAATATCATGCTCAACAATGGTATTGTTTTTTTTTTCTCATTGCTTTTACTTTTGTTGTTTTGTATATTTTGAAAAAATTCAATATAAATATTAAAAAATAAAAAATAAAGTTAGCCCGAGTGTGACTCGGGGTTACCGCTTTTTGCAAGTGTTCACCTCTTCGGCTGTAAAGATGGACAGGGAGGTGTCCTGCCCAAAAAAACTGAAGAAAACCCCACATTTTTACATTATATGAAAGGGTTAGCCACCCTATTATAAAGTGTTACAAATGTGGTGAAACATCATATTTACCATATGCCAGTAGCTGTCCAACTTCTCAGTGTCACTGTGTTGTGTCCAAGTCTCTCATTAAAAAAAAAATGGTGCAGTACTGCCCCCTAATTTTCGATTGCCTAGGCGATCGAGAATGAATAGGAGCTCAAAGCCTCCCGGGATACCTACGTCATGCATCCCGGGAGGGTTGTGGGTGCTCCTTCTGGGCATGCCTAAGCATCTCCGGCATGCGCAGAAGGAGCCTTTTCATGAGAAGAGAAACGAAGACTGGGATGACGCTGGACCCAATGGAAGACACCTCTGAACTGATCAACTGCCCTGCGAAATTGAAGGTAAGTGGAATTTTGTTTTGTTTTAGGCATTTTTGAGTTTAGTTCCTCTTTAAGCTTAGGCACCAGACAGGACTGGGGTTAAGGTTGAGGGCAGAATAGAATTTTATCATTTGAGACAATTTGACAATTTAGGTTACATCTGTGTGCTATGAACTTTTGGCATGGACAGCGGTTGCCCAGATCTTACAGCACAGTTTAGTAACAGCACTGCTCACATCACTAAAGAAGTCTGCATGGAACTTAAAGTGGAACTAAACCAAAATAAAAAGCACACTTACCCTTAATCCCGCAGATCCCTTGGTTACGCTGGACCTTCCCTTGATTGGGTCCCATGTTGTCCCGGTATCCTATTTTTTTTCCGGCAGGGAGGAAGCACCAGGTGCCACCATCTTCTTTAGCCTTCTGCTTTTCTTGTACGTCACCTGATCACGCACTGCGCAGGTGCGAGATTGGATGACATAGATGGGGAAAAAAAGAGTGCTGATCTCACTGTACATGTGTTAGATCGGCATTTTTTTCCCATTGTAGAAAAGGCACCTTCTGATGATCTCGGGCATGCGCAGAAGGAAGGAGCAGCAAGGAGCCTCCCGGGATGCATGATGATCCAGATAAAAGGAGGTGCTTTGCATTAAAAAAAGTTGTATACCCTTTTATGTAAAGTAATTATTTTGAGTTTAAGCAGCTGTAACTATTCCTTAGGGTCTTTGATCAATTTCCACACAGTTGCAGCAGATCCACAATCCATGCACATCCATGATTCTAATCTTCAGGTTCACCACATCCCAGAGGTGCTCTATTGGACTGGGATCTGGAGACCGTGGAGGCCATTTGAGTACAGCAAACTCACTGTCATGCTCAAGAAACCAGTTTGAAGTTTTTTGAGTTTCATAACATGGTATGCTATCCTGCTGGAAGAAGCCATCAAAAGATGGGTACACAGCAGTCATAAAGAGATGGACATAATCAACAAGAATAGTAAGATAGGCTGTGGCATTTTAAAAATTCTCAGATGGTACTAAAGAGCCAAAAAAGTGCCAAAAAAAATTCCCACACTGCTACACCACCAGACTAAACCATTAGTAAATGGCAGGAAGGATCCATGATTTTTTCTCGTTGATGCCAAATTCTGCCACTCCCATCTACATGTCACAGCAGAAAATGAGGCTCATCAGACTAGGCGATGTTCTTTCCAATCTTGTCCCATTTTGGTGAGCCCATGTAATTTTAGCCTCAGGTACCAATTCCTAGGAGTGGTATTCAGTGTAGTCTCTTGGTGCTGTAGCCCATTTGAGTTACTGTTGCCTTACTATTGGCAGTTTCTGGAATACTCAGACCAGCCCACATGACACCAACAACAATGCTATGTTCAAAAACACTTAAATCAACTTTTTTTCTTATTGTGTACACAAGTGTTAGATCATCCATTAATGTTAGTTCGATTAGTGCAGTCTAATAAAATAAATAGGCTGCCCAACAAAGTACAACAGACAAAAAATTCTGCTTGCAACACTTTTACGAGCGCACTGCAACCCAGACAGTAAGACAGTCAAACGGAACCACAGACTGCCATGGTTGATGCAGACATCTATGTATTGTAAGGATTCTGAAGATAATAAGTACTTTGTTACTCCCACTGACAATGAATGCGTTAAATTTCTCTCAAATGGACCACCACCATTGGGACTTTTAGTACTCCAACTAACCAGCAACGTCAGAGTCAGTAAGTTGCAACACTTGCAATAACTACATTTCATACAATACGTTACCTACTGTTGATGTCCGCACTCTTTGTGTTGTAAGAAATTTAATCCTGACCATTCCATCCTTTAGGCTTTGCTGTACTTTTCACAGCACTGACCACTGTGTTTAAAAGTTATGGTGAACATTTTAAACTGTGTTGTAAATGACAAACTTTAAACGTTCAATTTATAAATTATTCCTGACAATTTGGCTGAAATGTGGCTGAAATAGTTTGAATCTTTCTACATTTTTGATTTAAATCCATAATTAAACCGTGACTTGTTCTGTCACCTAGTGGCCAATTGTCAAAAGTGCACAGAAGTCACAGCAGAATATAGTAGAATTTAACAGGGGAATCATGTATAAATACATGCTTAAAGCCGACCCAAACTTGAAATTTTGACTTTACTTAAATAGGTGGACAAGCCTTTTTAAAAATTGTATTAATTAATTTATTTATTTTTAGGAGCAACATCCTTTTTAAAAAAGAAAAAAAATGCTGCACCTCCTGGGATACATACATCATGCATGCCAGGTGGCTCTTGGCTGCACATACCCAATCTCACGCCTGGCAGTGCGGGATCGGGTGACGTACGAAGAAGAATTTGGAAGAAGATAGAAGAAGATGGTGGTGCCCAGACGGATACTGGGAAGACATTGGACCCAAGCGAAAAAACCTCCCGATGGATTGACGGATCTGCAGGATTAAAGGTAAGTGTGTTTTTTTTTTTATTTTGACTTTAGTTCCGCTTTAAATGTTTGTGGAAGTCCAGCCTTGGTGGAAACCATGGCTCCCTTCATTACTACAGTGGAAAAGTGAGCATGGTTAAACAGGAGCAGGTAGAGGGCTACTTGCAGGGATATTATTTAAAAATAAAGAATTAAACAGGAAAACTAATGTACCTATTAAATCTAAGGGCTGCTACCCTACAATATATTGCATTCTTGTATTTGGGTTTAGATATTCTTAGAGCAGCATAAATCTTTGGGGGTTTATGAATACAGCAGGAAATCTGACATTGAGCAACATTCTCTATTGAAGAATCTTCCAAGCCCACGAGTTTTCAACAGCTTGTGATATAGTGAGAATGTTTGGTGATTTGCTGCCTTAGAAATAGACCACTTAGTGTTCTGAATTTGTGGAAAGGGGTTGCATTCCTTTTTAGGGCAGTAAAAGAAAATCTTCCAAAAAGTACCATTACAATTTTGAGTTCTAAGAGAAACCTGTGCAAACCAGGTAGAATTAGCATTAGACCTGATTTGAGATTAAACAAATTAAAGCAACCACAGTAACCCTGGATTCATTGGTTCAGATTTTCTAATGTAGAGTATGTGAAATAAGCAAAACAAATATTAACTAAGTATAGTGTAGAAAATGAAGCCGTGGTTATCATCCAATCATATACAAGATAAAATCCTGTATTTCTTCCCTATATGGTTGCATATTTAAAGTGTGTACAGTCTTTTTATTTACTAAGTGAATAATAGGTTAATAATAATATTCTGTATGGCATTAGTCAATGTCACGCTTTATTATGGCTAATTTAATTAACATAACATCCCCCTATTATATTTCCCATGCCTAAAAACAATAAAAAATATATTTTAATGAAAAACTAAGCAAAGATAATCTTTATGACATGCTATGTAAACTAACTTGTCCCAGACATTGTGTTCCATGTCAACAGTGTGCATTTAGTTTATAATGCTTCATAATTAGTACCAGTTCAGTTACCTAATGGTTTTGGAAATTAAACAGAAAAATAATGTTATCTAAACAGTACTATCCATAAATGATCATTTTATTGCTTTGGCGTTGCATTGTCTGTACTAATGCATAATCTAGCAGCTGCCTTGATATTTGCAGTATATCAGCATAAGCTTACTTATTTCTCGTTGCTCCCATGTTGCTATTTCAGGAGTTTGAAATTCTCTTCGACATTTCATTGATTGGAAGGGGTATGGGCCAGATGAGATGAGTTGGGACCTTGCTTATTGAATCAATGACAGTGATTAAGGCTGTGTACACACGTTAAATTTTTGTTGCTGGAAAAAATCTCTCATTATTATTTCCAGTGACAAATTAACAAACAAGCACGGTACACACAGTGCTCACTCTGCCGTAAGTGATACATGAATGAAGTCTTTACACATGTCAGATTCTCCCACAAGATGGACACAACTGGTCATCTCATGCAATTATCTGACGGGTGTATGTGTGTAGCCTGTGTCTGTAGGTTTTTTTTTTTTTTTTTTAGCACATCCTGAAGAATGGCATGTGGAGGGCCTAGAGTCCCCTGGTTCTTAGCACTTACCTCTATCTCATAGCTTCCTCGCTGCTGTCCAGTGTCGATCCTGAGCAGGGTGCACTGGTATTCCTAGCACTTTATGCCACACAAGTTTGTGGATCTGGTGCCCAGGAGGTGGTCTATGTCCATAATAGTCTTCACTTGCCATCAGACATGGCAGGGACATGTACACAGTGAGGGTTCTTCCTCCCCATGATCCTGCAGCTCATTAGCCCTCCTTTGGTCCTTCTCTGGGCCAGCATCCTTACTGCTGATTGGCCCAAGATCCTAATTAACTCATTCATGATCAACATTCTTGTCATGGATCATGCATCATGCATCATTTTACAAAAAAAAACCTCTGTGACATTTGATTAGAGGTTCTTCATTCAAAAACTGCTTCTGACCCTACATTATGGTCTAAGTTCCTGGTAAATATCACTTTTTTGTATTAATTATTTTATTCACACAAGAAATATTGTATTTGTTCATTGGTACAACAGTAATTGAATAATGACAAGCAATGATTCTGCAATCTACAAACATATCGTTGCCACTGCTTTAATGCCGGACATGATTTTAGAGCTAGAAAAGTAATGATTAAAAAGTACCTAACTAGCACTAAGTTATTATTTTCTGAAAACAAATTACCTATTTTAGGAGTAAATGTTTAACAGGGCCCTTTGTCTCTTTATCTTTGCTCAGTGGTAATTTGCATTGGTTATGATAAAAGAATAGACTCTGACTTGAGTCCAACAGTCCCTTTTCAACAACACCGGCAGCCTGTAGTGTTCCCAGCCAGTTATTTCCTACTGATATCAGTACAGGTTACAAGAAAGGCTGCATTTAACCAGCCAGGACCTGCTGTGAGAAAACATGATAATAAAAAAAAAATTCTCTACAGTTTCTTGGCATGTGACAAACTGTAACTCCCTCCTTTTGTATTGTGATCACTTACACTTTCTTCGCACTCCTCGCTACCTACTTATTTTACAGACAAGTTTAAGCTAAGTGTATGTATTTGCCTGTGCAAACTATATATACACGTACACACCCGGCATAAATAGTTGACTCTCTACAGCCATTCTCTTTTAAAACAAAAAAATAAAAATGAATGTCCTCTGGATGTCTGTGTCATCTGTCATTATGTTTAGGGAAAAAAAACGTCAAAAGGTTAGGAATATAAAAAGTTAGACAAGTGAAAAGTGAAGCTTGATGTTTGTAGTCAAAAGCAGAATTAGCCAAAGTTCAGACCTGCTTCAGCATCGAACGATCCCACATGACTTCCCATGGCGGGCACATTGCCAGCCACTCAAGTTACTCTCACCACAGCGCTGGTTCCTATTGAACCCCATTTAATGTACAGTGCTGCGTAATATGCACATTATATTATTTTATATACTGCTCACTGCTTCCCCTATTCATTCCCCATGAAGCTGCCACAGGGAGACACTACCATGTAGGCAGTGGTTCACTGGTGTGTGGACACCGCTATTGTGAACAGTCTGTCAATTTTACCTCTTTACCTCACAGGTATAACGACTGGAGCAGAATCCTGTTAACAAATAATTATGTGGAATTGTTACAATTATTATTTTCACTGTTTCCCAGAGCCTGCACTGACAGGAAATGCACCATACTAAGTTCCCCCTATGGGGTTGGTATGTTTTGTTGATGTATAGAGTCAAGCTTCTGTTTGGTGAGTAAACAAAAGAGGGAGCATTGGGAGATCTCTGCACAGATTTTAGGCAATAAAATGCTTTTCTGCCATGTGTAAACACTTCTTATTAGAATATGACCTAAACATGCATACTGGCTGCTACTATCGCTACCTGTACTGTGAACTATGGAGGGATTGTGTTTTTAACTCAGATGACATTACTTTGAGATAAATGCTGGTAGGATGACTAAAAATGAGCTGGGAGACAAGTTTTTATTGTATGTTTTGCCAGACTAAAAATTTACTTAAAAACATGAATCTTCTATAAAATCATCAAATC
The DNA here is from genome assembly GCF_032062135.1 of Pyxicephalus adspersus. Lineage (NCBI taxonomy): Eukaryota > Metazoa > Chordata > Amphibia > Anura > Pyxicephalidae > Pyxicephalus > Pyxicephalus adspersus. The sequence goes on from NC_092863.1 coordinate 30,815,392, forward strand.
CTAGTTGTCCAATGATGTTGTATTCTGAAAGCTGAACTATAAAAGATTTATAAACTCAGCTAGGCAGTGGACCTGTGAGGAGTAACACCAAAAGGTATTTCACAAATAATTTTTGCAACTATTTTGGTGATGGCAGGTGTCAAGGGTGACTCCAATCATTATTAAGGGAGGTGTTGTGCTTGTGCTATCAGGGCCCGTATTTGGGGAAGTTGCCTTAGACCTCTACATTCCTAAGGGCCCGTAGGTGCTTTCCCCAGTCTCCCAAAATCACAGAAAGAGCATATACTGAAGAATGGAACAGAAATTCTCTGTAGAAGTTATTCTACAATTTGAATTCTATTACCACAGTATCCACTGCCCTCTTTTAACACTCCCTTGTTAGTAGCGTGAACTTGGTTGTTCAATCATTTATAACCAAATATTCCAGGCTTATAGCTACTACTAGATAATACGAGTAAAGTGTTCTCTAATATTCATTAGTTCTCCTTAGTCCCGTTCACTTACTGGTTGAGCAGAACCTGCTTAAAACAGACTAATTTTTGATACACCTAGGTGTTAGAGTTGATCTAGCAAGGATACATTTGCAAGTTGTAGCATCTCCACCACCCATAGCAGACAAGCAGAAAGCAATAGTAGCTCCACTACTGCCAGTGGATGTTGTCTAAACGGAGGTGTTGCACATTTTTTAAACAGCAACAGTTAGGATTTTCTACAATTTGCACCCACAAGCACTGCTTGGCCATGATGGTCCACAGAAATGTGTAGCTTGGATACCCATAATCTCAAAAGTGAACAACCAATTGACTACTAGTTGTGGATGACTGGATGAACCAGTTGCTGAACATGTGCTATAGATCAGCGGTCACCAACCAGTGGTTCGCGGCTCTGACCGGTCAGGAGAAGAACCCTGCTGGGAGGGGGCACCTGCAGCGGACTATGTCCCCCGTATGGATCGCAGGCTCAGGGAAGTGGGCGGGTTGTGTCTATGGACAGGCTCAGACCTGGGATGGGAGAGTGGGCGGGCCCTGGCATTATTACGTCACTATGAGGGAAATTTCTTCCCCTTTGAGTGACACATGGCCCCCCGGGCATGTGCGTCCGTGGGTCCAAAAAGGTTGGCGACCACTGCTATAGATGCTTTCCTGGATAAATAGAAATACGTTTTGAATTATTGATCTTGACTTACACATATGAAAAGAGGAAATGTCCAAGGTACATTTCAAAACCGATTTCAGGAGCAAAGGCAGTGGAGAATGTTGAAGAATATCATCTAAAGCCATATATTTTGTGGGCAGCATTCTAATATTGGTTTAACTGAATGATTGTGCAAACCACAGAAATCATAGACAGTTGCTGTCCTAATGCAACAGATTGTATTCGGTACTTGGCTCAGTACATACTTAATGTATGGACTGACATTTGCAGGATCCTCAACATTTAATTCTCCTGGGTCTTATAATTTAATTAAAGCTTCCATCCAGGTAAGATTCAGCCATATGACTGCTTATTCTGCCACATATTTTTCTCACTTCAATGCATTAAACCTGTATAATTCATGCCCAGTAGATGTTGCTCCAATAACTGTTTATACAGGCAGAAGTTAGGAGACATCTAAACGCAGTGTTGCAATCACTTTTTTGTTATTCTTATCCTGCTAATATTTAATTAGGTATTAAAGTAATTGCTGTAAACAGCTATTAAACAAGTTGGACCTACAAACATCACAGCATATGATAAATTACCCTTTCTATTCTGGCAGTGACTAAAACATGATGAGAAACAGTTGATCACTTTGATCTGTCACTTATCTTCTCTGCACACCCTAAATAAGGTCCTTATCAGTTACAGAGCATATGACCTCTTTTTGTAAATAACCAGACTAATTAACAGAAATACAGCCATTTCAATAAGCATGGGGCTTAAATAAAAGGATATGTTTGTCTAAAATATGGCAGTGCACTGGTAAGCGTGACTGCCTTGAAGTTTATATGTCCTTGTGTTTTTATGGTGGAAAATCTATCTTCAGCCTAAACTGGCCTTTGTGTATGTGCTATATCTGTAATAAAAGATCATTTTTACTTCAATACAGCAAACATGATATGAATGATCAGATTCGATGTGCTTAAAAACAATTGCTGCACAGGTTCATGTGTATTTTGTAAAAAAAAACAAAAAAAAACATAAGTGCCAACTAAAGGGTATTGAAAGATATTTTATTTTGGGTACCTATGGAAACTAGGGCTAAATTAATATCACTGGAGCCAGCAGCGACATATTATTTCAGGGTCTATTTATAAAACAGTGAATCTGTCATTCACTGAAACATTCTCTGGTATTGAATCTTCCAGGTCCATGTGTTTCAATGACAGTAATTATTTCTCTTCCAGGGAATGTTTCAATGAATGTCAGATTAACTGCTTTTTAAAGACCCTATCTCAGCCAGTGCATTGCCATGGGTAATGTCAATACCTACACAACAGAAACAAATCTGCACGGCAAAACTTTATTTTAGCTTTAAATTGCTGAGGCCCACCTGGTTTACAAACTAGCAACCTTTGGTAGGTGTAAAATGTACCTGTAAAATATATACTTACCAACACCTGTTCTATCACTGGGCAGGATGTGAAAGTGCTTTTGAGAACATTCCTAGGGAATGCATATGAAAATTTGGGAGGATATGCTCTTGCAATAGATCAGAGATTTCAGCTGCTCAGTATTCCTTAGAATATAGCTAGAAGTGTGGCATCATCCGCACTTAGATGACTTGGGCGGCAGATAGGGACAAAGTATAAACCATCACTTTACAGGTACCTACAGGTGTTTAAAGGAACGTGTACTTTAAATTTTATTGTACTCAAGCACACTCAGCACAAAAAACAATAGCTTTACCATAGCTGTATCCCTTTGTTCCCCTTTAATGAGTAAGATCCAATGCTTCCTTTAAACTGGCGTGATTAACAGGTGACCACTCACTGCTGCTTCTCCTCTACAAGCATGACAGTCATTACGATTCCAGTTTGATGTGGTATTCTGCACAAATATCTTCATCTGGCTACTTGATGTTGTCAAAAAAGTAGGGGATTCAGTAATGTCGGAGAATAAAATAATTTCTTTGCAAATTTATTGTTAATAGAGAGGGTGGTCTGGTTGATTCTGGAGTTTAGCTTTTTTACACATTTTTTTAGCATTTTATAATATACTCTGTGATAATATTTGATGTACAAGTCTGGGTCTGAAATATCATGGAAATATGATTTGTAGTGCTGTTTCCTAAAAGCTTACTCCATGTACTTTCAACTTCTGGTTCCTGCTATAGAATTTGTTGCAATATTAGAAATCTATGGGGCTGCCATGTGCCACAACTACAAACATTCAGAAAATAGCAGGGGCTAGAAGTAGAATGTACATTGACTAAATTTGGTCTAATAGTACAGAATTACTGTAATCAGTTTTAGGTGACCTGTACCCCGGACATATTTCATTTTAGTTTTCCTTATATTTTGCTGTATTTGATCCTGGAATTATACATTTTTGTAATTCATAAACTTTCTGTTTGAATGGGAACTGTTTTGTTATCCCTTGCTGGACTTCCAATCTATAGTGCGTTGTACAAAACAAGGCAGGATTATTAGCTTATTTTTTTAATTATGAATCAAGGGGGGATTTTAAACAGAGAACCCGGTCTTTCATGGGCCTAGAAAGTACCAGATAATGTTATATGGAATACATGTTCCAGTCATAAAGGAAAAAAACAAAAAAACATAGGAGATGGAAGGGGAAAAATAAGAAAGAAAAACAGAGGCAGGGAACAAAGAGAAAAAGTCAACAAAGCAGATTAAAATGGAGGGTAAAATACCATAGGGAAGAAGGTAGCAAGTGAACAGGAAAGAAAAAACAACAAAGAGGTGGTCGAGGGGGCTAAAAAAGCCCTAAAAAAAGGTGGAATAGGATATGTGATATTCCAGGATATTGGGCTGCCTTTAGGTGTTGTGTCACCAAACAGTCAATGATGTTAAGGGTGGAAGGGAACTGAAGGAGGAGGTTACTACCTGTAGTACTGTGCTTATATCACTGTATGCAAGCAAGCATGCATAATTTTCATATTTTTTTACTCATGTAGCTTTTCTCTTTTTGAAGCAATCATTATTATCATATCTGATAATGACACTTGTATTGACCATTATAGTATGAGGGATGTTACACGACAGATTTATGCATCAGGGGCAAAGTGTAAAAAGGGTGACGGAAGAACACCAAGGACAAATAAAAAATGTTTATTCATTAAAATTCATTCATAAAAAAGACAGATAAACACATTATTCCTGAGGTGATCTTCCACATCTGATAGTTGTCTGAGAGATGTACACTTTATAGAACATCTTGCTGCTCTTTTTTGGTTTGTGTCCTTAAGTTTCTGAATCACTATATACAGTGATTAAGCATCCTGCCCGTTTTTGTAGTTCATTAAAAAGTTTGCCTCTAATGCTTTAAATTGTGCCACAGATGTGCAAAGAAAGGCACTTGTGCAATGCATGCAGTGACTGTTGCGTGTCACTCCCTTTTTGGCCTTACAGTATTCTTCCATATGTCTTCACATGCGGCTCACTCTGGTCTGAAGACCCTTCAGCTCCTCTATAATTTGTGGTGGCAAATCATCATTAACTTGCTCTGTTAAGTATTTACCAATCTCTTGTACTTCTCTTTCCCAGAATCCTTTGGGGAGTGAAAATAGCTCGTTTGTATCCACTCCACCAACCCCCTGCAGATTCAATGCACCTTCTGCAGGGAGATAACCAATAGGAGTCTCCCGAGCACTCTCTTCTCCCTCTACTCTACGGAAGATCCAGTCTAGCACACGAGAATTTTCACCAAAACCTGGCCATAAGAATTGTCCCTTCTCGTCTTTTCGGAACCAGTTGACATGAAAGATTTTGGGGAGCTTTAGACCTTGCCTTTTTTGTAGGCTCAGCCAGTGTGAGAGGTAGTGGCCAAAGTTATATCCAAAGAAAGGTCGCATTGCAAATGGATCATGCATTATCACTTTGCCTGAAAAATATAAAATACAAATTTAACAGCATTTACAACTAGACATTTATACATTTTGTGCCTCAATAAGAGTCATCGTTGGACTTACCTTTGTGCTCTGCAGCTGCTGTAGCTTCAGATCTCATAGAAGCCCCAACAAACACACCATGGTTCCAGTTGAAGCTTTCATACACTAGAGGTACCCCTGAAAAATATTTAAATATACAACTTAACATACATTGTGAATGGTACCTAGAATACATGTGCATTATTATGTGCCTATTATTCACTAAGCCTTATTAAGAAGACCATACAATATAATTTTCAAATGCAAATGCTATAAATTTTCACACAGTATGCAGTAATCCAAGGATCATGGTGGTTATTCAACATACCTTCAGGCCGTCTTCCACCAAAAATAATAGCATCTATAGGAACACCTTCTGGAGACTCCCAAGCCTCATCCATCATAGGACACTGAGCAGCAGGTGCACAGAAGCGGGAGTTTGGATGTGCACAGGGCTCTTTATCTCCTGTAGATACAAAAGCCTCATTACAATATGTACGTTTGTGAGAGCCAACAAGTGTACAGATTAAGAAAAAAAAGTATCTTACCTTTCTTCCATTGTTTTCCTAACCAAGATGTAACTGTGACACCTGGAGGCAAATCTTGATCCAGTCCTTCCCAGTAGACCCCACCATCACTGGTTTCTGCTACATTGGTGAAGATAGTGTTCTTTTCTACTGTGCTAAGGGCATTAGGATTGGTCTTAATAGAAGTGCCAGGAGCCACTCCAAAAAATCCATTTTCTGGATTTATAGCACGGAGACGCCCTGGAAATAAGGTAGATAGTTGTTGTCACAAATTTTATTAGATTCTACAATATAATAACAATGAAAGCACTTTATAAATAAGGAAAAATTGGTGGAATCTTTGTCAGGTTTCAATTATGTCTGTGGCCCCCTGGAGACATTCCTATAACATCTGGTGTAGTCATTAGGACAGGAAGTGTCCAATTGTCCAGGCAACTGTATGTTACAAAATACATGATTCCCCACAAACTAGGCAAAATATTTAGGTATTTACTATTACATTCACTAATTTAAATTGGCCTCAAAATAGCAAAAATCTGGCCAGCAGTATTTTTTTTTAACAGTAATTTACTGTTACTCGCATCATATGTTGTTGCGTGCTGAAAATTGCAGTTACATTTTTTTGGAAACACATGCACACTTTTTTTGTTTTAACACAGTGTAGTAGTTTTAAAGGCTAAATAAGGTTAAAATGATATAATAAGATCACTGCCAGACAACTGGCATTTTCAGCATAATCAGCACATGGCTGCCCGATATTTTTTTAGTACTGGTTTTCACTTAATGACCTTCCTCTAAAAATGTCAGTTCCGTACTTTTCCCAGAACAAATGTACAGTAAACTGAAAATAAGAAAAAAAAATTACCAATTATATTCTTGGAAATAAAGATAGGCAATAAATGCCTGATAATTCTCTTAGAACTGTTTTTTATATAATACATTTTCCCCTCAGTTTTCAGAGCTTGGAGTCTGAATATGATTATGCAAATTGATGAATGAGTTATTGGCTACAATTGCAAACTCTGGTGCACAGAATCAATGCCAGAATAAATGTCTGTCAAGGTACGTATATTCTATTTGTGTATTTACATTACACAATTTTCAAGTCTGTATGGAAAATGCATTAAAAGTATCAAAGAAAATGTTCCTATCTAGCCATCCCTTTTGTCCCTGCTATTTTATTCATCTTGAATAGTCCACTGTGTTTCCTGTTGGCAGTTGGTTGGTTCTACTACAAAAACTAATAATGCTCACCTTCACTGTCAAATTTCATCCAGGCAATGTCATCACCCACACACTGTATTTTCCAACCAGGCAGTGACGGCCGCATCATAGCCAAATTTGTTTTTCCACAGGCACTTGGGAAAGCAGCTGCAATGTACCGCTTACGTCCAGCAGGGTTTGTGATCCCCAAAATCTAACATGGGAAAGAAACCCCATAACAGAAGAATGTAAAGTAACAGGATAAGGCTCTACAAACAGAAGACAGAGGGTCTAGTGCAGGAGAGAGTGTACAGAGTGCTAAAAGCTTCTCTCTCACCAGCATATGCTCCGCCAACCAGCCCTCATCCTTTGCAATTCGGGAGGCAATACGCAGAGCGAAGCATTTTTTTCCCAACAGAGAGTTTCCTCCATATCCACTGCCGAAAGACACAATTTCACGGTTATCAGGAACATGGGCAATCAAAGTCTTTTCAGGGTTGCAGGGCCAGGAATTCACAAGAGGTGCTGCTCAAGAAAATAAAAAAGGTGACACCTTCTGATATATATATCACGTTGATAAAGATATAATATTAAAAATGTCATCTTACCTTTAAGAGGAAGTGGCTGCCCCAGGGAGTGCAAACATCTCACAAATTCACCATTTCCTAGTGCATCTAACACTTGTTTTCCCATTCGCGTCATGATGCGCATGCTGGCAACTACATAGGGAGAATCTGTGAGCTGTACCCCATACTTAGAGAGTGGGGAACCAACTGGGCCCATACTGAATGGTAATACGTACATGGTGCGGCCTAGAAGAAACATATAAAACAGATATAAATAATGAATAAGACAGAGAGAGAAAGATAAAACAGGACTGTTATGAAATAAGAGTTCTTACAAGTGCAGAAAAAAACATACATTAACAAGTTGACTTAACTTACATTCCATACGCTGTCATTAGCCATGCCATATACTGTCAGATTGTCATATAACTGGCCTGGAATGATTTTTGGTATTATCACCATGAACAGGCTAGTAAAAGTATACAAACCTCTCATGCAGCCGGGGAAACGATCATTCTTTGCTCGCTCAAACTCATTAGGGGACATCCAATTTCCCAGTTGTCCCTTTACACCTTCCAGTGGAATTGGCACAGTATCCCTCTGATTTTCAGTCACTATAACGGTCTTACTCTCTACTCGAGCGACATCTTTTGGGTCAGTTCTTGCCAACCAACTAGATAACAGATAAATGAATAAACAATTTGTGGATTTGGAAAGTTGTCCAGAGTTGATATTCAAACAGTTAACGCAAAGAAGCATTATAACTAAGAACACTAAGAGTGTGGGCTAATGTAAGAGAAGCATCAATATGATATAACAAAATTGAAATGTAATATTTAGAGACCTGAACGAGCAAATTGGTTGTAATTAGAGACATAAATATGACCCATACTAAACCACCACTAAAGAGGCTCTATGCCTCCTCAATCGTCAAGCAGATTGTCTAGTGGTACCATACATACATTGATTTTCCTGAAACAATATAAAGGTTTCTAAATCTAAAAATTGCATAAATATGAAGTGTTCACCACAGCCTCTTTTAGCGGGGTTCACCACCTGGCACATTTTGGTAACTACCCCACTTTTTTTGGATGGTTACTGAAAAGTTAGGTCACAATACAGGGACCAACACCTGCCTACAGCTTTTTCCCAACCAGCTTAAAAAAATTCTGGGGAGAATACCGAAAATACTTAATATGTATGTTGCCAAACAGCTCCAGGCCCCCTGTGTTTTTGTGCCCCATGGTGGCAAGGTCTTCTATTACTATAGTTATACTACTACACTTCGCATAAATGCCACCTTACCAGTTGGGGTACTTGGTCAGTTTCTTGAGCATCCCCTCCTGTTGTAATAAGGTCAGAAGAGTGTCATTTTCAGAAGGCGATCCATCACATATATGGATGTTTTGGGGATCACACAGTTCAGCTCCTTTTATCACAAATTCTCGGACACCTGGAGGGAGACGCTCGATCTGTGCACTGAGCGACTGGATGGCATGTGCCCTGCGGCATCTTACCCGCTGTGCTTCAACCCATGCTTTAACTATCCGGGAGCACGGCCTGTGGAAAAAACAAAAAGAGTAACAGTGAGTATTTAGCCTAGAAACCACAATAATATTTCGAGCATTGGTGTGCGTAACCACAATCTGAACCTTCATATTGCTGGGCAGTGCTGGTTACATGTGTTAACACAACTCAATCATGAAAATGAGCCATAATCTCTGATTTTTATGTATGTGCTAAAAAAAATAAAATCAGTTACAAACACCAGAGGGCCTCACCGGCTATTTCATTACTAGAAAATGAGAAACTGTAATATAGAGCAAAGGTCACAGTTCCTAGTATACTTGGCAGCACATACAATGAGTCTGTGAACTAATAATGATACAGCAACCATATCAAGCCTGCTATGATTTCAGTTTTATGGAATTCCCTGGTGAAGCTTCAGCAGGATTTTCATATTGGTTTTGAATACACTGTATCATGAAAAACACTTTAAAGTGACTTTGTTACAATAATTTTACTTGTAGAGAACTTGGTAAATGTTTATCTTTCCTGTTGCCTGCTCCACTGAACACTGCTGTATTGAAGAGGAATTGTCTGCTGATAGTAAAGCTGACACAATCTCCTATGTCCCCAATGCACTCAGTAGATCCTCCTGTTGACACTAACATAACTACTGTGATGTTTTCTGGCGGAATGAACCACTGAATTACATACCTTGTTGTTTAGTATGGGAAGGATATATGTGTCCTCTCTCCAGTGACCGGTCACCAGGCCTGAGAACATGGTGGCAGGCCCACAGTTATGTTAAAGGTCCCAGCAACCCAAGTCAGAGCATACAAAATGCTTTTATACTTTGTATATAAAGGGCAGAGATGGAGAAAAGGGGAAGGTAAGTATCACGGAACATCTGGATGACTATCACATGAACTTGTCACTGCCTGAATGAGAAAATTCTAGCCAAACTTTAGAAACCACAGATGGTTGTGCACAGAACCTTGAAGAACATTGACTTGCATGTTCTTAGGCCTATTAAACACTGTCTAAATAATTGTCAGTTCCAAAACACAGCTCACTGATCAGATTTGCATGATCGTTCATACACATGTATGTATGTATGTAAGTATGTATGTATGTACTTTCAATCAATGTTTACCAACACGTCCACGTCCAATTGAGGACCGAAAAACAGGTTGCTTAGGACTTGTGTACTGCTGAATTCACTTCATGTTACTAGATTGTAAGCTCTTCAGGGCAGGGTCCTCTCCTCCTGTGTCACTATCTGTATTAGTCTGTCATTTGCAACCCCTATTTAACGTACAGCGCTGCATATTATGTTGGCGCTATATAAATCCTGTTTATTAATAATATTATTAATAATGTTCCCAGGCAATTTACCCATTTATTAGCTCAGTGATCAGAAAAAAATCACCCTGTGACAGTTAGGGCCATTAAAAGACATGAATATAGTACTTATAGTAACAAATGGCACACTGAGGTAAAATTGTACATTTTTCAGACTGTGAGTCTAAACACAATGCAAGGTTTGACCATGGGAACTTGATTGAATTACACACTAGTAAAAGTTTTATTAAAAAAAGGACAAAGTACTGCAAACAATCCATTTCCTTATTAAACCCTTGTGAATGGCTCCATGTAATATTTAAATGCCTGCAGCAGGACTAATGAACACGCAGTATTTATTAAAACGTACAATTTTTTTCTCTTTATTGCTGTTTCTTGTTTATCTTTAGAAAACACTACAATGTACTGGCACCCAGGGTGCCAGTACAGCATAACCCATGGAATAGCAGGAAATGAAGTGCCAAATCACCAAACTGGGCGAAAGTGGCTCACGACAGCTAAAACATTATCCCCAAAGCTGGCGATACACATGGAAACTTTGAGGCAACATTCAATATTTACAGAACTGAACGGTCCTGGAAAAACAAAAAAACATTCCATTCTTCAAGAGCTCAATTGATCACCTGAATTGATAATTTCCAAACAGTTGCCACAGGTTTGGCCAGCTTTACTGTAAAAAAACAATTCCAAAGTAATCACTTTGTACCAGAAACTGTTCTGATTGCAATCTGATCTGGCCAAAGTGTAACTCCCTTCTGTGAAAGTATGTAAATGATACATCATTTTATCAGAGATACATATTTATGGCTAGCTGGTATATGCTGACTGTATTACTGCAACTTTTACCAGTTCATCTTGTTTTGCTTAGCTCTGTAATTATAGCCCAGCCTTGGTGACCTTTAACCCTGCACTTGATAAACAACACGTACAAAGATCTAAGGTCATCGGCAAGATATGCAGAAAGTTTGAATAAACATGTATTCAGCATTTGCCTAGTTTAGATCTTTCCCTATATTTGCCAAGGACCTATATGTCTGAGTATGCACTATCAGTAAATAGGATCCCAGACAGATGGTTTTTCTATATCATTAAGCAAGCAAGCCCTTTCTGATTCCGTTCTGATATATTATACAAAGTCTGGCCATTGTGCAAACTCATTATTCAAAATGTAAAGAAGTAGCAATTACCAGATCATCCTTCCTTGTTTGTCTTATTTTATCTTCTGATCTCTAGTTTTTAATACCAAATTTATACATTCAGTACTTTAATTTTACACTGTCAATGACAAAAGTTCCAAGGGATTGTGTTTTGAAACGTGGCATATATGGCCTATTCATTTCAACCGTGGCTGGAATCACCACTTTTAAAAATTGGTAATCAGGGTATTTAAAACAAACACTACTGTTGTCCATTATAGTCTTTAGCGTTTGCCCCATCAAACTGCAGAAACCTATCTGGTGATCTGTAATATGACAATCATCCTGACAACTTTAAAAATGCTGGTAGTAGTAAAATCACGATTTTTCATAACAATGTCAGCTGATCACCACTTTTATGAATGGGTCAGTCACAAAAGTGTTGCTTTCCTAATGAAAAAATGTCACCTTGCTGGTAATCATGCTTGCAAGCCTTATAAAAGGGTCTGAAACCAAGCTGCAGAAGTTACATTAGAAAGAAACTTGAATAGAACTTTATGCTTTTATCTGTGTCTGTTTAATGCTAATCCTAGTACTGTAATAATAATTGTTGACTAATATTAAAGACTCAACAGAATAATATTTTGCAATGAATGTATCTATTGTGCTTAAACAGGACTGTGGGGCACTTGGCATTGTGGAATTCCACCCAAGCCCTGGGCAGGTAGAAGTGTACTAAATGAACTGCTCAGTTTACACTTCATTCGTCAGGCATTGCTTTTCACTAAACTCCACGTAACATTCAAACCATGCCAGGCATTCACTTCAAGAGCTCATTACAGGGGACCATCCATGTGGTGACAAAAGGTTAAACACTTGGTAATTTCATACAGGATGCTTTCTGCATTGCAGACCTATGGGGTCAACCCAGAAGCCACAACACAGATTTAAGTAAGAGGCTCTTAGACTTGGCAGATGAGTATGTATCTACCAAGGTGCCCATGCAATTTATGGTGCAATTAACTAAGTATTAGTAAATACAACATATATAAATACTATATTGCCTGATTCTGATTTGAATGTAGTAGCTAAGGACATGAAGTTCTACCATAAGACAAGGCAGACGGAGAAGTACGGGTTATTTTTTGGGTAATGTAGATGACACTCACTTTCCTTATGAACTTTGCAATGCTGCTTCTCATGGCTTGGGTGGTCATAACAATGACTGCTGAACCAACAAGTCTGGTTACCACCACATTCCTTACTGACGCTGCTCATTATAGGAAACATAAGGCTGATGGCAAAGAACTTTGTACAGATAGCTCCTGGATATTTCTAGACAAACACCATCTCATGACAGGAGCTGAAGACATCAAAAGTCAACCAGCTTAGCCTAAAACTCTCAGATTGAATCCCCATGTTTAATGAAGGCTCACAACTACTAGAAATACTGTACTTTGTATTACATATAAACACAGGAGTGTCTGGTTCTGATCTGATCCTGCACAGCTAGGTGACCCCCATAATATGTGTACACCTATGGCTACATCAGACACCTCTGAATTACACCGACCCATTCATGTCCTATAGATATACATGCATTATACATGTATACATTTTACACATGCAATATATATATATTATACCTATGCAATATGCCCAAACAGTATACATATATATATAATACCCATGCAATATGTCCATGCACTCTACATATATATTATACACATGCAATTAATATCAATAATAAACAGGATTTATATAGTGCCAACATAATAAACAGCGCTGTACAATTAATAGGGAATATATTCATGTACTGTACATATATAGATGATATACATTAAATATATATTAATGCAATATATATATTATACTCATGCAATGTATATATAATACTCATGCAATGTGTCCATACAATATAAATATATAATATTCATGCAATGTGTCTATATGCAATATATATATTATACTCATGCAATGTATATATAATACTCATGCAATGTGTCCATACAATATAAATATATAATATTCATGCAATGTGTCTATACAAAATATATATATAATACTCATGCAATGTGTCCATACAATATATTTATATATTATACACACAAGATACTCGTGGCTTGCAGTCATTGCAATATGCTGTGTGTGGTATTAGATGGCAGTATTCACCCCCTGTGAATGTCATTCACTCACCCCACAGTTCGCACAGAGAAGGTTGGCATCTTCGCAGCCCGGGCAGGACACAGTGCACTGGGTCACCCAGATCCTACAAGATGAGGATAAGGGGGGGTGCGGGGATACACCGTGCTGGGAGGGACTAGGGGTGGGGCCACTACCAAGGGGCGGGGAAACAAGGAGACCGGTTTGGGGTGTTGGAATTAGACTAAAGGTTTTGTTTGTCTGTGTGTGTGTTACATCCTGTATCGGAGATGCAGGGCAAACAACTCGAGTCATCGTGTCACCCCTGTCTGTCCCCTCCCCCCAAACCCTAGCTTCCTAGAATAGCCGGTACATTCCTCTATCCCCATTGGCTGCAGGATGCCAAGCCCCTGGCCGTGCCCCTCCCCCACCCAGAACACATCTGGAGGCGGGGTGTGACGGATCGTGCCGCATCCCCTGCGCGCCCTGAGCGGTGTACGCGTGCTGCTCGTCATACCCTGACCACGTGTTCCCTCTTCTCCTCACTTCTCTTATATCTCCAACTATTATCTGCTCCGGGCTAGCGCTAAGCTCTGCAGCACTGCCAAGTCATTCTCACTGGGTTTCCCCGCTAGCTGGGGTCCTTGTACTTCAACCATAGCTCTCCTGTACATTTACAGAGATCTCATGTTGCGTCTGTCAGACCGGAAGTATGGCAGATCTCTCTAATAGGACAAAATGTGCCATATGTGGATAACTTTGGCTTTACGTGGACTTTACATTAATGTCTAAGCCATTCTTAGCTGCATCAATATGCTACAGACCTAGCTGCAATCTGACCAGGATCCATCCTTTGCATGTGACTGCAGCATGCTTTCCAAAAGCAACAAAACGTTTGTGGTGCCCGGTTGTTGCTTGAAGATTTGTGCCTCAGCTGTGTGTAAATCTGGTTACATTTTATTAATAAACGGGTTTTATATAGCTCCAACATATTACGCAGTGTTGTACAATAAATATGGGTTGCAAATGACAGACAAATACATACAGTGACAAAGGGGGAGAGGACCCTGCCCCAAAGAGCTTGCAATCTAGGAGGTGGGGAAAGTATCACACACTAGGAGGGGGGATATGTATTGGTGGGTAAGTAGTGAGGGTTTTATGACAGTGGTCCCCAATCTTTTGAGGCTCGCGGACCACTAAATGCACAAACTCCAGACGGTGCATGTGGGGGAAGCTGTGTGTCAGAAACTTCCCCCATAGTGACGCCATGATGCCAGAACCCGTCCCCTCTGCCTTGCAGGTCTGAGCCTGCCATGGGTGAGAGGGTGGGCTGTGTCCAGAGACAAACATGCCCATGGTCCCAAGCCTGCAGTGTTTACTGGAGACATGGTCTGCAGCTCTTGCCTGTGCGCCCCCCCTCCCCCAAGTGGGGTCCTTCTCCTGACCCGGCTGGGGGGGTGCAAGGGCTAGAGCCATGGCCCACTGGGGGTTGGGGCCCCCTATTTTCGGAGACAAAAGAAGACGGGTAGGCAAGTTTAAAAAGATGGGTTTTGAATGCTCTTTTAAATGAGCAGAAAGTATGAGCAAGCCGAATAAGAGGAACAAACCATTCCAGAGAATTGGGGCAGCTCTAGAAAAGCCTTGGAGCCGTGTGTGTGTGATGAGGTTATGAGTGAGGTCAGTAGTAGGTCATTAGGGGAGCTAAAAGAGTGGCTAGGGGAGCATTTCTTTACCAGTTCAAAAATGTAAGTGGGACAAGACCTGTGGAGAGATTTGAAGGCAAAGCACAGGAACTTGAATTTGATTCTAAGGTGAAATGGAAGCGGTTAATACCTGATGAACATACATGCTATCACTTACTGGAACCAGGGAGCTGCTAATGCTAATTATTAATTGGTTTGTTATTTATAGGAAAGTACAAGCCAATAAAGAGTTAATTACAATCACCAGAGTGGTGGTGGGCACAAATAGGTTAATCGTATCTGCCAGGGTGAAGCCAGTCACGATTGCATTAAGGGGACTCAACAAAAGGAAGATGAATATGAAGCTAATAGAATATTATTTTGTGTGTGCCAAAATCAGTGCATAGAGCAGTGTGCAGAGGATGCAGACTTCCATGGAACATCTGAATATTCTCCTCCTTCCTGTCCAGTCTCTCTCTTCTCCTCCTCCCACTACCTAGCTTATGTAACAATGTACTAGTATTAAGTAGTGATCTTCCCTTCTCCCACATGTGCACGTAGCATCACGTAGACATCATCTATCACAATTCCCATGTAACTCACAACACTTGCACAACACTTCAAGTAATTGTGTTATATCTGGGTCACATACATCATAATGTGCCAGACCTCATTTTCCAATCCAGCAATGTGCAGGTAAAATGTCTTAGCATTTTAGGACTGTGCAGTGCCCAATCAGAATACCCCACTATACGAGACCACATAACTTCAAGGCATCATTCCATACAACTTCACCCAGCTGCATAATGGCAAGATCATTTGAGTGAACTGCATCATACAGATAGTATTTCACTTCTGCAGCCAACAAAGTAATGTCTACTTTTAAATGCCAGAATGCAAAGTCTGACAATACAGGCACATAAAGTATACAGTATACTATGCCATAGACATATAAAATACACAGTGTTTTGGAGAAAAACGTCATACACTGCCCGTCCGCACTTCTGTCCAAAGTTCTCCCAGGCCATGCAACACCCTTTCCCCATATCTGTTCTACGCTGATCGGCTGTTTGTCATTTTGTAATATTTACTTTGCAAACATTTCTAGCTGACTGAATGGAAGTTGCCCACTGACATAAAAAGATTGGCCTCAGTTCTATAGGTAGTTTGTGACCTTAGCTGACACCTCTTGACTGACCAAGACTGACAAAAATGTTAGCTGATCCATGTTTACTTGGAAACAATTTGTCAGTACAGACTTCGCCCAGTTTGTTACCAGAAACCCATTTAGTCCACAAATGGGTGTCACTGTCTTGTCACTTATGCAGTATAGAAAAATAAAAGCCAGTGAGCAATAACAACCCATTTGTCGAAGACCAAGATGTCCTTCCTGTTACAACCACGTTTCACTGTATCCATAAACAGCCTAGAGCACTGGGGCTCAACTCAGTAGATGTCTGGGGAGTCATATGATTACTTTCACACATGTGCGCTGCAATAACACAACACACAGTAAAATGCATGGTAACATAGCATAGCATAACAAGCACCGCATATGTTGCTGTGCCATCAGTTTTAAGAGGCACACTTATACGCTGTTACAGTAGACTGCCATGCAATCAGCCAACCTTGGATCATAGCAGTGATCTATTCCTGCAGGATCTCCTTATTTCCTATGTAAACATAATGCAAAAACATGTACAATATTTCACAATTTGTATACAGCGCTGCTTTTTTTTTGGAAAAAAAACAAATATTATGGATCTTTCATTAACTTTATAACCAGTGTGAATAAATCCCTGACGTGTCACAATATACAGGAACAGTAATATTTTTAGAAAAAAGTCCACTTTAAGGCTATGTTCACATTTTCATCAGGGACAGCAGCAGATCTCTTGCAGCACTTGGCTGTTGGGACATTGCCAGCTGCTCAGCCGCCAGAACAGTTGAACTGGTTTTTAAAGAACCCGCTCTGTACATTTGACATTGGGCCGCAGTGCATGGTACTGAACTTAACCTTTTAATGCTGCCTAAATTTATTCTCTTTGGGCTGGCGTGGGTAAATACTACATGTAGCATCTCACCCAAAAAAATGGTTCAGGGGTGTGAGGAAGAAGTGGCTGCCTTGCAACCCCACTTCCAGTCTGAACATAGCCTAAATAATCCAAAATAAGATATCAAGCATCAGTCTAGTGTTTTTGCTTGGGCTGGGTACGTATGACCGTCCTGGTGTATTCATGGATGTTGAATGACAAGGAATCGTAATGGAAGTGAAGGGGGAGAGAGAGCAGCAGGGTGTTTCTCCGTCGTTCTCCCCCTCCCCTCTCCATAGAGCAGAATGGTGCTGTATGTACAGCACTCGTTCATGCATCGTGCAGTGGTTAGTCGTTGGAAAGAATTGTAAAGATCCTTTCCAATGACAATTATTGCATGTGTATACATAGCCTTAGGCTAAAAAGATGTTGTTTGCCATTAGAAGGAAGCATTTCTCCCCAAGTGATCAGACTGAAACATTGTAACCTTATAGTAGGTCACAAGGCAAGGACTGCAGAAGGGGCTGTCATTTGATCTGTACCTGACCTTAGTGAACACATCAAATAACTGCACAGTCACTGGGACATAAATGATCATGGGATCCCTGAGCCATTCTGACCCTGAATGATACCTGAATTGCTGTACTGTGATTTTTCTATTAGAGGTAATACACATCTGTACTTGTTAAGCACAAGCTGGCATCAATGCACTTCACATTACACATGTGTAGATGTGTACACATCTAATGCTAGGCTTACTTCAGGAACTTTTGTAAAAACTATTTAGACTAAACAGAAAATCAAAGGCCAAAATGGCTTTGGAAAAAGCAGCCACATCAGAGATCAGTTGAGCAACATTTTGAAATGCAATCATGTGTGGAGGAGTAATAGCAGAGTGATGCAAGTCATGAATAAAGTTCTAGCTGTTTCTTGGTATGTAAAGGATACACTTCATTTTAGAATTTTGCCTACAGACTGTGTTTCACAGGTCCTTCTCAAAGATAACAAATCACAAGATACAGTTATTATTTTTATGTTAATTGACCGACTCTCAATAATTGCAGAATTAGTCCACAGATTTTGAACGGAACTATATAAAATGCAAAATTCAAAATGATCACATTAGCAGCTCTGTTTCAAGTTAGACTTTTAACATGAATAGTTTACACCCCAGAAATTTCAATAAAAACAAACCAGCTTGAAATTCATGTAAAAATGTGCTAAATCAGCATGACAATGTACATCATCTGCATGAAATGAACATGAAAAATCCAAGGAAACAAGGAAAACCTCATGATGTAGATTGAAAGGCACATAAGATATTATGACAACGTGGAGACCTTACAAATCTTTACATTGAAAGAATTCATTCATTATTAGGATTCATTCAATGAATAAAAAATTCAATTTCTGCATTTAAACTGATCCACCGTGGGTAAAGTCTACCCAATCCCAGCAGACAGTTCTGGATAAGGAATTGGCTGTTATCTAAATCACAAGCAAACACAAAGGGGTCATGTTGGTTTTCTCACTCAGTATTGTTATCTGATCAACAATAATTGCATTTAAGATTGCTATTCAGGATAAAGTTTCACAACAGAATCTTAGGCTAAGAACACGCATTCATGGATCCTCCATGACGGTCGTTCAGACAATGGATGACGAGCACTGTACAGTCGCCAGATTCTTGTCCGATATCAGCCCTGAGCCGATTATCAGATGAGAACCATTGCACGTGTGTACGTAGCCTTAGAAAAAAACAATTCCTCACCTAATGATGCAGGTTACTAAACACAACAAAGCTGCCACAAACCTGGGGCAGATCAAACTTGGGGTATGATAAAATAATACATCCTCAGTCTACATCAAAATGATCCACACATAGGGGAACTGGTATGGTATGGTATGGCAAGCGATTGTGGATTGGTAGTTTTGTTACAGAAGTCCATACTTTTTAAGCACCACAATATAAGAAAAACGTGTTCCAAAGCTAATCTTAACACAACACATCTGGTATGTTCCAATGAGCATCAGAATATTAGGCTTCTAGGCATCTTTTCTATTGCATTTTATGGAAATGCATGAATAAGCTTGTCTACTGCATGATAAAACACATAAATGCTAATGTGCAATGTTGGCTGCATTGTAATGTGGGTTAAAAGGCACAGCAATTTGTACTAGTGCACGTTAACATGCACTGATTTCCATAGAAAACAAAAAAAAAAAACGCACACACAAACATCAAAATGGAAAGTTTTAAATGAGCATTTGAATGTTCCAAGTACACAGAGAAATGAAGTCAAAAGTCCACTTTGACAACATAATAAATAATCCTGAAAACCAAACTGATCTGTGGACAGGTAAAAGCACACAGATACATGCAAACTGGAAAGTCAACTGTTCCTTAGATTGCTATGGGAAATGTGTCCTCTGGTATTTTCCAAATTGGAAAGAAACTGGTATAAAGTTTTTTTATAGTCTTCAGTTCAAGATTTCAGTCAGACCTAATTTGTTACATATTTTTAACTACAATATTTTCTTGGGTATTTCAATTTGTTCAGATTCTACATTGGTGGATGTAATAGCCAACTTTACAATGTGAGTGTGTTAAGATATCTGTCACCCACTTCTGTTGTCTATCACAAGAAGAGAATTAATAATAAACCATGGGACTCTTCAGATTAGGTAGACTTTTCCTAAATGTATAAGCAGCTTGAAAGTGGAGATGATAGACTATTATGTGAGAACCTGGGTGATCCAGGAAACCTGGAATGGATTTGGTCATGGACTGAAAACATCCTAAATGATTTTATGAAATCTACAAATCTACATACTGAAACCAAATTTAAGAAATGTGTTATATTTTATTTAATGTAAGTGTAAAGGAGAATCTATTAGGTTGGTAATTCCAACAGCAAGACGTTGTTGTGACAAGATACTACTTCCCCCCACATTGGTACTAAAACCTTTCCTACACTACCCATCCCCCTAAATTTGCCCCCCATTCCCTGATCTATTCATATGTTAAAGCTCCTAGTTTAATCCCTCTACAAAGTCTTTGGTGGCCTGTATTAGAGCTTCCAGAGGGTTAATGACCTTTTTAATTATCTAAGTGTTTGGACACCTCTGTGAGCACTGTACACAGGCCAGATTCTTGTCTGATCTCAGCACCGAGGCAATTATCTGAAGTGTGTACCTAGCCTTACACCTTTTCCACACTACCTATCACCCCACCTCCATTCCACAGCTCTTTCCATCTGTGGAATCCCAGAATCTAATCCCTGTGTAAGCTTTGTGTATTATGTACTAAAGCTTACACAGGGTTAATGGCCTTTTTATCTAGCCAAATGTTTTTTGCAAGGCTTACATTTTACAGCCTTCAAATGACCTTGTGTATACTGAATAACATTACAGGATCAGAACAACACCTTCTATGTGTAAAGAAGGAATTTGTATACTCATCATATTATTAGAATTTCTAAATATAACAATAGACATAAAAAGTTACATCTTTTTTTTACTCCAATAAAGGAAAGCTGTGGGGGGGGGGTGCAATATCAAGAGTCTGGAGATAGGCCGTCATTCCTGCGGGAATCATTACTTGATCTATTTTTCTTTCATGAAGAAATGACTTCATATCTTTAGCACGGTGAGTGCTGGCTGCATCCCAGGCTAGTAGACCTCTTTGGCTCCCTCGCATAACAAGTGGCATCATTAAATCGACCCACTTTCTTATAACTGCTTGTGTGGCCCAGGCTTTTTCAGTTTCAAGAACAAAAATTCCCGAAACACGTTCAATCTTTTCCTTCTTACCCTTAGAAATGATTAGAGGTGTGTTTTTAGTGCCATCCAGACGAATTGCCAAAATACAGGTAACACGTGCACTTTCGTAAGCAGTGGAGGGAACGTACACTGAGGAGGCACCCCGCTGTTCAATTGTTGTTTGAGATGATTGGCCCATAAACACTGCGGTTTCATCCATAGCAATCAGGTTGGAAAGATTGTAATTAGAGAAATCAATATCATCAATAAAGGACTTGAATGCAAGTGCTCGCTTAATAACTTGAGCATCTTCCAGGATAAACAATGTTGTGGATCTTCTTAAAGACAGGTTATTTCACTGAAGAAAATTATCCAACCAGTGTTGTGATGCTTTGAAGTCTTCGGCTATGTCAAACTGTGGTGCTATTGCAAGGGCAAATTCTTGAATCTGAGCCCTAGTCACAACTAAAGGCTTTGCTCTCCTGTCAACAAACCATTCACAGATCAGATCTTCCAGCTCGGGAAATGTTGCTTGCCGACCTGATCCACTCTTGCGTTTTTTAGCATTTCCATTTTCCACTTGTTCAATGAGTTTACCATACTCTGCTCGCCACTTGCGGACTATTCGGATATTCAACATCTAATCTTTGCAGAAAGCAGGAAGAGTTTGGCCCCAAGATTCTTCCACGATTCCCATCTTGTACTCCATCATGTAGCTTTACCTTTTTGAGCTCATGCCTAAGGGTAGTAAAAGAAATGGCATTGGGGTATCCGGGTGGGGGGAGGGCAGTCACTTAAAATGACACAGAAGGGGGAATCAGGCGCAGCCCTTTGTAGTCACTTTCTGCTCCGCTCTGCACTGCAGCCAGCACCGACGGAGTCACATAGAGGCACACAGTTACCCACCGTACCAGCCGAATGGGAGATTCGGGCAGGCGCAGGTATCGGTGGGTGTCTTATTTGTGGGGGGTGGCTTATTTTAATGTTTTGGGCTAAAATCGGGGGGGGGGGGGGGAGGCGGCTTATTTGATGGGGATGGCTTATCATCGGGGAAACACGGTAAGTACATGGGGTTTGAATCGGCTACATTTCCTATTTTACGTGGCACCAGGCAGAGCTGCCCATTATTGCCTATACTGTTTATTTTAGCTCTTGAAGCTCTGGCTGCAGCTATTAGAGCCAACCAAAACATCACAGGTTTTAAGGTCTTCGATACCAAGCACAAAGTAATGCTTTTTGCAGATGATGTGCTACTATCTCTCACGTCACCAATTACTACACTTCCCAATCTCTGTTCTGTGCTATCCACATTTGTAGAATTTTCTGGTCTGCTTGTTAATGATACTCCATGATACTGATAATGATACTGCTTGTTAATGATACTAAACTAATGAAGTCCAAGGCGCTCTTACTTTGCAAGGCTTTAGGTGCAGATTTAGGCACCACCTTGTCCCTGGAAGAATGGAAATAAATGTGTCTGGTTGTTGCCAAATGTTCCCCTAATTTAACAGCACAGGAAAACGCCTTTAAAGTTACGTTCCGGTGGTACATGACGCCTGACAGAACAGCTAACTTTATCCTGGGTGGCTCCTCTAAATGTTTCAGAGGCTGTAATGACGAAGGAACTTTTCGAGATATATGGTGGGACTATCCTGTGGTAAGGCGTCTTTAAATACGGGTTTTTAACCATTAAGGAACATTACTGCTAGTATCCCTGGACTCAAGGGCCGTAATAAGTTGAATGCATTTTTGTATATATGGATGTTTGAGAGAGCACGGTACTTTGTTTTGTTTTCTCCCTGTCCCCCCTTTTTTCTATTTTCTGACTCTCCTTTTTCATGGTTTTATGCCTTCATGTATGTGTAACAGGAATGTCATTGTTATGTATGACTAGGTTTTTGTTCAGACTTGTTTCTTCGTTGAAAGGTACGTACGTGCCTTACGACAGTACACAATGTTTTGTTTTCTGTGTTTCTTTGTTGAAATGAATTGTTTTGGAAAACTTGAAAAAACTAAAAAAAAAAGAAAATAATTTGCTATTAGTAATTGCTTTTAGTCCTGGGACAAATCTATTCCAGGTTTGCTGGCTTACCCAGGTTCTCCCATGAAAGGCTATCTTCACCAGTGTTGGAGACCTTTGAGAACTCAGGCCCAATGTATCTAAATGGGTCCTGAGTTGAGTGCTTAATAAAACACAGGAATTTCAGGAAAAAGTTTCAATATTAAGTTAAATATATTAGTGGCGATACAGTCAATATGTGGGTGTGAAAAATTTTAAAACATAATAATAAAGAAACATTTATTAAATTAGAACGTGCTTCCGGTTAACACACAAACTGAATACGTTTTTATTTGAACAACCTATGTACCATATGCTATACATAGAGTCTGATTTATTAAAGCTCTCCAAGGCTGCAGAAGATACACTTTTATTAGTGAAGCTGGGTAATCCAGCAAACCTGGAATGGATTCCTAAAAGTAATTTGCTATTTGTTCTGGTCTGGTTCCTTGACCAGATCCATTCCTGGTTTATCCTGAATCCTCTCCAGCCTTGGAGAGCTTTAATAAATCAGGTTCATTTAATTTCTGTGAAACAAGCATTTGAATATGCCGAACCACTCCAACAGGTATTATTTATCATCACCACTTCAATGATCCAAGATAAAAACAATTAGATGGGTGAGGTGAGTTAGATCTATAGCAATAGCCATAGCAGCCTGCAAATCTGCTACGGGGCCTGGCATGTGGGGCCCTATAGCCCCAGTAGGCTGGTAAAGAAAACTGAACTATTCCTGAGATTCCATTATAGAAAATCTATATCATGTCAGGCGTCAAGATTCTTGCTTCTTATAGACCCCCCTCCTTGCCATACTAATTTACTTGGTGTAGCAGTGTAGATTTATTGCCCTGCTGAACCTCTGCTACAGACAGAACTTAACCCTGTATGGCTACTGTAATAAAAAAAATATCTAGAGCTTTTTCTCAGCTAAAACTTTAAAGGGCAACCAAAGTTTTTTTTTAGGAAAAAAACATACAAAATGTATTTAAAGAAGTTTATGTAAAAGGTTATAGAGTAATTGTGACAATTAATGATTTAGTGGTGTATCTATTGCACATTTGCAAGGAGCTATTTTATCTCACTATGATTCTGAAACAGTTTTGTATACAGAGCTGTACATGGGTGGCTCAGGTTACAAAAATAATTAAGTGATGACTAGTAGGGAGAAAGATGTTTGACAGTGGAGACTTCCTAGTCTCTTCTGGCATGACAATAGCCTGTCTGTAAAGGGAACTCCATTATTCCCAGACTTTTCTCCCCTGGGTATTTACCTGTAGAGCTTAGCAACTGTGAAAGGTAAATACTAGCCACTGTAGGGGACAGCCATGGTCCTGGCATTGCCAGGAGAAAAATTATCTTAACCTTCCTTGCCCCACTCGTTTTCTGGCCATATGGGTGCCAGTGGGCCTAGTATGGCCAGTGATGAAGGAGGCATATGTTTGCCAGCCAGATTCTACGCTTGGGGTTTGGTTTTAACATTGAGGATGATACCACACCATTGTTAGGTCAAAAAATAAACCATAGAGGTACAACCCTACTTTAAAACAGAAAATAGAATAATATAATTGCATATTGTGCTCAAAGAAATTGACAAGTGTTGGGGGAACATAAAGAACAAATTTACAGTCAGTGAGAAAAAAAGTATAAATATTACAGGAGCGCATCTTTTCTTTGAAAAACAGATGTTGGGAAATCCTGTTTATTGAAATTTGCACCTATTAAACAGTATTTATATAGCACCAACATATTATGCAGCGCTGTACAGTGTCTATTGTCATATCACTAGCTGTCCCTCAAAAGGGCTCACAATCTAATGGGTGTATCTTGTTTTTGCTGACATATTCTTAGTTAAAAAAGAGCAAAAAAAAAAACAAAAAAACACTGTAGTAAATAGAAGGACAGTGCAAACATGACTCGGAAAACAAGTAAATGTCACATTAAAATGAAACATTAATAAATGGACCTGTGAGAGATAAATGATACATTTTGTCAAAGCTGACAACTGTTACAGAAAGAGCTGAGGAGTTAGGCTACGTAAACACATGCAATAATTATCGTTGGAAACGAATGACTAATGACCGATCGTCTGATAATCGTTAACAAAAAAAGCACACAATGACTGGCCAACAACGCCGATGAACGAGGAATGTCGCTGGAAACGAACAACCATCCTGGCGGATCTGATTGGGCGACGACCGTTTGCTATCTATTGTGTTTAAGGTCGTTCAGTGATCGTGGATTGTTCTGTGATACACTTTCTCCTGTACATGTCACTTACTGCATCGTTCAAACGATCCTATTTCATGTTTGTACATTATTGGTGGATTGTATTTGAACGATTGTATCGTTTCAGCATGTACAGAATTGTACAATACGATTGTTCAAAATATGCATGAATAATTGTTGATGGGTTGTTAATTGTTCATTTTCTAACGACAATTATTGCAAATGTGTACTTAGCCTAAGATGCTACTTTGCTTATCTTCCAGTCTGATAAGATTTGAAATGACATATATCGAGGTCAGTACTGTTCTGATCACTGTTATGGAGAGAAAGCTGTACCTATAGATCTGCACGTAATGGATTCTTTAGATTCTTCTGCTTCTGATTCATTCATTCTGTGCATCTGTGCTTTCTCATTCTCACCTGCTACTTCTTGATCTATTTCATATTTAGGCATGGTAACTACTATGGGTAAGGATCAACTGCAGCAAGCCAGATCTCTTTTGGGTACAAGCAACGCAAGTGAGTCACTTAGGGAACCAAAAATGAAGGCTGTCATTTGTATTATAAAGCTCTTGGTCCCCCCTTACTTCCCTTATGAAGTAGTGCCGGTCCCCGGTGTAACAGCCACATTGTACCTGTTCTGTTGCTCTCTTTATCCTAGTTAAATGCCTGTAACTCTGTCTCTGTTTACTTCTTCAAAGTTTCACAAATACCTGTTGCATGTACCACTGAAGTCCACCTTTTGGACCTTCCAGGGATGGAGTGGCAACAATGCTGCACTGTTTGAGAACAGAGGGCAGAGTTGCCACTTTTATGTAGACTGTGCCTGTTTGCAATAATATGTGATGACAAAAAATATTGCTCACATGACAATCAACACTGTCCCTGTGGATAGGCTTTACATGTATATGAATTATGAAGCACAGTAAACATATATGTTGATATGTTAAACAGAATCTGATTTTCTTTCCTGCAGAAAGCAGAGAAAAATATGCAAAACTAATATCACATACGTTTGATTTCAAATATTATTTACAGTGTATTACCCCTTGTGTAATTCTAGCATGTATTTTTACAGGAATTTTTCCTCACTTAGAAATCCTAAAATATTGGGAAACATGCAATGAAAGCCAGGCAGTTTATGATATGGATGGTTGTACTGGACTTATTTACAGACGAGTCCAAAGCTCAGTGATGACGTTCAAAACAAAATGTCAATGAAACTAGACAGATTGTAGGTCACAATGGCCAGAGCAGTGAAAGGGACATTTTAAGGGATTAGATCCTTATTGTTTTTTGTCACATTAATAGCTCTGACAGCTTACATTTTACTACACAGTATAGAAAAAGATACAATAACAGGTTCAATCTGAATACCACATGAATGGATAAAAACATAATATAAAATAAACAGTGTATCATGCTTTGGTCTTAAAAAAACCCACACAACAATGAGGGGGGCATAGACACTCAGTTCAGATAGTGTCTAGGACAAGTTTTAAATCTGGGATCCTAAAGCTGCAAGGCAAAAGGTTTTTACCTTGTAGCCACCGCAATGTATCAGCTCTAAACTCTATAACACTTTTTATTTATAAATCATTCCCTGGACCCTCACCACCCCTACCCACAGTTTTGCCAATAAAGAAGAGGCAACACACTGCATCATCAACTCGGTTCATATACAGCAGCACTCCAATGGCTCCTGGTGGTGTCCTAAGCCGTAGGGCCATTTACACACATTGCAGAATGTTGCTGAAAACAATCTTTCATGACAGGGGAATAAACAAGCGCTGTTCTATGGTGAGAGGAGGAGAAGGATCAGCAAGTGGCACCCTTGTGCTCTCCTGCATAGGAAACTACAGTGGTCATACCCAATCAGTTGTTAATTGATGTGCCAGGACAGATTATTGAACGACCTTGGGGGACCTCTGTACATGCACTACATTTTTGCCCGAGACAATCATGATCATTCACCTCCAATGACAATTATCTAGCGTGTGTACATAGGCTTAGGCTACGTACACACGTGCAATAATTATCGTTAGAAAACAAATGATTAACAACTGATCAACGATTATTTTAAACGATCGTATTGTGCACAATTCTGTACGTGTTGAAACGATACGATAGTTCAAATATAATTCACCAATAATGTACACACACTAGATACGATTGTTTGAACAATGCAGGAAGTGACATGTACAGGAGAAAGTGTATCACAGAACAATATATGATCACTGAATGTACATACAAAAGATAGTTAACGATTGTCGCCCAATCACCGGGACGGTCGTTCGTTTGGACTGACATTCCGATTGGTGATCGTTTGGATGATGAGCGCTGTACACATGCCAGATTCTGGCCCTATATCGGCCCTGAGCTGATTATTGGACGAGAACCATTGCACGTGTGTACGTAGCCTAAGTCTGGAGGGGATACCAGAGGCTGATATGATAACAGATTTAGGTATGTATGCTAATTGAATGTAACAATACATGTAACTATGTTTAAAGAAATACACAACAAAAAAAATGTTTTTTTATATACCTCAAGGTCACCTATAAACTACCCACAGCAGCATGACCTGATGGAAGAAAACGGTATATATATGTTATATCTACCTATACAAAACTAGAAATAAAGAAATAAATTATTAGCAGGTAAATGGCCAAAGATGTTACACTTTTAGACAGTGTACATAAGGTTTTTTTCATAAAGAAGTCTTTGAATACACAAGGGTATAAAAGACAATATGATCATCTTAGAAAAACACAGGCAGAGGAATAAGGAAGTTTATACAATAAACTTAGTGTGATGTAATAGTCATCAGGAAAGTCAGAAAAACAACACTGACTTTCATTTAAGGACTCATTATTATCTGGTATTCTAGTAACTTTTACAGCACACACGAGAAAGCCTTTTAAAAATGATGAAACAGAGCCCAGACAAGAACATAATCCCAGACAAGACCCCCATGGCCGAATGCCCCCCCCCCCCCCAATTAACTGTGACCTACTTTAGCAACATAGGTAGCAGGTCCTGTTTTTTTGTTCTGGCTCCTATTGTAAACCTCTTCAGCATTTTCAAAATCTTATATCTGTATCAAACTCATGTATTAGCCACACCAAGTTCAGATTTGGACCAGAATACCACCATTTTTAACAGATTGTTAAATATCTCCCTGCAGTGCAGTGCATGTTTTCATACCAAGCTTTGTGTATGATTACTTGATTTGATTTTCCTTATTTTCAGAATATCCTAAAAATGTGTTTAAATTTCAGCCAGGACACTTTCTGCAAGGAATTTATATGTTCTCCTCTTGTTAACGTGGGATTCCTCCAGGCAGTTAGGTTCATTGGCTTACCTCTAAAAAAAGGGTTTAGAGTATGCTAATAACATATCAGAATGGTAAGGAAATTAATTTGTGAGGGATGGAATTAGATAGTTCAAAGAATCCCTTTACCAGTTTAGACTAAAAAAGTGTGCCTGTCGAGCAAACAAAAGTTGGTTTGACCAGTGGTCCGCTACTTTATACTCATCAATCTATTGTCAATGGGTGGCTGTAGTAAAACATTTTAAAACATATTAGTTTTAGGCAAATACGTGTATTAAAATACCTAACCATGCAGTCCTATTTTGCTTGATAATCGCCCGAGAACAATGAACTATTTAGTGTGCTGCTGTCTTCATTATTTTAGATGACATTGCAATACAGTCAAAGTAGTTCTTCCAGCAGTGACATAGGGAATAAACTGTTGTGTTAGTTTTGTTGGCTGCCATAAAGTTATAATACAGAAGCCATACTTCTCATTTACACAAAACTAACCTTTGCTCAGTTTATTTATGAGGTGCAAATCGACTGCAAAGCATCTGTGGCTAGACTATTGACTGACCATGTACTCAGTATTCTTATATACAAAATAAAGAGAGGTCAACTAGTATATAATAAAAGAAGACTAACTTGTTTAGGCAGTAATGTGACAATGTGTAATTAAAAAAAATATGGGTGTAATAAGCTGTAAAGCGTCAGTCACCTGAGATTCTGAAACAAGCAGTTCTTGCAATGCTACCTATATTTTTAAAAAACTATATACTAAAGAAAAGTTGTTAATCTCTCTTTATGGATCCCCTTCGGCTGTGGATCCAAGAGCAGTTATTACGGACAAGTAGTTGTCACAATTTCTTTGATAACAGATATTTTCACTTTAAAGTGTTTACTGTCCTTTAATAGCAGTAAAGCACTAATAGAAAAGGAAGAAAGCTGCGTTATATGAACCTTCAGGCTTTCAGGCCTATTTATGCATGCCATTGCGACTTAGGTGCTGCTTTAAGAACCTTGTCATGCTGTATGTTTTATTTTAATCACATTTACATCTTGTAATTTCTTCACTCTGTCTCTCTATCATTTTGCACTCTGTTGTACGTACGACAAAGATTGAAACCTCAAATCTCCATTGTATGTAGTGGTAAATAATTTGGTAATTAAGTGTTAATTAACTTGGTTTTAATTTAACTAGCAGCAACCATGATCTCAGGTAGTCATGAGCTAGGATAAAGAATAGGACCACACTTATTAGAAGCAGTATCAAACGTAGTATTAGGTATTCTAGTAAGGATGGTGCTACATGATTGGTATTTTAGACCAAAACTAATGTTTAGAGTCTATGTTACAGCCTTGTGGAATTTAAGACAAAAATGTATTTTATTTTAATTCAGATCCACTTGCTACAGTTCCTTACTAAAGTCAAACTGGGAATAGCACAGTTTGTGGGTGTCACATGTTGTTGCTTGACATGTACTGAAATTAGATGAATACAGCTTGTGTAAATTTACTGATGTACAATTTTTAGGGAAAGATTTGTTGATCACATAATTTGGTTCAGAGAAAGCTGTGGTTTTTAAAAAAAAGTTGTTTGTGAGCATAATCTAAATTTTTTTTTTGGATGTGACAGGTTAGTAGTATGTATCTTGCCAACATCATCAGTAAGACAGGTTACCACCTCCCGGAGAACAAACTGTGTAGAGGCCAGCTGTTAAAAGAAAACATGATAAGGCATTGCCTACCATGTCAACATTTGCATTATGTCGCCTTTTCACAAAGAACAGTATGTACAGTGAACATAGCAGTTAGCCGCAGTGTATTTTCTGTTTTTATACATTATGAGAACTGAATATTACAGCCAAAATATCACTTACCCTGCAGAAAAGAGTGCATGTGTTAGTGTGAGACATGGTGTGTCATTGTTCCTTAAACTAGATTTTTGTCATTTTGTGAAATGTTTTTCATTTCTTAGGGACCTGGATTCTTTTAGGATTTTAATAAAGTTTGGCAGCTGAAATCCTTTGCTAAAGTACCATTTTGAAGAATATGTAGATATTGTACAGAACTATTTTGTAGGATTTTGTATATTGTTATACCATCTGGCAATAAGTTATACTGAATTACTAAAGCATACTGTATGTGCAAGAAAGCTGCATATTTTTTCCATGATGTCCACTCTCAGTTCAAAGCTCCCTTGGTAAGATAACAGAGTTCAATCCTGGAGAAGTTCTTAATATTAGGACTACAACTGTTGCAAGCAGTAATTTCTTACCATCGTGCATCATTGCTGCTACCTGACCCGACCCTTATCCAAACCTCAGATATTTCAGAAGTTCAATGTATTTGTAGAAGGCGTATATCAGGCAGGCTCTCTCAACAATAATAAAACCAAAGAGTCAATAACTGTAGCAGCAGAGATAACAGGCACACCTCAAAACAGTCTTCACCTCTGCACTTTTATAAAATATTATAATTTGATTCAACCTACCTGTATCTTCTTTTTTGGGAGGACAGTCTCCGGAGACAAACCTACAGCCCTTTGGTACATACTGTGCAGCCCTTGGCCCCAGTACTTACAAGTCAGTGCTCAGGGAGGGAAATATCAAACAATGTGATTCAAATAATTTTATAAAGGGGCGTCAGGGGGTGCCAACTTAAAAAACAGACTGCCACATCTGCTACTAGTCTTTAGTTGAATGGCTATTACATTCTCCAGGGTAGGATTTGTAATAATGGTACATTAGCTTTTAGCATTAGGAGCTGGTAATTTGTGACATGGAGTCAAATTCTATAAATAGCTCAGCTCTCCCACACCAATCTTCCCGTAACTGCAACTCTCACTTTTCTACTGCAACTCTCACTTTTCTACTGTAAACATGTCAAAAATAATTTGCATACTCACCACTACTGTGTTGGTGTCTGTTGTGCAGTGACAGGCCTTTCCTTCTCTGAAAGATACCAGCACTGGGCTCCCAGCACAAGAAAATGCTGTTTTAGTGTACTTCTATCTTCTGTTACATAACAAAAAAAAAACATTGCACTGCACCTGCAACATGTTTGTGTTTCTAAAAAAAGCTTTATGAATTTTGCCTAACAAGGAAAAGCTTGTTTGTTTGTGGCTACGCGAATGTGCATGGTGCAAAATATATTGCCCTGTCCTTCGTAAGTATACCACTGCACTGACATCATGATAATTTATATATAGTTGAGTGGAAACAAAATATTTTATGCAAGGTGGCTAGAAGTTCATGCATGCAAATATCCTATGACATGTTGGTGATACATTTATTGGTTATATCATTGGAATGGCCCTGTCAGAAAAATGATATTAATTTTTCAGCGTCCATGTAACTCAAAGCATGCTAGTGTGGTGTGCTTTTCAAATTAAGTACTAAAGAATGTCCTTTTCTCATCTCAGAAAATTAGAGGAAAGGTACATTTTATGAGCCTAAACACGGTTGCAGAAAAACACAGAATAATAGCTAGTAACAAACAAACTGCTATCAGCACAAAAGGTGCAGAGTTCAAGTGATAAAATCTGGCTGTTGTCCCATTACCTGCAGCTCACAGACTTGCAGGAATATTGAGCAATGTATTTATGAAAGAGATTGCTCAGTAGGTCAGTTTTCTCACTTGTACTTTTCTAGAACCCCACCCTACTTTCCATTTAATTTTATTTATTACAATAGATTATGTAGCTAACAGCACTAAAAAAATAAATTACCAACTTTTATAATAACATGCTTGCCAGATGACTCAGAAACAACGTTAAGCAAAGTAAAGGTTCTTTTTTTTTTTTTTTTTTGCTTGTTTAGCTATAGATAGGTATAGGTTCTCTGAGGTAGCGATAACACTTTGGGTGGTGAATCCAGAAATCCATATTTTTGCTATCACATCCAGTTTTTACAATACAGGGTACCCACCATTTTTGTCAAAAAACATATAAATTTTACATACAATGAAAAAATGATGAAATAATAATTTGAATGTACTGTTTATTTA
>NC_092863.1:30849170-30850934 GCF_032062135.1 Pyxicephalus adspersus
ATTACTTTATTTTTTCTTGTTATATCCTGAAGTTTTCACTATACAAAAGTAACAGTCACTGAAATGATCTCCTGGCTCTCGCCAAACCATAGGTATACCAAATGGCATCTTATCATGTGTTCCCTTTGTCCACATCTGTAATCCCTCCACACACTGTTTGCACACCTTATGAGGGGCCCAAGAGTTATCTTGATCACCAAGTTTAACTTTTAAATATGCCAAATAGGCATGCTCTACAAATGTGCTGATGTTCGTCCATGACTGGAAATGCTGAAACTGCAACAGATATAACAAAATGAATCAGGGGTGTTTAGGCACTTACGACAAGAAACAGCAGAGCCAGACATGATCTGAAGAAAGGAAATATGTGTGTATCTAGAAAAATAAAGTTTGCTTATTCGCAACGTAGCGCACAACCTCTGACCACACTGTCTTGCCTGTAAACTATTAGCCTATACAAATTCATGCTACAATATTTGCATAAATATAAGCGGTAGAGAAAAAAACGCTGATGTGATAAAAGAAAACTAACTTTACTTTCAGAATTGGCATACAGATTTTAGTGCGAATAAGCTTAAAAATTCAACAAAAAATCAACAAAGTCAACAAAAAATGTGTTCAAAATTGTTTCCCAGTGTAATATTTATTACTATTAGCAAGTTTTTTTCTCTGGGAATCCTTCAAGTCTGAAGGATAGGACAATCGAAAGGCAATGTAGGAAGCCTGTGGTTGTTATTGTATGCTTTTACACTATTCACTCCCCTTTCCTCTCTATAGAAAGTTTAAAATGTAAACACATCAAAAAAAAATACCTTTCTTAAGGTGGATCCAATTGAACTCCCCTTAATTCAATTCTAGTGACAACTTTGAGTTTTGGATTTATTCTTATGTTCATTCCCCTAACATTGATGATTAGGACAATGGATCTGATTTATTAAAGCTTTCTAAGGCTGGAGAGGATACACTTTGATTAGTAAAGCTGGGTGATCCAGCAAACTTGGAATGTAACTAGTCCAGGATTTAAAACGTTTGCTAACAAATAGCAAAGGACTTTTAAGAAATCCATTAAAAGTTTCCTTGAACACCCAGCTTTACTGATGAAAGTGTATCCAGCCTTGGAGAACTTTATTAAATGAGGCGAAATGAGTGAGAGTCAATTTTCCTAACAGGCACACAGACAGCAATGAATTTGTGACTGCTTTTCTAACTTTTAATCACTAAAACCAAATGCTTATCTTCAAAGATTCCTAAGTCTGTAAACTACTCATAATGTTCAATGGATTACATCCACGTGTCCTCAAAGAACTGAGCTTGGTTATTTCAAATCCATTATTTCTAATTTATAGGGACTCTTTAGTCACTGGCAAGGTACCAATGGATTGGCGTAAAGCCAATGTGGTTCCTATCTTCAAAAAGGGAGCAAAGTCATTACCAGGTAACTACAGACCCGTTAGTTAAACGTCCATAGTTGTAAAGGCCCTGGAGAGCTTGATGAAGAACCACATGAAGGAGTTTCTGCGAGAAATGAATATTATAAGTGGTAGTCAGTATCGCTTCAAGAAAGACAGAAGTTGTCCAACAAATTTACTCTCTTTTTATGAGGAAGTGAGTAAACAGGTAGACAGTGGAATAGCAGTTGATATAGTGTACCTTGACTTTGCTAAAGCATTTGACACTGTACCCCACAGACGGTGGGTGAATCTATTCTCCCTTAGAAGAGATGTTTAAGGGGGAATAAGATCACCCTGTATAAATATATAAACG
>NC_092863.1:30851400-30951054 GCF_032062135.1 Pyxicephalus adspersus
ACTATGTCAGAAGGTTGAAACACCATATTCTATTACTCATAGAGATTGGAGTTTTTAAGGACACCAAACGAGGTCAAATTATACTCAAGACACAACAATTCCATAACTTTTTTGGCTTATCATGAACAGCATATATTCAGCACAAAACATAAAATGCTGTTAAGGTCCCCCAGGTTTCTGGTCAGAGATCAGGCTAGTGTCTCTTAATGTTTCTGATATATAAATTATAAACTTGTTTTCTCAAATGCCCAGTTTAGACTCAATGTGATTTACAGCAACAAAAGACATTTTGTCAAGAGAGCTTGGAGCAAAAGCATCTCCTGCTCAGGCACCAAACATTGAGATGATTGTGTCATGGGGAAATATTTCACCAAGATAATTCCCCCTTATGGAGAGCATCCCTGGAGTGTACCATCCTGCATAGGACAGCAAGCTCAAACTGAACTGTTCATGATAACCCAAAAACATCAAATGTTATGAAATAGTTGTGTCTTGTTTATTCATTTTAATGTTTGTAAATAAAATAGTAAGATTTTTAATGAGATTTGCTGAATCTATTGTAACTCTTTTGGTGGCTTTAAAATCCTTAATCTCTATGAGAAATTTAAATTGGTGTTTCAATGTATTTGCGCTGAGGCTTGATTTATTAAACCTCTTCAAGGCTCACTTTAATCAGTGAGGCAGGGTGATCCAGTAAACCTGAAATGGATCTGGTCCAGAATTGAAAACATTTGCTAACAAACAGCAAATCACTTTTAAGCAATCCATTGCAGGTTTGCTTTATCACCCAGCTTCACCCAGGGATGAAAGTGTATCTTCTCCAGCCTTGGATCGCTGTAATAAATCAGCCCCATAGTCCCCCCATAACCAATATAAGTACAATATGCTAGGTGAATATAAGGTGTCAGAAGTCCCTGAGTCTTATTTCCTGGCTGGGGGACATCCAGAATTATATAACCTTTTTTTCAGAGCCTTACTGCCACTGACTCACCTCTTTCATTCATTGCATTTCATTTTTTTTTCCCTATATAGAGACTGCATCACATGTGATTGTTACTACAACTTCCATGCTGTACAGAACCCTGCAGGCCCTTTACACTATTTATGATCTGCCTGCCCTGGGCCTGCCTGCCTTAGACCTTATTGGGTCTAAAACAATGTAAAAGAAATGTAATGAATAATGTAATAAAAAATTAAAAAATTATTAAATAATGTCAGTACCATGATAAAGTTAGGATAGGGGAAACCCAAGAAAGAAACAAATAAGATAAATCAAACTTCAAAGTTATGATGTGTGTTGGTTAGGAAGGCCAATGGCTCCACCTGCTGTTAACTGATTGAATTCCTGAGTTATAGAAGAGAAAAAGGGAAGATGAGTAGGTCTGCATAGATTATAAAATGTGTGCACTGCTTGAACAAAATCAATCAATAAGATTTAAAAATCTAAACCTCCTAGTGGTTGTGCATCCACTTCAATTTTTTTTTTTTTAACTGCAACATCCTTTGGAAAGTGAGAAACACCTCCTGTTCACTCATGCTTTACGAACAATGAATAACACTGGGGAACAATTTTGAACAAATTTTTTGTTGACTTCAATTTTTAAGCTTATTACACTAAAATAGGTATGCTGATTCTGAAAGTGCTGTTAGTTTTCTTCTATCACGTCAGGTTTTTTCTCTACCACCTATATTAATGTGATTACTGTAGCGTGGATTTGTATAGCTATTTGTTTACACGCAAGACAGTGTGGTCAGAGGTTGTGCGCTGCTCTATGTAGTGAATAGGCAAACTTTTTTTTTCTACTTACACACGTATTTCCTTTCTTTCAGATCATGTCTGGCTCTGCTGTTTCTCGTCGTAAGTTCCTAAACAACCACTGGGAAACAATTTTGAACACAGTTTTTGTTGACTTTGTTGATTTTTTGTTGAATTTTTAAGCTTATTCGCACTAAAATCTGTATGCTAATTCTGAAAGTAAAGTTAGTTTTCTTTTATCACATCAGCGTTTTTTTCTCTACCGCTTATATTAATGCAAATATTGTAGCATGAATTTGTATAGGCTAATAGTTTACAGGCAAGACAGTGTGGTCAGAGGTTGTGCGCTACGTTGCGAATAAGCAAACTTTTTTTTTCTACTTACACACGTATTTCCTTTCTTTCAGATCATGTCTGGCTCTGCTGTTTCTTGTCGTAAGTTCCTAAACAGCCCTGATTCATTTTGTTATATCTGTGGCAGTTTCACCATTCCCAGTCAAAGGGCGAGCATCAGCACATTTGTAGAGCAAGCCTTTTTGGCATATTTCAAAGTTAAACTTGGTGATCAAGATAAGTCTTGGGCCCCTCATAAGGTGTGCAAACAGTGTGTCGAGGGTTTACGGATGTGGACAAGGGGAACACGTGATAAGATGCCATTTGGTATACCTATGGTTTGGCGAGAGCCAGGAGATCATTTCGGGGACTGTTACTTTTGTATAGTGAAAACTTCAGGATATAACAAGTAAAAATAAAGTAATATAGAGTATCCTAGCCTACCATCAGCTATACGTCCAGTGGCTCATTCAGATGAAATCCCAGTGCCGGTTTTCCTTACACTACCCTCTCTTGAAGAACATGATTATGGTGATGAACTCCGCCTATATTAATGTGATTACTGTAGCGTGGATTTGTATAGGCTATTTGTTTACACGCAAGACAGTGTGGTCAGAGGTTGTGTGCTGCTCCAGGTAGTGAATAGGCAAACTTTTTTTTTCTACTTACACACATATTTCCTTTCTTTCAGATCATGTATGGCTCTGCTGTTTCTCGTCGTAAGTGCCTAAACAGCCGATTCATTTTGTTTTATCTGTGGCAGTTACACCATTCCCAGTCAAAGGGCGAGCATCAGTTCATTGTAGAGCAAGCCTATTTGGCATATTTCAAAGTTAAATAGTTAGTGTACAAGGGGAACACGTGATAAGATGCCATTTGGTCTACCTATGGTTAGGCGAGAGCCAGGAGATCATTTCAGTGACTGTTACTTTTGTATAGTGAATAACAAGAAAAAATAAAGTAATATAGAGTATCCTAGTCTACCATCAGCTATACACCCAGTGGCTCTTTCAGATGAAATCCCAGTGCCGGTTTTCGTTACACTACCCTCTCTTGAAGAACATGATTATGGTGATGAACTAGGTGACAACAATGATGAAAAGTTTGAAATTGAAGAGGAATCTGTTCGTAAGGGATTTGAGCAGCATGAGTTGAGTGATTTGGCCTGTGATTTGGGACAATCGAAGAAGGCTTCAGAACTCCTAGCATTAAGACAGCATGAGAAAAACTTACTTGAAAAAGGACCAAAGGTATCATACTTTCAAACCAGAGAAATTGCATGTTTTGCAGTACTGACAGTTGCTAGAACTGACAGTGGCTTTGTGTCAACTGAATGGCGACTATTCATCAATAGCTCAAAGTAGAGCTTAAAGTGTGTCCTCCTTCACAATGGCATTATATTGGAGTCCCAATTGGCCATTCAATTTCTCTTTGTGAAGAAGTTGCAGACATAAAGAGAGTCATTGAGTTGTTGCAATATCACCAACACAATTGGGTCATCTGTGTTGACCTTAAAATGGTAAGCTTCCTTCTTGGTCAGCAATGCGGATACACCAAGTATCCCTGTTATCTGTACATGACAGGGATAGCAGAGCTTGTGAGAGGCATTGGGTGGAAAGGAATTGGCTTCCAAGATCTGCGCTAAAACCAGGTAATCCAGACATTCTACATGAGCCACTTGTTGATAGAAAGACTATTATATCCCCGCCTCTGCACATGAAACTGGGTCTGATGAAGCAGTTTGTTAAAGCTTTGCTAACCGAAGGAGATTGTTGCAAATACCTCATTTTGGCATTTCCTAGCCTGTCATTTGAAAAAATAAAGACTGGTGTGTTTGATGGTCCACAGATTCGGCAGCTCATCAAAGATTTACAATTCATCAGGACAATGTTAGAAGTGTAAAAAAATGTTTTGTTATCATTCAAAGCCATTGTCAAGGACTTTCTTGGAAACACACGAGAAACTCCAGAAACTTTTGGAGATCTACAAAATGCTTGGTTGCAATATGAGCAACAAGGTGCATTTTATGCATAGCCATCTTTCTAAGTTCCCAGAAAACCTTGGTGCAGTCAGTGATAAGCAAGATGAACAATTCCAGCAAGATTTGAAGGTCATGGAAGGACAGTATCAGGGTAAATGGGATGTACATGATGGTGATGGTGAATGATGATGATTATGCTTGACTAATTTTGGAGAATCCAGTGGGACTGGCCTAACACTGAACACTCCAGGAAAAGCTATAAGCATATATTTTTACCTTAACCGCTTACCCGATTGAATTTCAAATGTTTTACTGTAAAAAAAAATGTAATTTTGTGTATGAACAAAAGAAGTTTAAATAAACAGTACATTCAAGTTAATATTTCATTATTTTTTCATTGCATGTAAAATTTTTATGTTTTTTGACAAAAATGGAGGGTACCCCGTATCATAAAAACTGGATGTGATAGCAAAAAACTGGGGTCATTTCTGGATTCACCACTCAAAAATTTGTATAAAACAAGCGTAACATCTAACTCAACAAAAAATGCGTTCCCCAGTGTAATTTTAATTTAAATCCTTTACCATCCCCTAGCCTCTAGATGGTGCTGTTGTTTTTGTAGTTAGTCCTCCTTATAAGTGCAAGCATGAAGAGGATAGTAAGGTACATGTACTCCCTGTTATCCTGCACTAATGGGGATTGGTAGATTCTGGATAAATGTAGTTTCCGGATGCTTGAATGTTACTATTAAAAATAGGCCTAACTAAATCTGTACTCCATACTTTACCATATCATACCATAAACACTGAATAGACTTGATGTTAACATTGATATAGACTAAAAAAGCAAATTATTAGCAATTTATTAAAAGTACAATGCAGAGTATGACTTACAAATCCACTTATAGTCAGAAAATATACCTGTGCTATAAAATCAGGATGTCCCACAAAAAGCACAAGGCAGTATATTGTCAGCAGTAGAAAGTTCATACCCAATTGTGGGAGGTTCCGGAGGCTTAGGTTTTTTGCCCGGGTCATGTCCCGGTTGCTTGAGAGTGCTGGTTTATTGAGTTCTGGATAATGGGGCGTCAACTGTACATGTAGGAATGTTGGGGCTGTTACCAGAAGAGGATAAGACCTGACCAAATGAAGAAATGATTTATCTTCTGTTTTTGGGCTCCATCTGTTGTTCCTGGGGGTGCTCCCCCCTGTACAGGTTCCTCTGAAGAATAAAGGGAGAGGTATTATGAAATACAAGGAAATTAGTGTGATCCATTAAGTAAAATCATTTCTAAACCTTCAATAAAGAAATGATTGATTTAAGTAGCACAAGGTCTGGGCAGTCTGGATTTCCCATGGCATCATTTAGAGGTTAGCTGTTTAAAAGGTAAGTGCTGATTGAGCTGGATTTCATGTGTGTCAAGGGGTTGGCCATGTAGACCCTAGGGGACCTTTTCCTAATTTATGGATCAGGCTAGGGGTAGCTGACCTGGTGATCTTGAATT
Source organism: Pyxicephalus adspersus (assembly GCF_032062135.1). Classification (NCBI taxonomy): domain Eukaryota; kingdom Metazoa; phylum Chordata; class Amphibia; order Anura; family Pyxicephalidae; genus Pyxicephalus; species Pyxicephalus adspersus. The sequence goes on from NC_092863.1 coordinate 30,856,975, forward strand.
CTGTTTTACACATTGATAATGGGCCTAATAATGGGTTAATGTCTTGAAAACCATAGTGGGCCCTAGTAGTATAGTAGTATAACCCTTTTTAGTAATATGCCTGACCCAAGCTTAATGACCTGAGTGTTGGTGTTAGGAAAGTAGTAATTTACATTCTATTGGATGATGAATGCACATATTTCTAATTTTACATATTGAAATAGAACCAGCAATCCCAATACACCATTTTGTACTTACACTTACATTTCTAAGCTGAACTCCAAATAAACCAGCGCTAAAAAAAGGATAAGGTGAAATGCAGATTACTCACATAGAAAAACTGCTTAAGATTTTTATTTCTGTCCATACTGTCCTGAAATTTGCACAGCTGGGACACACAGCACAACCCTATGTGGCAGAGCAGGATTTCTTTTTACTCGGCTGCAGATAACACTTACTGGTCCTGTCCCTTCCCAGCCTTTGACTTGTACAGAAAAGGCAGCATTGAGAAGCTCATAATTTTGTTTCCTACTACAGGCTTTTTTATGTTAGAATTTTAGCACTGCTGTACAATTTTTATTGGTTCTTTATGGTACCTATTCCAATCCCAGTGCTGCCATTCAGGGATCACTGATAGAAAAGTGAATCTAGATAATTACACTGCTTGTTGTATAAATGGTTACAGGGTTGCAACAAATATTTTTTTTACATGTGCCTAGGGTTCAGCTTTAAATTTAGATGCCAGATTACTGCACCCGGTCTTCCCTTTACCATAATAAAAATGGTATAAATCCTAATTCAACATGGTGATGATGCCATATATGTCCATTAATGATATAGCTTAATGATGTCATAACATATGATAGAAACAGGAAAGTTATTTTTATTATTATGCCTAAAGGGTTAAACTGTGGCTGTGTAGTTTGTGTGTTTACATCTCATTTGTGTACGTGTATCTGATATGCTTGACTATTCATTATGTAATGCTCAATGTCAATATTAATTATCTCTAGGACTGTTTTTTGTAATTACGTTACATTTTAACAAAGCAGATGTTGGCTAGCCTGTACTTTGAGCCTTGACATTTAAAAATCAGTAAATAAAAGCAGTTAAAAAAGTGGGTCAAGCGTAGAAAACAGAGCAGAAGACTTAATTCCAAGTACAGATGTCAGATTGACTTCAAATCACTGTTACTGGAAATGAGAGAGGGGGGAGGATAAGCAAGCGGCTCATTCATAAGAAAGCAGAGTAGTTGTTCCCAATCAGTTGTTCATCAACCTCCCCAGGTGACAATATTCTAGGACCACTGTACAAAAGACGGACCACTCATTTTGGGCAACAATCATCTAATTTGTGTATGTAGCGTTGGGGCTTAATTACATGGTTGGTCTTTCTGCCTATGTATGGCCCCGCATTGGACTGTTATAAAGACGCAAGTAATGCCGGGAATTGTAGTAGTGGCATCACTCGCGTCTATAGACCAGCAGTCTCTATGCCTATGCTTGGCCCTGAATTGGACTGTTTTATAGATGCTGGAAATTGGAGTAGCGGCATCACTTACATCTATAGACCAGTGGTCTCTTTGCCTATGCGTGGCCCCCCCATTGGACTGTTTTACAGATGCAAGTGATGCTGGGAATTGTAGTAGCGGCATCACTCGGGTCTATTGGCCAGCGGCCTCTCTGCCTATGCGTGGCCCCACATTGGACTGTTTGATAGACGCAGGCAATTGTAGTAGCGGTGCTTTTTCAGTGAAGAGGGAGTTCTCGCCACTCATAACATTAAGCCCCGCATTGGACTGTTTTCTTGACACAGGGAATTGTAGTAGCGGCGCGATTTCTGTTTCAAATTTGGCCCGCGACTTTGTCTACGTTTTTAATTTTGGCCCACTGTGTATTTGAGTTTGACACCCCTGCACTAAGGGGTTCACTCTGACATTCTTTAAAAAATTCCATGGTAGAGAATAACGTATCTACCAACATTTGACAGTGATATAACAAAAGAACAAATGAAAAGGCAGTGGCACATGAAGCATGCCAAACCAAACCGTGGGAGTAGATTAGTGGGCAAGGCATTGGCAGGGTATGGCTGAAGCATATTAGATAGTAATACTTTTTACTAATTCTTTTTTACTAATACCTTTGCAGGATTTTTGCTACGATGTGTATATATGCCCACAGATGATCCAGCGACAAGAGCTTCTACCTTGTGGCACAATGGTAAATTAAAAGTATTATTACTTCTTTCAAGTTTGGTTCTACCTCTCCCATGAAGCCACCCGCTGTCACTAACCTCTGAATCACTCATGAGAATTGTTACACCCCTGAATCTTGGCAACTCAACTCTTGGAAACTAAATATTTACATTAGAAAGTAAGGTATACAGAAACCCTATACTGTTACCTAATGGCTCATACTGTAAAACATATAATTATTCTTCCTATTATATTTGTGCTCAACAGCGTTATATAACAATACATTTTTCCCTATTGTTTTTAGGAAATCAACTAAGTAATATAGCTTTTTACATAACGGATAAAACTTCACAATCCTGTAGATAAGAAAGTGTGCCACAAGGTGGCAGTAGAGGTCACTGTCTTAGTATTGTAAAATTGATTGTGTCTTCTTGGGGAAATTCTTCTTCCCAATATGTGTGGGGGGCATGTTTGGCCTGGTGACCCCAGCAATACAAAGAGCCCCATATGTCCATCCCTGGTAGGCCAATGTCCACTGAGAGTTGTGTGAGGGTTAAGTGCTTTATTATGTGTACGGCTGGACCTAATAAAACACAGGAAGATACATTTAACGGGAAAAAAGAGCACTGTATTAGCACTGCATAGGGAAGCACAGTGAGTCAAATGGAAACTTTAGGGCTTTGAACAATTCTGACCCTATGTGCATGCATTCAGGATGAAAAAAAGTTAAGCAATGTGCTGATATACGTCAAGTTACTGGAGTGTCCATCACAAAGCTCTGACCTCAATCCGATTGGAAATTTGTGGACACAAACCTGTCCCAATTTCACCAGTTCTGTCTAGATAATTGGGCCACAATTCCATCATCTCCCTGTAAGAAGCTTGCGGAAGGCTACCCTAAAGATTTGGTTCAAAGTAAACAATTTAAAGGCAATCCTACCAATAATAAAAAGTGTATGTAAACCTATGGAAAACCAGTTGGAATTATGTGTCAAAAAAGTATAAAATCTGCCTGTGATCACTGTAAAAATGTACTTTTGCCATTCACAAAGATGACTTTAGCAATATGTTAAATTTATAGTTTTATTACAAAATCTGTTGAGCGGTTATAAAGGGAGTTTTAAAGGTTTGAGCGACAAGGATAATGTAGCTAGAGCCTACTTTATTGGTAGATTTATAGTGCTGACTCAGGAAACCAGCGGCCAGTGGCTTATAGCTTACCCACAAAACCCACAGACTGACAAAACCAAACTCATTTTGTTCTGATGGTGGTGATACTGGTACCTGATATTGCCCATCCTGCACTATTTACAGCCTTTATCAGGGAATATTGCAGGGGCCTAACTTTTTAGTGGTCTAAATTTACTAGCTGTTGCTATTCATGAGTTTTCACACAGTGGTTTAAATGTGTCCAAAATGTACACCATTTGTTTTGGCCAATGGCTACTCATTTCACTGAAGCCTGTACTAGTAAAGCACAACACATCAAAAAGGTTGAAACTGACTGGTTGCTATAGAGTAGAAACAATATTTCTTATTTCAAACACTTTAAAAAAATAAGGCACACTGTGACCTCTGTAACTTTACCCAAAAGAGAAGTTTTTTGTCAGTTTGCATTAGCCAATTTTGAGTCAGTTCTTAAATTGTCCCCTAAGCGATAACCTGTGTGTTACAAATCATTTGCAGCACATACATCTGTGTCTGTATAACTTTCACGTTACTAAAGAAAGAAATACATGTTCTGTATAATATACAGGCAAAGGGAGTATCCATTGGCGTAAAAATCCAAATGAACACTCAAGTGGTCATTTAGATTTGACTTTATTCAGATCAGCACTTTTTTGGGCTCCACCTAGATTGCCAATATATATGAATAGATGTCATTTAGGAGCCTTAAACTATTTCCATTAGGTGTTCTTAAAGATTCAGTTTTGGAATGGAAAGAAAACTATAACATTTTTACAGAAACCAGTGTCCCCATTGGAAAATGGGGCATCACAATGACTAGTCACATTGGAGTCCCAGGTTTGAATCTTAACCAGGACACTTTTTGCATGCAGTTTTTGTGGGTTTCTTTTGAGTACCCCAGTTTTCTTCGACATCCCAAAACCATACCAATAAGGGTAATTACCTTTTCCCTAACACTGAAACGTAAGCTCTTCTGTAGGACAGTAATTCACATAACTGTAATCTATCCAAGGCATTGTGTTACATGTAAGATATTAAAAAATACATAAACGTACATATGCATTGTAAAAAGTTTGAAGATCACGTAATAGTGGTCATCAGTGTAAAGAGAAAGTATGAATCTGCCTTTACTGACCACCCACACTTACGACTGGCTCTCCCGACGAGTACACAGTACAAGAATTGTACAGAAACGACAAATTTGCTTAATGACAAGGTCACAAAAACAGAACCTGGTCACCTGAACTTGGCAAGGCATCTAATTCTTTTCTACTAAATCTAAACATACAAAAACAATTCAAATTTCCATACACAAGAGGCACCTGTCATGCCAGGAGGTCATACACCCTTTTTGTTCTCCCTCCCCATTGCTACCTTCCTTTCTTTTCATCTTCTTCTTTCAGTTTAACTGTCCTTTCTTATAGAGGTCTTACTATTATTGTTTTTTTTTTTTGGTGCTGCCATTTACGGTACAATCTATTTGCTGAAAACTCAGTTGAAAAAATAAAATAAGATCTTACTTTATACTTCTTGTTGTCTTCCTGGTGGGAATCTTTCAGGTTCATGTGTTTCAATGGCAGCAATTGATTCTCACCAGGGAATGTTTTCTGGAATATCAAATTCCCTTTTTTATTAATAGAGCCTTGAGTTAACTTTTTCTGTTGTTTTAGTAAATGAATCCCTTTCTATGTTACGTTGCTTTATAAAACTTTAAACAATAATTTTAGCAGGTTTAAGCAACCTTTACAATGCCTGCCTATACACATAGTTCAAAATGAAGGTTACTTTAGTGAAGATGTTTATGTTTTTTTTACTAACATGTTACCCAGGACATTGTCAGCATGGTCAGTGAATGGGTTATTTAGTAACTCGAAGAGATTTAATATTTTACATATAATTGGAATTTTATAGTTTACATGGTGTTGTTACACTAATATTAGTTAGTTTGCAGTTTAATTAAAAATACAGTTTGCTGAATATTTTAGAAGCAGTGTGGATCGATACCTTTTCATTCCACAGAATTCCACACAATTTTCATACATGTGAACATGACTTTATGGCCCAGTACATTGTACATGTGGTCTACTCATTCCTGCCAAAATGACAGGATAAAATTTTGTAATTATCTTGTCTCAACCTCTTTAATAAACAGTGAACTATTTTGTGTGGTAAAGTTAAAGCTACATTCAAAGACATTGCAACACTTTTTGACGGTTTTGCATGTTTCACAACATTTTAATGTGTTATTATGAACCCTAAAAAAAACCTGTTGCAATAGTTTCAAACCCTTCAAGAGAGGTTTTATGTAGTAAAAAGTATGTAATTAATGCTTGAACCAAGCTTTAACTAATTTTAAATCATCATACACCTATACGCAGTGGCATATGCAGTATGCATATATGTTACATATCTAAATCAGTCATCACAAATAAGATAGTAAATTATGTTTTATAAACTAATAGAGGGAAGTTCAATGGTAATTAAATCATGCATTGTTAAATACATACCCTCTAAATTCCATAAGCTGATTGAGTGTTCAATCAAAAGGTTTGCTTTACTTGACATAAATTCTATTTGTGGCGGAGCTAACTGTTTCATTAACTTTATTTCCAACTTTACTACCCATTCCTAACCTTTGACTACCAACCTAAAGGGATACTTCGCCACTAACCACAAATGTAAAGGGATACTTCCCCACTGACCACCAATGTAAAGGGATACTTCTCCACTGACCATCATTGAGCCTGATTTTTTAAGGCTCTCCAAACTCAGTGAACCTAGGTAAACTAGCAAACCTGAAATGGATCTTTTCCAGGATTGAAAACATTTGCTAAAACAATTAGAAAATTGCTTTGAAGAAATAAATTCTAGGTTTGCTGGATCACACAGGTACACTGATGAAAGTGTATCTTGTCTAGGCTTGGAGAGCTTTATTAAATCAGGTCCAATGTAAGTAGATACTTCTCCACTGACCACTAATATAAGAGGATACTTCTTCACTGACCACTAATGTAGGAGGATACTTCTCCACAGACCATGTAGGAGCCAAAGTGCCAATGCATTGGAAGTTGCTGTATTGCAAATAATTAAATTTTAAATTAGGTACTTTAAACTATAATTGCTTTAAGACCCCATTTGAAACCTATTCTGTAGCTTCAGGTCAGGAAACAGGGCCTCTTGCACTTATGTGAACTTGTTGCTTTTCTCAATGGGTTTATTGTAACGCTAACTTGCCTTTTATTTTCCCTTGCCTAGTGGCATATATAACTTACATCATGACCATGGCAAAAGCAAAAGGGTTATGAAAGAATAAATAGTGCAGGGGCTGTATGAAGTTCATATATCAACAATGATTTACAGCAGGGGTGTCAAACTCTGGCCCAAAGGATTTCTAAATATGAATTGCAGCTGGCCCCACGCTGCATTAAAAAAGCGCCGCTACTACAATTACCGGCATCACTCGCGTCAATAGACCAGCGGCCTCTCTGCCTATGCGTGGACCCGCATTGGACTGTTTTATAGACGCAGAGAATTGTAGCAGTGGTGCTATTTCTCTATTATAGGCTTGTTCCAGGTTGATGAATATTAAGCAAAACCTTTTTGATTCTAACATAAAAGGTTTTATGTCCAATGAGAAGGAAAAAACTCAATTTTTTCAATAAACTTCAAGTTTGGCCCACAACTTTGTCTAAGTTTTTAATGTTGGCCCTCTGTGTATTTGAATTTGACACCCTTGATCTACAGGGTGGAAACAAGAGGAAAAACATGCATCTTACATTAAGTGGCCTGTATCAGTATATATTGTACATTGTGACAAGTCTGTACTCTTGCAGCATGTATATTTAAAAAAAGCTACTACCATATTTTAGGAATATCCTACTTCCAATGTGAAGTATTTTAGGAAAAATTATCAACTAGGCCACACATCTAAGTGCTTATAGGCTGTGGACTTGACCTTACAAACTGTGTCCCCATGGAAAACTTTTTGACAAAAATCTGTTAGAAAGTTCTAACTTCAAAGGTAATAAAAACTACTAAAAACCTAAAAAGCCTAAAAATCTATTAAAAACCTATACCAATCTGATTTCATAGTCAAATTAAATTAGAGAAGAATTCTTATTGTGCACTTTCAATAAATGGTCTTTTCACAATATGCTACCTTAATGAGAAGCTTGAACCAACTTGTGGGACAAGATGAAGGTTAAATAATAGCAAGAGATGTGTACAGCATTAATAATACATTCAAGTGAGGAAGGATAAAAACCACAATTATATTTTAGATTCCATTTATGTCTGAAACCAAGATACGTAAAGTACATCTAGCATGTTTTACTATGAATATACTGTACCCTATATAACAATTATTGTGATCTTATATTTTTATTTTTGTATATATTTGTATGATACAAAACTGTTTAGTTTATGCCAGCATTTATAAACTGTGATCTTCTCATTAGATAATTTGTAAATAAAACTAACAATGTCACAACTAAAATGAAATATGTGAAATATATCATCTGTATCCTAGAAAACAAAACCTAGTTTTCAACACTTTTATAAATGATTTGATATTAGGAATCGGGCTGATTATCTTAAATTAAGTTCACATATTTATACTAATCACCACCCTCCTCACTGTCTCATCTACTTCTCCCCACCCTACTCATATTTCCCCTTCACCCCCCTCCGACAGGATGATGGGCTAACTCTGTGGTCACCATTAGCTGCTAACATATGTTGAAATAAGTAATCTCCCACAGACTTTTAGAGAAAAGTAGATGATGGGGAGAGACAGCAGTAAAAAAAACAGAGAGCAGGTGAAAGAGGTGAGATAGATAGGAATAGTGGCAGGGGGGTGCCAGAGGTAATGAATGATAGGGAAACAAGGTGGCAATGTGATAAGAAGATCTGGTAGGACATCTGATAGAAAAATTTTTTTAAAAAAAAGATGGGAGAAGAGCAGGAGAGAAGACAACACTGGTCATTTAGTTGTTTCACTTCTTCTTGTGTGTGTTTCCTTGTGCATATATAAAAATATTGCTATATATATATGTGTATATACCTTTATTTATAGATCTAAAACATACTTCTGTTCCTTCCCTTCCCACCAAGTCTATGTCTATCACGAACATGGACGGTAATAGGAAACCACGAGTTACCAGAAAACAAGAAGTATGCTTAAAGGGGAGAGAGGTGACACAAACATAATGTGAATTAATGTTCCATGGGCCAATGGGAATCAGCGATGGGAGACTTCACAAGGATATAGCTTAAACTTGTATTTTTACTTCCCGTTGAGGTCAACTTTTTCTGACTCTTTGTTAACTATATCCTACTAACTTTATTGATGTCTGCAAGAGAAATGGTAAAATGTGTGTAGATCCTGGCCCTCATTTTGATTTGGAATCCTCTAAAACAAGCAAAGCAAACAAGCAAACTTTTTTGGCCACTAGGTGATTTCCAGGGTAGGCAGGAGCACACGAGGCCAGACTCTCTCTCCCGCCCTAATGGCCCCGCCCCCACCAAGAACCCCCCCTGAAGGGAAATCTCTCTCCTCCGCAATGCATAAGGAGTAGAGGGAATGTTCCCTAAAAACCCTGGCGGCGGAAGTGTTAACGCCATCTGTGGTAAATGGGAAAGGGAGACATGGAGGCTCAAGAGCCGCATGCGGCTACGGAGCTGTAGTCTAAAGGCCGGAGTTTGCCGACCTCTGCTCTAACATATCAAAAAGGCAACTGTGTTATGAGGAAACCACCTTATCTGGTTATTTCATGGAAAAGTATGCTTCTCATTTAAGTCAACAACTCCTTAAAAAAAACTTGCGTTATAGATAAAATAAATGTTATATAATTGTTATCCATTCTTTATTGAACACTTTGAAAGGTTAAAAAAAACATGATAGTTTTTGTTTCTCTTGACAACGACAATGAATCTTTAGCAACATTAGATTACTGATGCAGCTAGGATTTTAAGAACAGCAATATTTACTCCAAAAAAACATGAAAATATAAGAATATATGAATTCACATTCACAAACCACAATACAAATTATCAACTTCTATTTCATACAGCCAGTAAGGCCTTGTATATATGGGCATCAGGCAGTTTAAAAACAATGAGTACAGCAAACTTTTACAAAGCATAAGCGAAACATTTTTGGCCTGCTTAGCAACAATTAAAAAAAATGATCATTAAAGTTGTAAAGGATCCAATGGAGCATTATCTGCCTATTGTTGTTTTTCTACTTTATATATTCATAACCTTCTATTTGTAAAGCACCATCATATTACACAGCACTTTACAAAGTCCATAGTCATGTCACTATCTGTCCGTCAAAGGGGCACACAATCCAATGTCCCTACCATAGTCATATGTCATTATTACAGTCTAAGGTCAATTTGTCAGGAAGCCATCTAACCTAACTGAAAGTTTTTGGAATGTGGGAGGAAAGCAGAGTACCCAGAATAAACCTACTAAACCTACTAATTCCATGCAGATAGTGTCCCAGCTGGGCTTTGAACCTGGGATCCAGCACTGCAACCCATTGAGACACCATGCACATAAACAGCTGCGTAAAGCTGCTGGGAATCTTTGAAACTGTGTTGTAAATGCTTGCTGTGGACATCACTTTTTACAAACTAAAGAGCATAGACCTTAAAATATACATAGATTGTTATCTTGAATTAACTAGTTCCAGCCTAGAATTAGTATGTATAGACCTATATGTGAAATAATCATTTTATTTTTGAATGTATATGTATTCAGTGGACAAAAGTCCACACCCAGAGTCCATTAAAACAATTTTTCTATAATAAGCCCTTTTTATTGATAAGTTATGGCTTTCAGCTTCCAGCTCCTTTAGCCAAAGCTGCTGCCTCTGGAATTTGCCTGAAAACCCCTCGCAAAGCTTCAAGCTCTTGATTCAGCTGATGTATGCGAGTACGCAGCTTCTCATTCTCTGCCATGAATTCAAGGGCTCGTTGCTGAGTTTCCAGATTTCTGCGTTTGGCTTTATCACGGCTCTTGCGCACGGCAATATTGTTTCTCTCTCTGCGCATGCGGTACTCCAGACTGTCTTTACTCAATAACTTCTTTCCTTTGTGGCCCGAGTCTTTTATTGGAGAGGCCGGCACCATCCCTGGGAGAGGGCCCTGGTAACAAAGAGAGGTCATAGATAAGTCACACTGAGAATAAACAAAGATTTGCCCACACAAAGGTTTGCAATCAAACTTCCTGATGTTAGTGGCCAATAAATATAAATTAAAACTGCCCCAATTAACTTAGTGAAGTTCATCCCCTCCACTTTTCCCGATAATGGCTTCTCTGCAGGGTGGTTGGACCTCCACAGTGGAGCAAGTTTATGTAGAGAGGAAGTGTCTAAATATAACCAAAGGTTTAAAATATATAGCACTTAAACTATAAGTTTACAACTCAAAGTTTATTTCTACTTTAGGATCTCTGGGAATACCGAGCCAAGGGAAAACGTATATGCAAATACCTGAACCTCTTAATATAGGTCTATCAATGTTATGAGATTCCTTGGAGAACATTTGAGTACCTAACATTTGAGAACATCTAAGGAACTTGAAGAGAGATTTGCATTTTTAACTCTCATGTCAGCTTAGGCAATAAAAATGTCAGCTTAGGCAATAAAAATATTCACAGTATATTTTTATTATAATTTTTTATGTCCACAATTGAAAGTATATGCCCTTGAGTTTAGCAGAACAGCCCAAACAACATATTTATGTTGAAACGAATATATATTAGTATATGTATATTATTTTTCTTTGATAGCTTGTTTTGTTTCTAAATATAAAAGAAATATGTTGAAATTAAACTTTGTGAGTCCTTCCTATGGACAAATGTGAGTTTGTTTTGATTACTAAATGTGTTGAATTAAATTGCACTGAATGAAGTTGTACGAACAATTAGGCAACATGTCATGAAATAATGTTTTCAAAATCTTTGTCCAAGAGCTGTTTTTTTTCTGCATTAGAAGCAGAGTCAGACTGGCACATAAGTTGCAGCACTAAAAGGTCCTCTCTATTTTCCAGCATTGACCTAACAATAACAAATTAGTGAAGAGTATATCAACCATAAATAGCCCTAATCCTATGTGTGATGCAAAAAATACTGCCCTATACTGTCCTGAAACCATATATTGCATTTAATTGATATTCTGTGAAAATTGCTATTGTACAGTATATTTTGGAAGCCCACTCCATCCTACCCTAACATGTTTGGTCAATTATAACTCAAAATATATTTAAAGATTTCTAACATAAAAATGTTGGTTTTTTTTAGATAGAGTGAAGGATGTTTTAAACCTCTGTCTTTTTTTTTGTATCCTATTGGGGACATATCCGTTTACTTATTGTCCTGTAGACACAGTAGCAGGTGAAAGAGAACCATCTCAGGGAACACCTCTCCTAGACAGTTGTCATCATTACAAGTTTCCTGGTCCAGGATTTTAGACTTTATAACTTTTGCAGTTTCTGTTTCCCACTGGTTTTTCAGCAAGAGTTACCAGGAAGCCGTTGAAAAGCCAGCATGGATGCAGAACTAAAAGCTGATGTCCAAACTAGCTAGTGGTATGGAATTGTATGTATGGCAATGAACACTAGTGTATGTATTTATTAATGGAAAAACAAGAGAAGGTAACATTGCATTGCAGTCTATTAATACCGGTAGTCTACCAGAGTAAAAGCTGGTGGGATGTCTCAAGGCTGGTACAGTGGTGGGGCTAATAGTGAAGCATGACCAATCGGGCTCAAAGGCTTGTGATGATATTGCATAGCACAATGTTGTTCTACCAGTAATATTTGGGGGTAATGCACATCAGTAATCAGGATAATTATTCAACAACATAACATAACAACATACCAGGAATCAGGAGGATTAGGGTTTACCTGTGTGTGCTTGACAGGTGTTACTGCCAGGGGAAAAGGGGAGCTTGTGACCAACAGTTTATTTGGTTAGCTTATTTTATTTCTACTTACCATTTTTTTTTATTTTCAGACACCAAAATTGGCAAATTGAATTTTTTTGTGTATCCAGGCCCCTATAACACATAGCAAGGCATTTGGGGAAGTGCAAGATCACAAGTAATATGTTGTGAGACCACATCCATGTCATTGTCTGCGTCTACTGTTTCAACTTCTTATACTGGTGCTACAATATTCTTTTTGGACCTTTAAGTTGTCTCTAATAATTATCCCTGACTTTTGGCATCTATGCTGTTGGAACACTACACCTCTATTTCTGTTCTGTTGGGTTTTAGTACCACTTGACAGTGGTATTTACAACAGTGACGACCAATACATCATTAATAAGTGACAAAGGTTCTAACTTTCCACCACTATATGAAAGTTGGGTTTATCCTTTTGGGTTGGGGGGGGGGGTAAATTACATAAATAAGCAATTAACAAAACAAAAGGCATTACTGTAACCCAGAAAAATGCACACAAATTTTGTTTTTGCCCTGTTAATATTATCCTTTGGGCTACTGAGTCCTACGGTCAATGTTAATGATGGGATTTGCTCTTATTTATTAACTTGCAATGCTTCTTAATATGTCAGCACTAAATAAAAGATAAAGTTTGTCATAACTTATGACTGATTTATAATCAAATAAATTGATTTCTAGTAGCTACACAGAGAACAATAAGAACCTGTCAAGCCTTGTTAGGAAAATTCGCTAACATTTAATTTTAGATCTAAATCTAAAAAAAATATTTTGCCTTTACATACACTTCGTACTACATAAATATGCTCATTGGGTCCTCTAGGCTCAACAGTCAGTACAAAGATTGTTTATTCCTGAATCTGCAGTTTTTGGGTCCAGTGACGAAGCTAATCCACAGATATAAGCAAATTGCTCCCCTGCATAAAACTAAAGCTGGTGATTTATCTATGTAAAATAACTTTTAGAATTATGCCAATTCAAAGCTCAAACATGTTTACTATGAAGCTGTATCAATTCTTGTTACATTTGCGGTGAACCTTTCTTTGGTAAAGCTGGGTTATCAAGCAAACATGGATTGTTTTTCCAAAAGTCATTTGCTATTTGTTAGCAAATGTTTTTAATCCTGGATCTGATCCATTCCATGTTTTTGGATCACTAAGATTCACTGCTAAAAGTGTATCCTCACCAGCCTTGGAGACCTTTAATAAATAAGGCCCTATGAGTGCGGTTAGTAGATATAAGGCACATTACCTGCCTCGGTAAAGTATTTTTTTAACAGCAAAGGGAATAAATAGAACCTTTGTATGTTGGTATTGCTGTCTTGTCTCTGTTAGGGATATTTCCCCTCACATCCTGTTCCAGTTAAAACAGCAAGTGATGAAATCTCTCTAAAAACAGAACAGCAGAAATAAAATTCCCCTTTTTTAAGCAGGGTACTGAAATTGGAAACCTCTGTCTTCTTTATTTTTGTTTCTGTCCTCATGAAAGTGAATTCCCCTCATTTTCTATCACTCTGTCCAAATTGTCACTGAGATAAGACGAAATAGAAGTTCTGTCCAACAGGACCACAGCTGGCCATACAAACATGACCAAGTCTATTGCATTCTCCAATCTTTTAATAAATATAAATAGTTTTTTCATTCAAGGTGAAATGTGTAAATGTAAATGTCCCCAATCTACAACAACTCCTATAGCATGTTCATAGTCTCTGACCAACTCTTCTAAAATGTCTCTAGTCCCTGACCATTCCTTCTAGAATGATTACTGCCTCTGATGATCTTCTATAGGAGTGTTTCTTAACCTGAGTTCCATAGGTTTCTTACAAAGGGGTAGGGGTTTCTCGAGCAATGAGCACTTTAAGACTTTCAGGTCAGTTTCCACTGACACCAATTATCTTTTTGGCTATCTGTAGGGGTGGCTGCCTTCTCACTCACCAGCAATGTAAGAGGCATTGTTACCAATGACCACTAAGCCCATGTACTGTGAGCTGTGGATATACTAATTATAGAAGGGGTTCCCTAAGGACTTGAAATGGTTCCCCATGTAAAAAGGTTGCAAAACACTGATCTATAGTATGTCTGCAGTCCGACAGTTTTCTGTAGCACTACATTTAAAATTTTACAGTGTGTGGCCCGTTGGTGATCTTGGGCCACATTTGAGGCCCCTAAATAAGCAATGGTAAGTTGACCACTACTGCCCTAAATATATTCCTATATTTATATATATATATATATAGCTAGGTGTATTCTGTTCATTAAGAAATACATCCAGCCAATTTTATAAAATAATCTTTTGAGTTAGCTAGAACTATCATATGAGAAAGTCTATTCACATTTTTCACCGCTCTTACTAAATGTAGTAAGCAGTTTTTACTTAGTTTTTTTATTTTCTTCTGCATTTTAATGCAAATCTACTTGATCTTCAATGCTATTTACATTTTTCCAATGAAATAGCCTTGCATGATAGGAATAAAATGATAGATTTTATAAAACATAGGTGGAAGAAGAATAAGAATAACAGCGGTCATAAGGGAGGGTACGTTGATTCTCACCTTTAATACACGAAATGGTGGATGCACTCCGTCCATTTGGGGGGGTAGATGCACTGCAGTCTGTGCACACTGTGAAGCTTGGTATTGTAGAGTGTTACATACAGCCCTGTGTGATCCACGGGTCTCTTCCTTTACAATGACTCCTCCTGATTCATATGCTCCTATTTTGCGCTCTGGGATCATACTGTGTGGGTATCCATACAAGGCCCCAGAAGGAAAGCCCTCAGATGGCAGGTATTGGTATGTGCCTTTCAGACGATGTTCCTGTTTGAGTGGAAAGAGATCAGACAAAAGTTCTTCTCCTGACTCAATGTATGTGGATAAATCCACAGAAGTCTCAGGATCACAGAGATTACTCCCCACAAGTTCTCCTTGGGCTCCTCCAAGACGGGAAGGATAATTTGAGATTGGGCCTCGCTTTTCACACTCATAGTAACTGTTCTGAGACATTGTTTGGGCTATGGCTTTCTTCTTCCAGGTTATTTTGTTTTTCTCCAGCACTCTGCTCTCCACGTAAATGTCTTCGGCTGACAAAGTTCTCCTTAGTATGTTGGCTAATCACGTTCTTCTTTATTTTATCAGCCTAAGACAGCTGGGAAGATAGGAGAATTTAGTTACAGAATTTCCTCTAACACACATGTTTTATTGTGTCATCTTTTGTGTTATTGGTCAAGTCCAGAAAAAAATGGAATAAGGGGAACAAGAGGTGACACAACAGCAACTACACAGGTTACAGATAAGATCCTTTAGGTGAGACTACAAGCCATTAGAAACAAGTACCTCACAGGAAGATACATTTGTACCTTCCAGGCCTCCAGTTTTATTGCTCATGGTTTCATATTTTTGATGCAAGAGGTATATTGCCATTATTTAGTACTCATAAAACAAATACTGGTTCCTGGCTTATATACCAGGGAGACTATTACTAACAAGAGTGCGGGTTTACCACAACACCTTCCACACTGGTCACAGCAGATACCTAGGCTTTTAGCCAAATGTATCACTAAGGCAGATACCCAAAATTTTACATCTATAGACAACTAGCATGGGCTGTTGACACTGCTAAACACCAAGGAATCCTGTCCTCTAATTGAATATTCAGGAAACTAGACATAGCAGACAAAACTGTTTTCAAAAATTAATAATTGTAATGTGTCTTGTATGTTATTCTTTGCAATTCTACCCTCAAATCAGGATTCCATAAATTCCCTATGCAGTAGAAGGAAGTTGCATCCTTAAGCCCTTTGTTTTCCTATCAAGCAGTTTTTATTCTAGGTGTCAACATGTTTCTACAATATATTGAACATTTACGTGATCTATATATACGTACCAGGACTCGACCCTATTACAACAATTTGATATTACAAAACATTTAGACAGAAGATACTCTGGTCAGTTTAATTAATTATTGCTGCCTCACCCGTTTCAGCAACCAGTGTATATATTCTCTATTTATCTTATAATGCAAATTATGTGAGTTTAACACAATTGGTATAGAAAAGTATTACATATATATGCACACATATTATACATATACCGGTAATTGTATTTACTTTTAATAGTTGGTCATCTAGAATTGATATAAAATAAAGGTTTTTCCCAATTATATGAAATTAAACAAAATTTAAAATTAATCGACCCACAATAGAAATATTCCTATACTATACTTCAGTTCAGCCATTTACCATTTTGTTCATTTTTTAGGGAATATAATGTTCTAAGATACCCTAAACATTGTGTTTTATAACCTACCACAACTGATTGTAGACACAAATTTATCCTAAATTATTTTAATTCTTCAGAGTTACCTACAGAATATGCAATTTTACTTTTTATTTAATATTAAGGTAATTTGTTCTAGACCTACTGTCTGTTGCTGCCCAAAATGAGCTTATTTGAGAAGATGATGGGAAGTTAGGGGACCAAGTGAATCTAAACTTGGCAGACAGCTCTGGTAAACAGATGGGACTCAATGTTTGGTTTAATTCTCACATTATCTATAAACAGTGTTCTATGATGTGCACAACAGTAAAAGCATGTCTACTGATACTTTACTAAAGCCTAACATCAAGCAAAACAAGTTATTAAATAATTATGTCAGTTATTGTAAATATAAGTGTATAAGTATTACCTATTTTATGTACAGCGCTGCCTAATATGTTGGCACTATATAAATCCTGTTTAATAATTATAACATTAATAATATTAACATTAATAAAAATAATAATAATAATAATAATACCTTTAAAACTAAACTTTACAAATTCAAAATTACGTTGTGAAGATGTACTGTGCTGTAGCTAAACACCTCTTTACTCTTCACTACCTACTTTGTGTGAACTACAAGTCCTACCAATTTATGTAATCACACTTCTACTTTAGTTGTCACTTGGCAATGGTGGATTATGGTTAGATAATCTCTTAATAATTTCTGCTTACATGTTATTAGTTAACATTGTTTCTGGACTGTATTATTAATCATCTCATTTTGTGATAGCAACTCCACCAATTGAAACATTAAACCACCCTTTGGCTTTATTTACCAATGAATCTCAGAAAGAAATAGGACATCATCAAATATTTTTTCCTAACATAACAGCCTAGGATCAGAAAATAAGAATCAAGGCTTCTGTTTGATTTCTAAAAGCAAAAAGACATTTTCTTGTTACTCCATACTTTCCATACATGAGCCCCTTACTGTTAATTTTTTGGGGGTTGACTTTAAAGTAAAACTGTCATGAAAGAGACACGAAGACTATGATTATCTAGTCTGAAAATGCTCATTCTCTGAATTCCATGCTTACTATCCTACACATTTTTTTTCACATCTTCAAAACCATGAACAAAATTGCAGATTGAGTTTTCCTAAACTTGCCAACTTTGTATGTTTGTATTTGGTCAAGTACTCAAAACAAAAGTTGATGCCAATGGGCCGGAAGGACAGTCATTGAGCTAGTATTTTCAGAAAGTTTTCAGCAATAGCAAACCCCCAGTGCAAAGTGTATTTGAAGTCATTGGGACTAGTTAGTAAAATACGAAGTACAGCCAGGTTTGGTGGGATGCATGGAAGGGTTTTGCAGGACAAAGTAACAGGTTCACTTTAATTACCCCCTCCCTAGCATAACATAATCATCTTTCCTTAATTCTTCTACCATGATGATTAGCTGCCAGGAGCAAAGAAATTATAGGGTATTTCCAAACATAAAGGAGCATAAAACATCTCTAAGTGTCAGTGCTGGGAATAAAAAAGAGTCTAAAGCTCTATGTAAATTGCAAATTTAAATTACCTGTAGCTTGCATGGTGTGGCTGTTCTTAACAGCTAACAAGAGTGATGTAAGAATGAAGGAAAGATGAATATGTACTGTTGAAAGGGAGTGATAAAACTGATCTTTTTTTCACCGTAAGTAGGCACAGGTTCATTGTATTTTTTAATATGAAAAGACAGATTACGTTTTCGATTATTTTGATTTAATTACAATATATTGTCTTTGCAATAAAGGTATTCCAGACCATTTTACACAAGTCTGCTCTGTCTTCTATATATAATAATATGCTTTACACTGACATACAGAATGTGGAAAGTGGCATTAACGAGCGCAAGCCTGATATGAGCATTGTACCCACACTTCCTATTGTGGTTAAAGTCAAACTCATCATTTCACCACAATTTTTTTTTTTAGCTTTAAAAAAATGTCTTTATTAAGTAAATCATAATAACTGTACAAACATTCCTAACTCAAAAAGATAGTTTGTATAGAATTGGAATTGAAATATCTAATTCTTTGTTTTAACTGCTTTATTTTTATTAAGTATCTAACTGTAAAATATATTTCTCTTTATTAAAGCTCCACTACTCTGCTGTTATATCTTTTTGTTGGTGATAAATGGAATTTAAAGCAAATCAGGAGATGTTTCCAATTTGGCTAAATGCATTAAAGTCAAAGGGGAGGGTTTTTTTTTTTTTTTGCAATAAACTAAAAAAAAAAAAACTTTTACTATAAACATTTTAGAAGAAATAGTACACAAATCAAAATCAAATACACAAAAAGGGAAAAACAAATACAAAAAACATCTAATGAAATACACACATCTATACTACACCGATCAAATACACTAAAATTCCTTTTTGAACCCAATTTTTGCCTAAGCATTTCAATGTGTGAAGATGAGAGTTTGGGGTCTGTAAAATGTTGGCAAAAAGTAAAATTAGTAATTTTTTTTAGCAAAATCAATTTTGCTGAACTTACTTTGCTCATCCCCACCTACCTATACATATTTTGGCCAGGTCATCAAACTTTACGTTTGATTATACAGTCAATGCTAAATGTAATGTACACGTAGTCTACAATATATGATCATATGTGTATATATTTTCATAAACAGGTGAGGAATAGCTATTTATAGTTAAATTATATAGTTCAAATATAATAATATTTTAAAAATTTCCTTGCCTTGAAAAGTCTTTTGGATACAACACTGCTTGAACAGGGTGTAAAATAGAACTTTCTGGTGTTGCTGCGAATTCATTTGTACTATAAATGTTGTTGTACAGCATACACACAGTAAATAATATAAACAATATTAAATATTAAAATAAATTGGAAATTTCACGAAAGGGTCAAGCCACTCACAAATTATATTCTTTTATCAATTTGAGAGCTGCTGGGCAGAATTAGCTTCTGGCTTGCTATATATAATTATATAATTTGAATACTCCAGTGTTCCTCCATAAGGGTTTTTCCTGGTTTTTGGAGGTTCTTTGAGCTGCATTGTTGGCTTGATCTTCTACCTATGCTGACCACCGTACAAGGGAGCAGTTTTCCAGTAACTAACCACTAATGTTAGCTGACACCATAAATTTTAGTGCCCATCTTTTTAAATATTATTTAAAAAATAATTCAGAAAATAATTTTGTAGCGGCTTGGTAACAAACTGATCTGCATGTTTTGTCAAATATAGTAGCTATGCCACATTACATTTTATTTAAAACTCGATTTAACTTTGTTAATGTACAATGGGCTGTAGGTAAAATGTCTTTTAGCTGTGGTTTTCCAAGGACCTAAAACAAAATTTTGAGAATTTTTCTAAAATGGCTGCTCTAACTGATAGATCTGGCTGTTATTATTAATATTATTATTAATAATAATAAACAGGATTTATATAGCGTCAACATATTACGCAGTGCTGTGCATTAAATAGGCTGCTATAATTCCTGACTGTGTTCCTGTTCACCTAGAAGTCTTCCATGTTCCCAATGACCTTTTTACATTTTTTCTTTATATATCTTGTATTTTCTTTATTAAAAAAAGTTTTATATAATACAGGTTCTCCTTAAAAAGGAATAAAAAAAGGAACAAATGTTTTTTATATTTAACTTTCGAGGGAAACGTTCCAAAGACGATTAGCAATGGCAAGCCGCATATTTCTAAATTATTTTTGTTTTAACTAACAAAACTTCATTTATAAAGTAATGATAAATGACAAATATATCTACTCAAGAACATGGGGATAGGGAATGCATTCTTGTATGTGTACATGCAGATCTTTTTCTCCGCTCCATCGCAGTGTATGTGTTTAGAATAATAATACGATCTAATACAAAATTAATGTTGGGTGTAACTATGTTAAATAATTACACAAGCAGTTCTGAGAGTTGCCAGACTGCTATTGTTGTTGTAAATTTTTGTTAAAATCTGATTTCCACTGCTAATTACTCTGCAGTATGAATTTTAAAAAAATAAGATGTTTCTGTATTGGTATAATCCAAAGTACTGCCATTTTGTATTATACGTTGGATAGTTTATTTAGCAAAAAATCGCAATGAATTTGCTTTGTACCACACCTAAAAAATTCTATTGGTTTCCAATTTTTTTAAAATGTAATGTACACTATACTTACCACTATGTAATAGGTGTATAAGAGGCAATGCTTAATCATAACATCTTTCAGAAGTAATGCCTGGAATCGTTTTGAGATTACTAAAGACTCATGTACTCCATATTTGATTTCATTTGTATGTTACTTAAAGAAATAGTTGTACTTGAAGGATTGCTTTGCTTCATCCACTGGCTTTACTTTTTATAGCACTATTATTTTTTGTCCTAGACTTTTCTAGTGTAATGATCTCATGAATTTATTGTTTTAGTGGAGCTATATTTACCCCCTGACCTCCAAAGCCTACAAAAATAGGTAGGAATGGATGATTCTCTTTTACTTGAGAGTTGACCATTTGTGCTCAATAAAGTACAGTTACCAGAAGCAGTATGTTAAATTAATTCAAGAGATCCGTTACTTTTAGTTTGACTGGTATTCACTAATAAACAAGAAGTCCATGTACCTTTTTATTTTAAAGGTATGGTATTACCATACCTATAAGATCTACTCTATTTCTAATAGGCCCATGAAAGAACACATATTAATATTAGTGTTCAATAATATTAGATATGAACTGAGGACATTTATTATAGGTTTTTTCTAAGTTTGTGTTCTTTGTAAGATAAATACAAAAAAATAAAGTGTCACATTTTTAGTCAGTGCCAGTAAGGCTCTAATAAGAAAATGATCATATCTGTAAAAAAGATGATTGAAAAAAAAGATTGGCCACCTAAACACTTTTCTAAATCTATGTTGGAAGGTCTCCCTAGTTTTATTTTTTAGGCATTATTCCACTATAACTCGATTTTTTTTAGATAATTCTCACTCCAAATGCACTGTTGTGGCAAAACTGTTTTATATCAGGTGAAAAGCACATTTTAACCATGGCCACCATGGTATTTTAGTAATTTGGCATTAAATCTTTGTAAAGATTTAATTGAGAGATTTTGAGTATATATGGCATGCCTTCCCATTTATTACCTAGTTATGAATGAAGAATGATATGATGATGAGATACAATACCCTACAATGCATAATAGAAATAAAGTAAAGGTTGCACTTTGTAATAGATTGTCTTATACCGCAAGCTATAGAAGAATGGTGCTAATATAAATTGCTGCTATAAAACATTTGATAAAACATTTACAACATTACAAGAAAAAAACATAAAAATATTTATGTATATTTCTATCTATCTATCTGTCTATCTATCTATCTATCTAATTATCTATCCGCCTTTATTTCAAAGTTATAGCTTATATTGTATATTAAACAGATGGGGTGATCTTAGCAATATTTTTACCTGTTCTTTTCTCTTGTGCACTCGTCTGTGACTTATGATGTATATAGAGTTTTGATATCTCGCACCCCAGAGTGGATTTCCTAGGGGTCAATATAACACCTGAAGTTAAATGCAGGTCTGAAATGAACAAGTTTGGGGAGGGGGGGTCATCTTCTGTATCACTATATGTACCCTCCCTTTTGCTGAAAGATTCCGCCCCCCATGATATGCTCATCAGGAAGACAACTGATTTCCCAATGGGGCTGGTGCAATCCAGACACTGCTCTGAGTTTATCAGCTCTCACCACATTGCCCCCACAGCGCCCAGTAACGGCTACCTCTCAGCGGGCCTGGGACTGGTTATTAACCTCTTATCTGCTACAATGCAGAAGCAAGGTATAAAGAACTTATTGCAAAAATTAAAGAACAATTATTAAATCATTGGTTTGTAACAAAAAAGTAACAGGACATGTGTTCTCTTATGCTTAGTTTACTTGGTTTATGTGTACTTTCTCACACAACTTATATTTTCAAATGTGATCAGATGAAGAATTGTGAAAAAGGGTGCATACAGTTATTAGAAACTGAATTGTAGTATATAGTAGAAAAGGCATTATTGATGGGAACACTTTCATGTCATAACAAATATTGTGGTCCTAGGCTTATGAATCATTTATTTCATCATTGCTTTGGGTGGTATTGCTTAAAAGAGAAGTACATTTTTTAAAATATTAACTCTTTTAAAATATCCAAGCAAATTAAATGTTTGCACTTATAACTCTTTTTCCCTTTGTACTTTGATTAAACCAGCCAAAGCTAATTTTCTATAAGATTCCTGATTGTTTTCTAGACGACATGAATCCTGAATAAAGAATGAAATGCTACATCATACAAGGTAGCATTTGCTGTTTCTTGGTCACTTTCTGTGCACCTGCATTTATTTATACTATAATATGCTTGACCATTATTCCTAAAATTGCCTGTCAGTGTCTCAGTGGAGAGCTTTACACAGTTTCCTCTAAAAAAAAAAAGATAAGAAGATCATTGGTGTCACTGGTAGCTTTACAGTAAGTGGTTAGGAGAGAAATTAATTTTGTTCCACATCATTGGCATTTCTGACTGATTTGGGGCCATCATATGCAGGTATCACCAGGTGGGAAATAAATTTACCTCTACTCAACGAATCCCTAACATAACAAGGGTTTCACCAAACTGTGAATGAGAAAGTCTATTTAAAAGCATTGTTTTACCCCTAGTTTGATTGGATAGATAGGATGGATAGGCATGCAGTAAAACAGAACCTGCACAAATACCCGGCACTGGACCAAGTGCAGAGTCTTATGATTGACTGCCAGAAATACTGCAAGCTAAATTTATTAATATTAATATAAATTTATAATATTAATATTATTTTAGTATTGTGGGTCTGTGCAGGATGATCATTAACCAGCCTTGAAAAAACAAGCAATAAATACATTCATAATGTAATATACATATCTATTGTGCCTGCAAGTGACTATTTAATGGCCACCATGGATCAAGGCACTTTTTCTCTGGTTTTCTGTTAAGTATACTATAAGATGTTTTTTAGGGCTACAACTACCTACTTTCAGGGATTTTTGATATTTTTCACAAACATAGAAACTGTATTTACTAAATACAATGGTCACAGCAGTTGAGAATACATGCATGACTACAATTTACTTTACCCTCATAAATATTTGATTTTATTTCTATTACTCTTGCAGAAGCATACATTTTTTGTGCTTGTAAGCTTAAGTAATTATGTGCGTGACAAATAGGATTATCAACATTGTCAATCGTAACACATATTTTTATCTGTATATCTTAAAATCATTGTGGAGAATGAGAATGGAAAAGAACAAGTGTTTGTAAAGCATGAAGATCTTCATACTATCAAGCAAAAGCAAGGGGTAAAAACAATGGTAGTGACTAGATCTTCTGCTGCAGAAGGACCATGATATGGGCAACATTGGCACCCCTGCAGACTGCACCCCTCCTGCCCACCAGCCAGTTTATAACCACCCTCAATTTAAATCCCTTTCCTGGGACACATGAATAAAATTGTACTGTGAGGTACAGAGTCACTGGAGACTTCATTCCTATAGCTTTACAATCAGCAGGAACAACCTGCTTGCCTCCATGGATTGTTAGGAATCCATCCTCCATGTTTTCACCTAACCACAGCACCTATACTTCACCCCCTCCTTTCACACAGCACCTGTACTGTACAAGCCCCTGCACCTGGCAACAACATCCACCACCAGAACAGTTGTCGCAAACTCCTCTCCCACAGTAGGTGGTGTAACAACTCCTTACCCATTACTCTCTGTACTAAGGCTGTACCTGCCCATTATGCTACTGGGTAAAAAAAAGTAAAAAAAAAAGCATCTGAACTGCCTATGTCATAAAGGGTTTAGGGGCAGTTCCACTGTTTAGACCTGTGGTAAAGAGAAATAAAGAGAAAGAAACAAGGGAGATAAATATAAAAGGTTTTCACCATACAAACAATGTATTATTATAGTATTATATAGATATTACTATTAGTATAAAATACTCCATATTGAATACTCCATATTGATGGAACAGCACAGCAACTGAGTAAAAAAGGGAACTAAATAAAAAGAAAAGTAAATATAGATATAAAGATTTGAGAAAATAAGATATAAGAGAATGAGAGATAAGGAGAAGACCTTCCAATCTAGCATCTGTCATCTGTAGATTGATAACAAATCCAAAGACCCCATGGTTTGTCAAATTTACACAAGTTGTCATTAAGTATGCATGTGAGTTTGTCATTATTCATTACCCAACTGAATTTAACTGTTTAACTATATCTGCTTCATCAAGGCTTTAAAATGGGCTTTGGTCAGAAAGGTAATATTAGAGACTCTAAACCAACTATTATCTATGGAATGCAACTCCTAAAAATCCCAGTTATCTTCAGATCAATCATTTATAAGAGTTTCTGAGAATGCAAGGATGTATGCAAAACATTAGGGATATTCTACCGTTGGAAGAGTCTTGTGTCCTGCAGATAATTTTAAAGTGTGTCATAAGAAAAAGATTTGTGGTAAATTTGCTCCTAGATTTATTTGATATTGAATATGTATAGTGCTTATTTTTATAGATAATCCTGGCTAACTGATTCCTCCATTAATGAAGTCTTATATCATTGTTTTTCTATATTTGGCCTGAGTTGTGGTCTTTACCTCTTGTTCATTCAGGATTACCCAAAGGAGCAATAAAGGGGAATTTAAAGGAAATGGAAGGAGTTAACTGTATTCCAAGATAGGGATTGGGCATTGTACCCCATTTAAATTTAAATTGTACACATATGGTGGGATTGCCCAATACTACAGCCTTACTGGCGAGGGGTTTTTGAAATTTGTTCAGACATGTATTGCACTAATGTTTCCCCTTCTCTGGTGTTTGGGTTGCTCCCCATCTCCCCTGATCCAGAGCTCAATATTAGGAGAAGACTATGGGGACACCTCTTTTATGGAAACAGCCTTCCCCTCCAACACTTTCACTCTGGGTTACAAGGGTGAATGAGGTGATGAGGATGAAGGAAGTAAAGGCCTTTGATAATGATTCTATGGACAAATTTATCTCTAGGTGGGCCTGTTGGGAACAGTACAGCATCTCATCTAAACTTAAAATTAAGATTGGTACTCATTCTCTGCAGAGTAATGCTTCTTGACATGTTTCTAAGACATACCTTGTTTCTTGGGCTCTCATCATACGACCCCCCTGCACTCATTTTTGTTATTATGCCCTGTAACATATGAAACAATTGTAACCACTGATATTTTCACTTTGTTTTATTTGTGACGTTTATTTTATTGAATGACCATATATTTTGAACCATAAATTTAAATTTAGATCAGAGAAAATTGACTATGGCTACTGGTAAATAAGTATTAGGGGCCTGTAACTTATGTCAAGGTGTGTTTAAATCGTGAGGGACGGAATTTTTTTTTGTTAACAAGAATACCAAGACAAGGATATCATAAGTACAATCCAGTAAAAGAGAGATCAGAAACATATGCATACAAAAAATGAACATTGATCAAGCACATCCAGGAGAAGATAGTAGGGAATTTGGACAACACCTGCTTATGCACTATATTCTTCCTAGCTAAAAAAAAGCCAAAAATAACAACTAATGTAAAAGTATACATTGTGAAGCAGTAGGAGTTAAGGTGAAGATACCCAAGACTCAAACACTCAAGCTAATTGGACAGTTCAAAAGGTCATGAAAGAATTTAAGTATATACTTCCAAAACCAGTTCATAATAGAATGACGCTACATACGCTGTGTAAAAGAAGCCCGAGTTGCTGCACATTGGAACAGGGAATATCCAACAAGAAAAATGTCTGCAATTTAGGAGCAGAAAATAGGCAATGTGGATAATACAAGTTTGCAGGTATTATCCAGTGAAAATATTCAAGAAATTGTATTAGCATATGATGAACAGTAACCAGATGTAACTACATAAGTTGTGCTCTGAAGGCATAGTAAAGATAATCGTAGAAACTACCTCAAGGCAGAATAAAGGAGTCACACAATTGGCCAGTCCCCAACAGTTGGCTAAGGAACTACAGCCCAGCCAGGGGTGTAGTCGTAAAAAGAAGAGAGGGCACTGTACTATCCATGGCGACCGCACATGTGCATCATTGTTATGTAAATGTCTCATTCCCAAAAAGAGTGAGGGCACACCGTGCCCATACGAGCCCACCCCACTAGACCCCTAAGCCCAGCAGACTTTCAAAATGAATATTGCAAAGCTAGGAGAGGGTCTGGGTATTCCACAAAGGGGTATATTAATCCTAGATCGATGTATACCATTTCTAAGCCCAAATACAAATACTAGTAGTCTTTTTTAAGTAGGTTTGAGGACAATAGTGCTCCGCGAGCCACACCATTAGGAAACTCCTAAAGAAGCAGTATACGAGCTTGTAGAGAATCCAAACAATTGAGGCTTGTGTGTCATTACTAGCAAACTTTTGGGATAAATGGGACAATTGGGCAGCAACAATCTATGTGAATAATCTTTATTCACATAAGGGTGAGTCAGACCTCTAAGAGAAATAGGGTTGAATTTTTAGGAGAGCTTGGTTCTGCCTTAATTTCAAAACACTAAACTCCAAAAACTCAAAAAGAGAAAAGATCAAACCTCTAAAGAAGCCCTATATAGCAAAAGGAAGATAGCTTCCAGTGAATATTATGAATACCATTTTGTTAAAGCAAAAGCAAAATTACAAACGGGGCAGATTTTATGTACGAGGTGTAAAGGGAGGCATGAGTTTGGTTTCCTGGAGTGCTATATCAGCCCCTAAAGAATGGGAGAAATGAAAAGCTTTGATAGATTTTACTTGAGAACTGAAACATTATGTGATAACATGCACATTGTGGTTTTCCTGTTGGAATGTGCACTATACATTGTGAGTAGGAAGATGTGAATGCCAACTTGCTGAGCCTTTGAGAGTTTAATTAAAGTTTTGGGTTGCTGTAGAGGGAAGGAAAGACGGAAGAAATAAATCTGAATAAATAACACTGGGGAACAATTTTGAACAAATTTTTTGTAGACTTCAATTTTTAAGCCTATTTACACTAAAATAGGTATGCGGATTCTAAAAGTGCAGTTAGTTTTCTTCTATCACGTCAGGATTTTTCTCTACCTCTTATATTAATGCAATTACTGTAGCGTGGATTTGTATAGGCTATTTGTTTACATGCAAGACAGAGTGGTCAGACGTTGTGCTCTGCTTTACGTAGTGAATAGGCAAAATGTATTTTTCTACTTACACACGTATTTCCTTTCTTTCAGATCATGTCTGGCTCTGCTGTTTTTCGTTGTAAGTGCCAAAACAACCCTGATTCATTTTGTTATATCTGTGGCAGTTTTACCATTCCCAGACAAATGGCAAACATCAGCACATTTGTAGAGCAAACCTATTTGGCATATTTCAAGGTTAAACCTGATGATCAAGATAATTCTTGGGCCCCTCATAAGGTGTGCAAACAGTGTGTCGAGGGTTTACGGATGTGAACAAAGGGAACACGTGATAAGATGCCATTTGGTATATCTATGATTTGGCGAGAGCCAGGAGATCATTTCAGTGACTGTTACTTTTGTATAGTGAAAACTTCAGGATATAACAAGTAAAAATAAAGTAATATAGAGTATCCTAGTCTACCATCAGCTATACGCCCAGTGGCTCATTCAGATGAAATCCCAGTGCCGGTTTTCGTTACACTACCCTCTCTTGAAGAACATGATTATGGTGATGAACTAGGTGACAACAATGATGAAAAGTTTGAAATTGAAGAGGAATCTGTTCGTAAGGGATTTGATCAGCATGAGTTCAGTGATTTGGCACGTGATTTGGGATTATTGAAGAGGGCTTCAGAACTCCTAGCATCATGACTGCGTGAGAAAAACTTACTTGAAAAAAGAAACAAAGGTATCGTACTTTTAAACCAGAGAAATTGCATTTCTGTAGTACTTTAGAACTGACAGTGGCTTTGTGTATTGCCATAACATACCTGGTTTAATGGAGGAATTGGGAATTCCAATCTATAACTCAACTGAATGGCGGCTATTCATCGATAACTCGAAGCGGAGCTTAAAGTGTGTCCTCCTTCACAATGGCAAAATATTTGTCTCAGTCCCAATTTGCCATTCAGTTTCTCTTTGTGAAGAATATGCAGACATAGAGTCACTGAGTTGTTGCAATATCACCAACACATTTGGGTCCTCTGTGTTGACCCTAAAATGGTATTGTTCTTGGTCTGCAACGCAGGTACACCAAGTATCCCTGTTATCTGTGCATGTGGGACAGCAGAGTACCTCATTTTGGCATTTGCTAGCCTGGTATTTGAGAAAAAATAGGCCGGTGTGTTTGATGGTCCATAGATTCGGCAGCTTATCAAACATGAACATTTCATCAGGCCAATGTCAGAAGTCAAGTGTAAGATCAAACTCAACAAAAAAGGTGTTCCCCAGTGTAATCTGAGAAAGGTGTGAAAGTAAAAAAATGTTCAAATAAATAAATGTATATATATATATATATATATATATATATATATAAAATGTTCATGGGAACAAAAACACAAATTCTATTATCCCCTATTTGGCAAAAGAAAAAAACATTGGCCAAATATAAACAATAGTGAAGGGGAATTGAAACCTATAAACCTAACTAGAGGGAGACAATCATGCCTTGTGTTTTGTTAAACCCAATGGGAAAAAAATGAGAGAATCAGTATATAAACCAGATTAAGGAACTGTATACTGGCAGTATAGAGATCAGTAAAATACTAGAAATCCTCTTATCTATGTAAAAAAATGGTATTTTACACAATAGTAAGTGGGGCTTCAGTTAGGTAAAATAAATAAAGTTTAATCTCCAATAACTACAGGTAATTGGCTTAATTCAGTGTTAAGCAAAAAAAAAAAAAAAATCATTATTGGGCTGTATTTATAAAGACTTCCATTGTCACTAATAAAAAAGAAGGATGTGTTCAGCAACTGTAGTGAGGTTTAGAGAGGCTGTAAGAATGTAGTAATATATATCCATCAGACTGGATGTTAAGGACTCTTAACTGTTTTTTTTACCCAATCCTACTCGTTCTTATCCAGCATATGGTTAAAAAAATTTCTCTTAAACATGATGCAAAGAGAGGGTTGCTTCCTACCTATTATTATATTAGTAACTATAGCTGGCTTAACCCCGTAAGTGATTTACTCGCCAGGAAACGATTTGCATTGCCAATAATCCTTATTTCCTTTCACAGCAGAAGATATCTAATCCCTAAACTGGCTTGAAGGGCTTCATGAAGTGTGACTATTATTGTAATAATTGGTTGTGTAGCAATACATCATAATCTCACCAAGTATTCTGACCCCTTTCTGATAGTCTTAAAATCTAAAAATCAGATCTTTGTTCTTTCCTCTTTTTAAAGATGAATATCCAGCCAGTCATACATGGGTTTTAATCTAATCATCAGATTATAGATCAGAACAGATTTTAGTATTTTTTTGAAACAAGAACTTGACGCTACATTGTAGTTAGATCAGTCAGTAGACATTATATTTAAATGTAGGAGTTTTTTACTTTTACATGTTAGGCAACTTTTATGGATTTAATTCATTACTCCAAACCTACACTTATCCACACCTAAAGCATTTACATTTGTGTATGCCTGTTTAGTTGGCAGGAAATTAAAATAAAATAACAAAGTAATACATATTGGAGTCCTGCATGGGGTTGATAAGTTTCTTGTTTGGGTTGATAAGTTTCTTGTTTGATATGTTTTTTGGGTTGTGGTTCACATGCATGTTGAAGGTATTGAGGATCAGGGATGGCTGAATAGTGAAAATAAATATGTAATTGCTTTTATTCTGAGGAATATATCTAACTTTTTTAAAAAAATAACCTAAATAAACCTTGTTACAAACTTTCACAGATTTTGTTCCTGGTCCTTGCAACTGCCAGTATCTGCCTGGTGGAAGTGAGAGAGATCTTCTGACAGTTTAACATAGGACCATGCAGGTCTTAGAGGCAGTTATGGACTACAGGGCTCAACAAGAAATGTGCAGGGCCAGGATTATAGGCATCTTGAAACTACAACCCTCAGCATACACGTTGCAGCCAGATTTTGTACACAGGTAGTTGGACACTTAAGGGTTCAGCATGGTCTCTGCAGGACTAGGATTACATAATACACACAATGAAGGGCTGTGAGGAACTATAAAGCTGACTATTGGTACCAGGGTCAATAAAGAACCTCTAGGGGACTAAGGCTACGTACACACCTGCAATAATTCTTGTTGGAAATGAATGACCGTCCCAGCGGATGTGGGTGACAATCAGATCACAATCAAATGTGTGTACGGTCGTTCAGTGATCGTGGATGGTTCTGCAGTACACTTTCTGTAGTACACCTCACCTCCTGCATAGTTCAAACGATCGTATCCAGTGTGTGTACATTATTGGTGGATTATATTTGAACGATCATATTGTTACAGCATGTACAGAATCGTGCACTATACGATCGTTCAAAATAATCGTGCATAACGACATTTTGCAACAAAAAATATTGCACGTTTGTACGTAGCGTAATGGGTTCACTTTGCAAATTTAAAAGGTAAGCTTTCATTCGCAGATGAATGAAACAGAGTAGATACACAAGTAACAATGTTACTTTGAATCTCAAAAGTTGCTTCTGCAGCTGCTATATATATTTGAGCTTCCTGTATCATTTTGTTAGCTAGTAGTTTACAAGCTTCTGCCCACTGGTATTTAATGTAAATAAGGATCTGAAAGCCAGGTAAATGTCCAGGTAAATTATCAGACAGCTTTCCTAAGGACTGCTTGTTGTCAGGTGCAACACCCTGTTAAGGTAAACTTGGCTTTTGCTTAAGCCCAATAATAACCTGTGTTGAGCTGAATAACCAAGTAAAAAATATGTTTGACCAACATTAACAGCTAGGCATTACCATTAAGTTCTAGTGCAAATTACAGACTTATATTCACATTGCTGAGGTCTCAGGTGATGTTAATATACTGAGGTTAATTAAAAAGGAGCTCAGAATGTTATAAACTCACTAATTTCCCTGCAGGATCAATATGTATTTTAGGCATTTATCAAACAGAAATAATAAAACACTATCCATATTTCAATATATTCCTTATTCAGATGTGCCCCGATTTGGCAATTACTTCAGCTGACTATTACATTGTGCATGCACTCCAAAAAGGATTATATTTATGATTATATTCCTATACATGAGGCGAATTTTATTAAAACAGTGCACTGGAAATGCAACCTTCCCTTTACACTGTGTCATTTACTGTGTGTCAAAGCCTGTGACCTTCAACCAAAAGCAGGTATACCAGTAGTCATCTGAACAGTTGTAATTACATATGATACCCATATTATGTGTTCAGATTTGATTTGATTTATCAGTAATATAAAATACTAAATTAACACACGCATATGTATAAAAAGGAATTCTATTTCATATGTGAATATATTGTTGCAGGTGGAGAAAAATATATCCCGGCGTTAATGTAGCTCTTTTACCATCTTAAATAGAAAAAAAAATCTTCCTGTAAATGAAAAGTTTGAATACTTACTTGTCTGACCACCTGTGCTACCAATCGCCGTTCTCTTGAAGAGCTAAGCTAGCTGACCAAAGAATCTTCAGCATCTGACTGGCACAAAGAGTCTTTGCACAGCCAAAACCCCCAACAGATACTCTACAGTAATATAAAAGCAATTAGGCTTGAGGCACACCACCACCACAATCTTATCTATATCTGTCCAATATCTGAATTACCACAACTATGCCAAATGGCCAGGACATTACCTGCATTGAGTATGTATGGATTTCCTATAGGCAATACCAAAAATTACTTAGCTTACACCTAAAAAATGCCATTAGAATATATTAGAGACATATTGGCTATGGTAGGGACAGGTAGATTGGAATCTGCCCCAGGGGACATCACACCCGCATTGGTAACATGACTATGGACTGTGTATAGCACTGTATAGGAAGTGTCTAAAGAAGGAACCCATCTTCTGAGCTTTGAAAAAAAGAGAGGATTTGGGATAGGAATGGTTCATGCCCACAGATTCAGAGTAATGGGGATATTCAGATGTGTAGGTAAGGAAAGTAAGGCAACCTAAAGTTCAGGTTTAGGCACTCCTACCACATCTTTAGACAATGTCTTTTGGGGAAATGGCAGCTTTTAGCTTTACCTAGTGTAGGGCAGACTGGTGGTAATGGAGATTTTGCAGTAAAAATTACTTTTAGTTTTGCAGCTTTCTTTTAAATATGAGTTCTTCTAAAATTTCTAGTAGCATTAAAACTCTTTCTGATCAACAGTTTGTAGTTCTGTAGAACACTGCCCACTAGATAAAATATGATTAAAGTAGATTCAAGTATGAACTAAATTCATTACTAACAAGGAAATTGAAAAAACAATCTTTTGAAAAACATTCACCATACATTTTTAAAAGTGAATGTCAGAAAACGTGAGGAATCAAAGCAAATGCAGCATGGTGTGAATGGATTTTCTAAGATATTTACACAGTACGGAAAAGGTCAAGTGTTAGATTTTTTTTTTTTTACTTCTATGGACAAGCCCCGCTCAGCCTCAAGAGGCTAGTCACACTGTCCCAGCACTGGGGTGTCCCGGGATCAGAACAGAGGGAAGAAGGGCCACTGTACAGAGTGGTAGGGGAGGTTTACCACTGGTGGTCTGAGTCATTGACTGGAAACATATATGCAGATCAGGAAAGTTAAAGTAATGGCAGAACTGCCTCATACACACATTTGTGTTCCAGGTAATGTTTCCAAACATTGAAGCCAAAGGCTTAACATGATGTCAGACCACTGATCAAACCACAGATCTAACCACCCTGAGTATTGGATACATTAAAGAGATACGCAGATTTGCAAACTTGGCAGAGACTTTCCTAATGATCACAAATAAGACATGGTTACCTAATCTGGTCCTGTTAAATCTCATATCTGTGGGTGCCCCGTACAGAAATGAGGAATGATTGGTAACTTATGGAGAGGAACAAAGTTGGTTTCTGTTGTCCTCAACTTCTGGTGTTTTATTAATGGGATCTTTTCATATAAACATTTTCACTTCCCTTTTCTGGGCAAACATTGGGAAAGTTTAAAAGAAATTGAGTTTTTATTTTTTTAAGTTTTCAACTTCAAAATTTCAACTCATATTACTAGAATAACTCCTAAACATTAATTTAACAAACAAAACATAGAGGGTCATTCACTAAAGTTCAACTAAAATTGGTTGTTAAGAGGTGAACTCTGTTTTGAAAAACCAACCAAACCTTTTTTTTTCTTAGTATGTTTGGATTTTGTGTTTCTGAGAAAGAAAAAAATAAATAAATCCCTGTGTTTTGTTTTCTATGTACAGTAACGTGAAGCCCCCAAAAATTATTCTGAAAGACAATAAAAATCGCAACCAGGAATCATATTTATAGAGTCTGTCAATGGTTATGTGACTTATGAATTGATGATGTAAACAATTATTGTAAGAGCTGGCACACATTTTTTTATTACTTGTAATGATTTCTGATACTAAAATCCAAAAGTGAATCCAAAGTATACCTCCTACTGATAATAACCACCCATTTCGCCTCCTCCTTTTATCTTTCCTTGATTGGTTGTGGATGAAGTAATTGGAGGTGTTCCAACCGAAAGGACGATGTTGTGTTGTGTGCACAAACAATCACTTATGTACAACCAAGGTTCTGATCACTTTCTGTTTTGAGGCTTTTGACTGATCGATACTGAAGAGAAAAATTGAATGAATTTGTCGATGAAACACAAATTCAACAAAAAAATCTGTCCGTGGGTGTTAGGCCTAAGTGCTCTTGTGGAAAGGGATTGGACCTTTGCAGATGGAAACAGTTTAAGACACTTCTAATATCAGAATCTAATGACAGGAAAATGTGACTTGCAGTTTACCTTATTCTGACCTTCCAACGACCAGCTCAGTCGGTTCTGTTTTCCTAAAAACTTGTATAAGAATTTCTAATGCCCAATAAACCTAACAAAGCCCACTGAAGCAGACCTTAACAAAGCTGTTTTTGAAGAGCTATGTAGGGCTAAACATGTAGGGCTTTCATGTACATGCAATTAATTTACATGACCATCTAGATAGCAGCATAGGATTGAGCAATATGTAAAGTAGAACTGAAGTCATGTGGACTAATATTACATTTTTTACTGAACAGGATTTATATAGCGCCAACAATTTACGCAGTGCTGTACAATAAATAGGGGTTGCAAATGACAAACGAATACAGACAGTCGCACTTGAGGAGAGGACCCTGCCCCGAAGAGCTTACAATCTAGTAGGTGGGGGAATTTCACACACAATAGGATGGGAGATATGTAGTGGTGGAAAGTGGTGATGGTTTCAAAAGACAGAAGAAGATTGGTAGGCAAGTTTGAAAAAAATGGGTTTTGATGCTCTTTTAAAGGAGCATAAGGTAGGAGCAAGCCGAATAGGACGGGGAAGACTGTTCCAGAGAATTGGGCAGCTCTAGAAAAGTCTTGTAGCTGTGCATGTGATGAGGTTATGAGTAAAGAAGTCAGTAGTAGGTCATTATTATAGTTTTTTTTTGTTACCAGGTCACAAATGTAAGTGGGACAAGAACTGTAGAGGGATTTGAAGGCAAAAAACAGGAGCTTAAGTTTGATTCTAAGGTGAAATGGAAGCCAGCGTAGAGATCTGCAAAGGGATGCAGCGGAAGAGGAGCAGTGGGAAGGATGGATGACCCTTGCTGTAGCATACATGAAAGATTGTAGAGGAGAGAGTCGGGTTAGTGGAATACCAGAGAGGAGGAGGTTACAGTACAGACGAGAGATGATAAGAGCGTGGACAAGGAGTTTGGTGGTCTCAGGGGACAGGTAAAGGTGGATTTGCGAGATGTTGCGTAGGTGAAAGTGACAGGACCTGGAAATGTTCTGAATATGGGGGGTAAATGAGAGGGCCGAGTCAAAGGTGACACCAAGACAACGTGCCTGAGAGGAGGGACAAATAACAGTGTTAACAGCAGTTAAATATATGTCAGGGGGAAATTTGGAATTTGAGCGGGGGGGGGGGGAATTTGAGTGTCACCAGCATACAGATGGTACTGTAAGCCAAAGGAGAATATGAGACTACCGAGAGAGGAGGTGTACAAAGAAAAGAGAACCGGGTCAAGGACTGACCCTTGGGGAACACCAACAGGGAGGAGAGTGGGCGAGGAGGAATTACCATTGAAAGAAACTTGAAAGGAGCGGTCAGACAGATAGGAAGCAAACCAAGAGAGAGCAGTGTCACTGATACCAATGGAGCACGTGATTTGTATTAGAAGGGGTGATCAACAGTGTCAAAAGCAGAGGAAAGATCAAGGAGAAGGAGCAGGAAAAAGTTGCCTTGAGACTTAGCTCTGATGAGGTCATTGGCCACTTTAGTAAGGGCTGTTTCAGTGGAGTGGGCAGCTCGAAAACCAGACTGGAGGGGGTCAAGGAGAGAGTTGGTGCTCAGGTAATCGGTGAGTCTTTTGTAGACAAGACGTTCAAGAAGTTTGGAGACATATGGAATAGGGAGATAGGTAGGACGGTACTTAGAGGGTAGGGAGGGGTCCAGTGAGGGTTTCTTTAGGATAGGGAGAATTATGGCATGTTTGAAAGTGGAGGGGTATTTACCAGTAGAAAGGGAGAGATTAAATATTTTGGTTAGGGCCGGGCCAGGGTGGAGGAATGGGCACGGAGTAGATCAGAGGGAATAAACTCAAGTGGACAGGTAGCAGATGGAGATGATGAGAGAAGGGAAGAGACTTTGTCCACAGTAACAGGGCTGCGGGAGGCCAGTGATGATTTACAGGTAGAAGAGGTGGGTATGGTTGGAGACATCATGTCTGATTTTGTCAATTTTATCTATAAAGTAGGTGGCTATGTCTTGGGCAGAGAAGGTTGTTGTGGGGGGAGCAGGTGTGGGGTTTAGGAGGGAGTCAATTGTTAAGAACTGATTGCGTGGGTTGGAAGCCTGAGAGAAAATGTCCAGGGAGAAATAATTTTGCTTGGTGACAGTGAGCTCAGTGTTAAAGCTTTGTAGCTTGGCTTTGTAGTCCATGAAGTTCAGTGAGAGCCAGGAAGTTCAGAGATTTAGAAAGGAGAAGGTTGTGTATGGAGGTTAGTTTATTGCCAACAGATCGGGCATTCCATAGACTGCCAGAGAGAGGGGGTATCGACTTATGGGTAGGGTGAATGAGGATGAGGTTAGGAGAAGGGAGTGTTTTGCTGAGAGTGTATAGGTGAGGCTGTGGGGGGGGACCAGGGTTGGGTTAGATGTCACCAGAAAGTAGCACTAGAGAAAAAAGGTGAAGGAGCAAAGATAGAAATCAGGAGAAAGAAGGAGCAGAGAGACAATGAGTTATCAGACTGGGGAGGAGAGGGAATAGAGCCAGCAAAGAGAGTGCAGGTTGAATAATACATTTTAACAGATAATTGCGAACCATATGCATACAATTAACAATGTGGCAAACTGAAGTCCATGAGGGGTGGTCCTGTAATAATGGTTGTAGTGAGGCTTCTAGGCTTGGTGAGCTCCATGGGTAGGATATGTTGATTCATTCATCGAGATGGTTTGATGAAATACCAGTTCAGAATGGCAGTAGCACAAGATGTGTTGCAGTCCAGGTGGATGATTCAGTCCAGAGGCAGGCGATGGGAGTGGCGGAGTAAAATAATATGTCCAATTCTGTTCCAATTCCTGCATCTATTCCCTGGATTAATTCCCATTGCACTTTAATTTTGGCACTTTTATTTGGACACGTGACCAGGGTCCCAACATGACCTTGCCTGTTGTTTAAATAGAAGTGCTTTGGGTTCTGATTATGGATGGACTGATCAGAGTAACAAGGAATTTGGGATATCAGTTGAACCTGGGGAGGGGAGGGGTTGGCAGGGCAATAAATATAAATGTGCACTCAGCTGGAACTAAAGCTACGTACACACTTCCAATTATTATCGTTGGAAAACGAACGACGAACGATCCTGCACGATATCTACGAACGATCGTATAGCACCGATCCTTCACATAGAGATAACGACACGATCGTTTGTAGATATTGTACACACAATAGATACGATCGTTTGAGCGATAGAGGAACTATGTGCACGACAGGAAAGTGAACGCACGTTCGTTCATTACGCATGCTCAGATCATGGACGATCAACGAACGACCGTACACACGAACGATGTTCAACGATCGTCGTCCAATCCGATCCGCCGGTCCAGTCATTCGTTTCCAACGACTTTCCTCGTTCGTCGGCGTCGTTGGTTACTTTTTTTACGAACGATTTTTGCCCAATCGATCGTTCGTCGTTCGTTTTGAACGATAAAAATTGGAAGTGTGTACGCACCTTAAGGGATAGTGAACAGATTTATCTATGGGGAGATTAAAGTTGGTGCAATAAATTCATCTACAATGGGAGATGTACCATACACAATCAGATGGTAAGGTATGTTTGGTGTTCCATTAACAATGAATAGCAACCAAGCGCACCAACATGTGCATTTCCAAACCCTAACGCACTATTGGGAACAAGCCCTTACTGCAGCAGTGTCTGTCTGCTAATGTAAAGGAAACTTTGTAAATATTTCCAAAATTGTACTAAATAATGGAACAGTGATCATTCATACAAATGACATAGTTATGCTGTACAAAACTTAAAGTGGAACTCCCACCATGGGTTTCATTTTAGTATTGTATGAAGTACAGAAGGCTTAAAACCGGTTTGTCTTGTTTCTGTGTATTATAGGAATTCTCCAAGCAAACTGGAAAAGTTTTTCATTATGGGACTGGTATTTGTACTGCGACAGAGGACTTTTCATGTTCTATCAGCAAGCTAGGGGGCTCTTTGAAACTGCATGGTTGCCAGCTATGAAGCACACAGCAAACTGTATGATGTATGTTTGCTGATGTGTGACAAACCACAACAGCAACCATGTGACCAAAAGCAACTGTTTAGGAAACGCACTACAATCCCCTCAGCCATGTTAAGCCCCATGCTAAAAAAAATGTTCCCAACTTCTCCCATTCATTTGAAATGTCTCTTAGTCTGACAGGTGGATAAATTCATCATAAAAATTGCTGAAAAAGACTGGGTAGGAAGGACTATACGTTGCCTTTGTTGACTGCCCTCTGAAAACCCTCTAGATACATGTCTGTCTCCAGTTTTAATACCGTGAGACAATGGGGTTCATTTGCTAAAGGAATGTGAGCTTTTCCCTGAACAAAGTGAATAATCCCAATGCACATGATAATCCACTTAGTTTAGTGAAATAAATGAAGCTCTACTGACTTCAGCCATTTAATTACGTTCAAGCAAAAATCCTGTTTTTGATTTCTATACACATGATGTGCATAGACCATATTCACTAAAGCTAAATGAATACCTTTTACAAGGGTATAACTCACTGTTAGGTAAAACCTATATTTATAAAGTTTATTATTGATAATAATAATATTAATAATTTGTTTTGTAAATCGTAAATTAACCCCAATGACCCAGGGCAGGCATGCAAACTAGAAAAGTCAGAGCTGCCTGCATGCTTGTTCCAAGCCAGTTAATTAAAAAAGCGTGCTAGCGAGGGAGGTAATATTTTGAGAAGGAGGACCAGCATTGACAGATTCCATGTCTACTCAATAAGGCTTTCTTTGCATTTTTAGGAATAGTGACAATGCTAGTAGTTGCATTTCAGCTAAATGGTCTGTGGCCAAAGCATTATCTCTAGTATCCATATCTCATGCTATCCCATTAGTTAATTTCTTGTGCATAAACACTATTAGTAAAATAAGAAAGAAAGAGATCTGAGAAGAAATCACATAGAGATAAGGTATGCCTGGTTTTACCGATGTTTGTGCTCCAAACTTCTAGTGAAACAAGTAGATGTAAGTCTGCTAATGACAGTTAAAGATACGCTATGGAGATTATTATCTGAAGCAGCTCGATCAAGATTAGAAGACTTTGTATACCACAGCATCCAGTGTGTAACTTACAACACAAGCTTTCTTCTAATATTTGTGTTGTTTAAAGGTAAATATGATTTCTGATGTCTAAACTTAACCGGTCTCATGGTGGGTCAGTTGACAATCATTTTACACCTCTTGGTACCCTCAAGGTGTATATTAAAAGATGCTGCATAACGACAACATATTACAGTCATCCTAGAAACAATAAAAACTTTTATCTGTTCCTCAATGATTTAGCAAATATGTTACTTTAAATAAAATGTGATTACATAAATATGCTTCACATCTATTGACATATTTAGCATGAATGTGATGTACATGCAGTAGTAGATTTGTACTTCAATGCTTTCCTATACACATGCTGGTAAGCCAAAAAAGCATCTACCAGATATACCATTTCAATCACATGTGTGCATACAGGTAGCCCCCGAGTTAAGAACATCCGACATACGGACGCCTCCTAGATACGAGCGGGGCTTCCCTGCTTGCTCCTGTGCAGAATGGAGGCTTGAAGGGGGGAGGGGCAGTTTGCATGACGTGCAGAAGAAACCTTTTGCTAAACACAGCTGAGGTTGTGGGTGATCTTAGGGGGATGAGCTTTTTCTGCAGCCTCTTGTAACTCTTTAATGACCAAGACAAACTCTGCAGTTGTTTCTTTTTGCATATCAAAGCACAGCTTGCTCCAGAAGTTAATAAATGTCTAGGCTCCATAAAGATTTTTTTTTTTTGCTTTGTGATTTACTCACAGTGAGGATTTTATACAGTAACTGACACCACGCTGCCTAACATCCTAATTACATTTATTAGAATTATGTACCTGTTCCGAGTTACATACAAATTCAACTTAAGAACAAACCTACAGTCCCTATCTCATATGTAACCCGGGGACTACCTGTATATGTGTATTGGACAACGGATTTGAATGGAAAACGTCACACATAAGCATCTCACCAAAAGGCACAGATCCAGTTTTATTACATTCAGAAACAAGAGATCCTAAATAAAAAAAATATTTATAAAACATGAAGAGTACTTTGGAGAATGAAAACACCTGGTATATAGTTACCCAAGGCTCCTGGAGTGTATTTGGGTACTGAGAGGTTGAAGTTCCCCCAGGAGATTATGGATAATTGTAATTTTGGAGTGAAAAAGGGAGCACAATGTTTTGTTACAGTTTGGGAAGAAGAAAGACTTAAGACTGCACTGGCTGTACAATGCCTTCCTCTGCAGGCAGTCTCTTTCAGCAAGCAGGGCATGTGATCAGTAGTCCTATTGTATTCCACATGTGGGCTGCAGAAAAGGCAAGAAAGTCAGTCCAGGCAGGTCTCTTGATTGTCAGGTGTAAAGCAACATATGTTCTGAGCAGCAGAATTTCTCTGTGAATTGATGAAGGTCTAAAACAATGGCATGAAAAGAAAGTTCAGACTGCCTTTGATTTCAGGTACCTCGTTCTGGCGTAGTGTCCTTTGCAACCATCTCGAGAAGCAGACTATTACCTAAAGTACTGATAGTAGATATGCCAGGGGTTGAAGACACAGACATACACATATGCACTTGGAGATCAGATAACCTCTTACTTTAGGTGCACAGACATCAGGTCACATGACAGACTAGGGCCAAAATGCCTTTGGCTTTTGGGGGGAGCTAATATAGCAATAAAGGGCACTGTATGGAGTGGAAATCAAGAACAGGTCCACAGTACAACGCAGAGGGACAATGCACGACTGTGTCACAAAACACAGACAATTTATAGCACTGACTGAGTGATTATACCCTGGGATACCACTATTACCTGAGGGCAATGAAGGAAATACAATAGTCGGCACTGTCTATGTGCACAGCAATGTGTGTGCACATGCACACAATCTCAAATACACATATACACAGGTGCACATACACACAGGATCCATCTAGTACTTTCTGCCAATCTGTTCAGTGAGGTCTTGATAGCATATCTGAACAGAAGCAGTGGAGTAAATTTTCCATATTAATGGAAGGGGCTCAAGCATGAGCTTCATCAACACCTTCGGAATCTGGCTTGTAGATTGGTGCTCTCTGCTCTTTGGTTTCTTCACTCACATCATCATCTTTGCTATCGGTCTGAGGATAAACAACCACACAAAGCTTCTGGCCTGCACGTGTCATTGCATCTAGGGAAGAAAATACAAAAAAATACTAAATTTTACATTCTGATCCATTAGAGCAAAAAATGTAAATTCCCTCCATGGCACAAAGGCGCATTCACTTTTTTAAAGAAATATTTATCTGATTCTACAGCTTCACCCCTTTGCAGGTCAGGACAGCAAAATGCCATACCCTTTTTGACAGCAAGAGAGGCCATGAAAACAGGTATTTTTCTGTCTAATCTTGTCACTGGCATTATGCATTATGTATTTATAAAATTGTACTTTTTTGTAGTTCTCTGCAGTTGCCTTTTTACAATGTTCCA
This sequence comes from Pyxicephalus adspersus, assembly GCF_032062135.1. Taxonomy (NCBI): domain Eukaryota; kingdom Metazoa; phylum Chordata; class Amphibia; order Anura; family Pyxicephalidae; genus Pyxicephalus; species Pyxicephalus adspersus. The sequence goes on from NC_092863.1 coordinate 30,899,066, forward strand.
GCAATTTTGAAGCAGAATATATTTTATTACATGTATGAAAATGAAATATTGTAGGGGTTTTTTGTACTAAAAACATTTTAGAGAACGCTTCAGTGTAAATAGATTTCATAAACGTCCGCACAAATATTGTGCAACAAGCATAATAGGGACTTAATATTATATATATATATATATATATATATATATATATATATATATATGTGTGTGTTTTTTTTGGTACACAGTACAAAAACGTCTGTGACTTGTAATGCTCAAAAGCAATGACCAACAGTGCAGCTGCAAATTACTGCTTTTCTGTACGGTCTTTCCTGTCACTGCCTCACTAAAGACAAAGTAATGCTAATATAAGAGAATATTGTGGATCTGCATGTCATCAGTGACACAACACCGACCTCTACTGTCACCAGTGCGGCTTGAGAGTGAGGAAGTGGTAGGTAGAAGGTATAAAAAGGGAGGATACGGATTAAAGCTAGGGATTATATGTAAAGTGAAGGAGGCTAAAATTCAACAGGGTAGACAAGGCAAATACACTTTAAAGTCCATCAAGTGATGGTGCAAGATATTTCTTTTTGAAGTGAAAATAATTTCTGTGAATTTTTATTATATTACTGTAACATGAAAAAAAAAAAAAAAAAAAAAAAAAAGGGAATGTGTATAGATGGTGGTTTGGTGTGTCAAAGTTTAAAACCCGCCTCGGGCCCTGTGTGGCCCCAACCCATCTCCACTTAACCCTGATAAGCCCCTACATGAGCATTCATGCCCCAAAAGTGTAGAGAACCAGGAGGAAACTACAGCAGTTATTAGACATTAGGTTAGGATTATGTTTGAATCAGGCATTAGATAGCTGGAGTTGAGTGAACGGTTGGAATTCTCAAAGCATTGCATGTGATGAGATTCTGCACTTCAGACTTTCCGATAGTAAGAATCAGAATTCTGATCACAAACATATGATATAAGTTGTATAGTTTTGATTGTCTTTACTAATAAATAAAAAATGGTCTCTTATGATGAATTGATTTCCTTTCAGATTATTTCAGATAATAATACTAAGAAAGACATAAATCATACGCAGAGTATGTAGTAAGTTGTTGTATGAAGGGAAGGAGGATCAAACTGAAGAGACGACTTACCAACAAAGTTATTGAAGCATTGGGGCTTGTTTTGCCAGTGGACTCCCAAGAAGTAGACAGGGACTCCAGTAAGCATAATGGCCAAGCCAATGCCACAGACAACCGGCTCAGACCACAAACTGAAGACAAGCAGGAAAGCCCAGAACAGGAGGTAGATTACTGGGAAAATTAGGTTAACCTGTCGAAGAAACAGGATATTTATTATACAGTTATAGAAATAGAGGATTTTTCTTCTTTCATTCTTCTCTTATGAACATATCATATTCAGCTTATACCAAACATTTATGATTTCTAAGACTTGTTTTTTTACCATATATTTCTCTCTATTCTTTTTTTACCTACCACATATCTGTACATTTTTTTCAACAAGAATAATAAAAGAAAAGTGGTTACAGAGATTCCAAATGTACCTGTTGGAATATGTGTTTATTGCTGTCAAATGAATGCATCAAAACAGAACACAACACTGATAACATCCCATTCAATATGAAAATACACAATGGACGAATGACAAAAGCTATGGATATGATTCACTCATCTCTCATTTTGGTACTCTTTGAGCCTGTAGTAAACATGCAGGCAAAATATTGATGATGTCCCAACTAGCAAACTATTCTTTTCTTTTAATCCTTTCAACTACATGTAGTTACTGGGAGCAAAGGTAAGTAACTCATACTTCAAGGTGTCTCCCCTGCCACAAAGCAGAACTGGTGTTTTGCAATAGCAGATTGGGCTTCCAGAGTAGGGGCATTACATGTGGGCAGGGAGAGAATCCTCAATCCTGTAAATCATTTAGGTTGTGGATAAGCCTTCCTCACTTCCACTGGGGCAGGGGAAAAGCAAGAGAGTGAAAGGTAAGAAACTACACTACATTGACCCAAAAAAGGGCAATGAAATGGTTTCTTTGACAATCAAGGGTTATTTTTACTATTTTTTTATTAGGTATTTCTCATTTATTATGACCCACTCACCTTAATTGGTCGAGGAATGTCTGGCTGTTTCCATCTTAAGACAATCTGACCAGCCACGGTAACCCCGTAAAACAGGTAATTGATGAAACCAACATAATTAATCAGAGTATACATGTCACTGGTTACCAGCATCAGCAAGGTAGAAAGGCACTGTGGGCGAAAGTGAGAATTAGAAAACATGGCTATTATAACATCATCTATAATCCGTATATCAATGGACACACAAAAAAAGCAAAAGCAGAGGTGTGGAGACAGACAGGAAGGGCAGACGTTATGCAAACAAGGGTAGAGCTGAAAAGTCTGGAGGATTACCGTAAAAAGCAGAGCTGGGATCGGAGTACACCGCTTGATGTGGATCATGGCCAAAACACTTGGAAGATGACCTTCTCTTGCACCCGCGAAAAACAACCTATGAAAAGAACAGACTTGAGTTAATACCAAGAGAGCAACATGTTTAAACACAGCAAATATATTTTAATCATTACATCAAAGTACAGTTGAAAAAACAAGATCATAGTAACAGGATCTTTACATGGCTTTGTCTATGTATTACATAATAACTATTGCCTTTTTTATTAATGTTCTTATCACCCATATTCTAAAATGTACCTTTGCTTCCTTCAAGAATCACCTTAGTGAATTTGGTTTTCATATTTGGACAGAATGAGAGAGTTAAATCTTCTGTCTAATTACTGTTCTTTTTATCACTGCAGATATTTCCCAGTGACAGGAAATTAGAAGGAGTCCAGAGACACATTTTACAATACAAACATATTTTAATGAGAAATGTGTAATACCCTAACTTGGTATTATTGCCTGCATTCTCATTATGGAGATTTTGAGTAGTTTCCTGTACTGAAAGTAAAGAAAAAACTTCTGAAACAGAAAGCCTGATGAAGGTTTAACCGTTCCCCACCTTATTCATATTAATACAAATAATAAGGTTTGGTTTCCACTTTAACAAGCCATCAGAAAATGGATGATGATGATGATGATGAAATCTAAGTGATCACTTGGTCTGTATATACAGCACTCTTTATTGACCTGCAAGCTGGCATTTTTATAAATAACAGCAAAATGTAACGGTAATAACGCCGTCATGTGTTCATTCACAAAGTATAGTAACCTTAGTGGTGTTTTGACAATATAAAAAATTTTTTATTGCACCTATTACCCAATAAATTCTTTTTTTTTAGCAAACTGATACTCCTAGATAGTAATGTAAAATGTACCCTCTTTTCTATTAAAATAGCCTCTCACCTGGAAGAAGTGAAAAGAGATCCATTGACTCCTCCAAATGTGGACAAAGCCACAGATATTGGCATGATCCAAGCCATTACACCTAACAACTTCTCTCCAAATGTCTAAAGAAACAGAAATAAAGGTAAACAGTGTATTTAAAATGAATAACAAAATACACGATACGATAAAAAAAAATAAAACTAATAATTCAAAATGAGAAATTTCTTTCCCATACTTGTAGAATATTCAGACTAATTTAAAGATACTCACCACGGCTACTGCATTGGAAGCCAGTAGTTCCTGTGGGGACATGGCTGTGACATAGGCAATGTTTGCAAAAACGTATACAAAGGTGACAAGAGGGATAGATATGAAGATGGCACGTGGGAGGTTCCTGTTAAAAGACATAATAAATAACTGAGTTTTGCCACTAGAGGGAGCAATGGATACATACATGGATAGTGAAAAACAAGCCAGTGAGAACTGGAAATAATAAACAGATGTGAATCTGTGTGTCAAAATGATGATATTGGCATGATATGATATTTTTGCAACTGAGTTTTTGTTGAAACGTAAACATAAAGGCGCAGCATATGTACATAAATCATCGAAAATGCAATAATATTAGCCTTTTTCCCAAAACATAAAGTGAACCTATGGCCAGGCCAGGAATTAATCCTCAAAGTTTGCAGTAAAAACATTGAGGTCATTTTCCAAGCACCAAGCAGGTATTTATAAACACAGAGCAGGTGACCTGGATGAGAGAATAATAATGACTTCAGTGGCTTTAATGTCAAATTTAACGACGTGTAACTCCACAGTGACTGCAACTACAAACGTTGGTGGGAAATTGTGTGAAAACTATATTACTGTTTGTTAGGAATATGTAACATTTCAATGTCAATAGAAACAACCAACAGCAACCTTTCTGTAAACTGATTTAACCACTGCTAAAATATCAATGAGTTTGTTTCTTATTAACTCCAATGCATTTGTGTGAAATGGCCTAAATAAAATATCTCATGTCTATGATAAATTAAGTTGAGATTTCTCCTTAGACCACAGGTTCACATTAAACATAAAAATAGTAAATTATCCTAGTAAGCATGGCAAGAAAAACTAGTGCAAGGGGGTTAAAAATGAGGGGTAATAAATGCTTCAGTGTGGCAAAACTCTATAGTTACAAAGATTTCCCAGAAACCTGGAAAACCCTGCAACAGTTTAAGAAGGAACCCTGATGATGAAGAACTCTAATGGTAAAGAATTTAGTAATTTAATATATATAGCTAAAATCTAAGAATAAAAATGCATGCAGCAAATTTAGCTTAATAATGAAATAAAGCCATTGCTAGTTAAATGAAAAAGAATTTTCATTTGTAAATGAAATAATGCAAAATAATGCATGAGATGAACATACCTAATGTGTTATACCTTTGTGAATTGACCTTATGCAGTCTAGTGCCTGACAACCCAGAAAATGTTGTGTCTTTTTATTATTGCCTTGCACTGCTCCATAATGAACAATTTTAGGCAGAAACTTGTTAGAAAATCTATTGGAACACTGGCACCTGCTTGCTTTGTACCAGGATACCATGCAATAAAAAGCTTTGCAGCCAATGATAAATGATCAGATAAAAAACAAAAACAATCAATCAATAAAAAGTAAAATAAAAATCAATTTTTTGGTCTAAAACGATCATGATAGGCTTTTTATAGTTTTTGTTGTTGTTGTTTTGTTTTGATGGTTTTACCAAATTGAATACCTAATCCATAAAAAAACATTGCACATTGTATCCCTTTTAGTCATTTTCAAATTTCAATGGATTCAACTAGAAATTACTTATTAAAAAAAAATAAGTATCCGTATAAAATAAGTATGTTCACTTTGTGAAGCCTGTAAGGATACAGCTAACGTTAGTTACATAATCATGATCAATAGGGATTAAAGTTTCTCCTACAAACATATTTTACTGCTGTAGCCATGACTAACATGCAGATCCAAAGTGATTATATGCTTAGGGGTAGTATTTGGTATTTTTAAAGGATAAGTAACACAAAAGGTATTGTTTAGACACAAGGTGCAAACACTAATCACTCAGACTCAGATATCAGCTTTCATTAGGTTTGCTAAAGAGGAACTAATTATTTACTAACAACAGTGGGCATACAGAGATCTTTCCCACACTCCTTCATATTGTGACAGAGACGTGATTGAGCTATAAGTGGAGATAACTCACCAAAAATGATGATCATTGGGAGATGTTTCCACACTCTAATACTAAATATGGCTGACATTTACTGCACTTTTTATACTGAGCCCACTGCAATTACAATACAGGGCCAGAACTCACCAACTGGGAAGTAAGAAGGTCTTCCCTTTTAGACAAGACAATCAGAAAAGCACAATGTATTGCTTTGTCACACTACCATAACCAAATTATCAAAGGTGGGGCTGTATTTTTCAGGTTGTGGTCATATAAGGTTGGCTGCAAACATAGCAATTTTAAAAGTGTTCATTTAGCTGAAAAGCACGACTGCATGGTAATAAAAGGACAACTGCAACCAAAGTTTGAGGGGAGGGGAAATTGAATAAATGTATTTTGTTTGGCATTGGGATAGTATTACCTCTTAATCAAAATTTAGTCTGCTTACACAAAACATTTAAACTGTGGGTGGCAGATTACTGATTAAACCTCAGTGACCATTGTTTTCTATTGAATGCTGATGGAAAGCTTCCAAGATAAGTGCATAGTTGGTTCTACCAAACTGCTAATAGCTGATATCTGATTGTCTGATGAGGATAAATGACTTTTACTTTTTGCTTCTTTTTTAAAGGGAGCCTAGAATATGAGGTGGGCTATGAATATAAGTAGTGGGGACATGATGTTAACATTTTTTTTACTTAAATAAATAGGCAATTAGCACATGTTCCATTTCATTGATCATCAAAATAATGATCTCATTTTATAACAGTCACTGCATTGTATTTTGCTTTGTATAAATTCAACCATGAAGTGGCAATATTTTTTATTTTCTGACAAATACTGAAATGGCAATTTAACTGTTTAAGTGGTTTGTAATAAATAAGTTCTACATTCTTTATTGGGCATCAGTTTGGGTTTTGTAGTGCATCAATAAAATATGAATGCTGTCTACTAGTATATGGAATATATAAAGATTATATTTGAAGCATTTGCCATAATAATGGTAAAATATCAGTATTGCTGTAGTGTACTATGCCTATTTTGTAAAAGTTGTTAGCCATTAGATAACATTGGTACTACAATCACAAGGTAATTTCATGTGGAATATGCATGAAATTATCAGCCACCCAGTCCCTGTTAACTACACATACTTGTAGGGATTCACTAGCTCTTCTGTGACGTAGTTCAAAAAGTTCCAACCACCATAAGCGAACGATCCCTGCAGAAATGCTAACGCAATGAGACCAATGTCTGGCTCTTGGAAATTCTCAAAGGCATTCTTAGGTTCCAGCCAGAAATACTCCCCTGTGTAAGAAAAAGTAACATTATCATAGATATTTGATCTCATATACAAAAAATATGCACCTATACACAAAAAGGAATTTTTCGCTTTATGAATTTACTCTTCCTGTTGTTGCACAACATGGGGCAACATTGCATGCCCTGAAAATGCTGGTTGCTTGGCATTCATACTGACCCTTGGGCATTCTACATGACTGACCAAAACATATGTTTAGTTGCTTGTTCCAGGTAAATGACTGAAAGAATTGAAGCCAGAGAGATGGCTAGCATGTTAAAAACCTATCTCAGAAAATGACACGATTTCCTAAAATCCTTAGCCAAAAATCTGCAGGTGCAGCAGATCTGCTTATATCAGCAATGTTCCAATCACACATCATATAATGGGAGAATTTGCATCAAGGGTCAAATCTCGTTTTTACACAATATGTGGCCAACATCCATAAGGTCACTTTTAAGTATATGATGCTTATGAACATCCTAAGTATTTCAAAATATATTCCTAATGACTTTAAGTTATTACAGGAGTTTATGTAATATAGGTTGCTTTGATATAATCACAGCACACATACCTTTGCAGATCTGTACTATTCCCATGATTATGATCAAGGCTAATGCCAGCAGCTTTCCGGCTGTAAATATATCTTGAACTCGAGTAGCCCATCGCACACTTGAACAGTTTATCCATGTAAGCAGCACTACAAGATGAAAATAAAACAACAGTCAGTGTTAGGTTCAACAGACACTAATATATAGCCAAATCTACAGATCAGGTTATTATATGCTAGAGAAAGAGGAAGCTGACTTCCAATATCCTTAGCCAGCTCATAAGATATATAGTGTTTTATTGGTTTTCTTTTAGATAAGCATGTGAGCATGAATAGGTAGAATGGATCTAAACCCTAGTCTAAACATAACCTATGTACCTAGATAATGTGAAATGCTGTGTAATATTTACGTATCAGCAGCTCCAAGCTCCCTTTGGCCTCTGGTCTTAGTCAAAGGGCATAAAATATGCTTAGGCAAGCCACTAATAGGTTGAACTGGTCAGCATTTGAAAGTGACCACATGCCAGTACAGCTTTCGGGTGCTGGCCACGGATGGGAGCCTGGTACAGCAGATAGGTGACTACCTTTAGTTGCTTACATACTGGAACTGCAAGGGATGGTAAAATAGGGTAATTACTTCTGATCATTAAGCTCAATTTACTAAGTTTTCACCATTATTATTTACTACAACAAGAGCTGAAAATAATTATGAAAAATACAACATAAAATCTAGTATGTAATAATGTTCTAAAAACGTTAATGCACCTGGCAGGCTTACAAGAACTTCTGCATTTGGGCCAATGAAAAATCCAATACCCCTGGCACTCTGACATTGAGCCTCTGAAACCCCTGACTCTGCACCCCAACACGACTGACACTGAACCTCAACACCCTAAACACTAACTTTCTGCTAGCAAATAGCCCTACTGCCCCCCAGAAACTCTGCAACTGCATAATCCACCATAATCCATTCTTTTATAACAAAGTGTATACATATACATACATATATATATATATATATATATATATATATATATATATATAAGTGTGGGTAAGTGTATATATACATAAATATATGTTTTCAGACAAATTATTATACAGCTTTTATGGTATTGAGTTCTGAATTTAGCTGCACTTATTTTTTATTAGAATTTTTTATTGTTATACTATAGTAACACATATTAAGTATTCTTGTAGATATAGATAAAGTGTGCTGTAATTTCTGTAGTCTAAAAATAATTGAAATTTGAAAATGTGAATGCAAAACTATACATTAACAAGGAGCATGCATATACAAAATGGAAAATACTTTTCTTTAAAAAACAAGTTCCTCTTTCAGTAGACTTTGGATGTACATTATTATTATTGGAAAGCAGGAAACTTGAACTGATAAAAGAATGTCTGCCAATGACTGCGATCTCCAATCCAGTGAGAACCAGAACTGTCCTGAACCATGCTTCCTATAATAAATAGAGTCTGCTTTACTCACTGAGCACTGCAGTATTCCAAACCACATTACGATGAAGATTTATCAGATACATGCAAACTGCTGGTCTTATGGGAATATATTGACATATAATTCATGCTGTACTGTCACACAAGAGCATAGTAACACACAGAATGGCTGCCTATAAAGATTTACAGAATCCTGCGGCACTGGCCGTTATCAAACACTGTATTGATCTAAAGAGTACCATTCAGCTGGGTTTCATGACAACAAAGATTTAATACCCAATACATAGCTAGACATGAATTATTCCTGCTTAGATTATACATCCCTAACGCTTTCTAATTATCTGCAAAGAGGTGGCACTCCATCTGACTCATCAGCTATGGCCTCCTGCCAGTGCCCAAGTCGATGCAGCTCAGAAATGGCATGTGTGACGCAGGGGAATTTTATGGAAAATCGACAAGGTCATTTCCTAACTATCGAGTCTGTACAAGACACAGGAAAGACAATACAGGAGGCACCCACGTGTAGTATTAAACTGTTCTCTCGCGCCTACACCCAATACTACGTCCCTGACACATTAAGATAATGGTGTCTGCCCCAAGACACAATGCAGATAACCAGTACAGCCTGAACTGGAGTAGAACAGCCTTCAGATAACATGGATGATGATGGGTGTGTGGAGAGCACTATGGAGCGGTGCATGATAAACAGGGCAGGGGGAGGTAACTGCACATCCCATCCCCCATGATCACACACACATCTTGGCTGGATACAGAAGACATCTTATTATTTATAGTCCAAACACTCACAGCTTCTATACAGATTCATCACATATTGATTTGCCATCGAAATACAGATTACTGAATTTTTATAATTTATTTAGATATTAGGTATATTTTCTTTTATATTTATTTATACATATATGTACAGGCTGATCTACAAGTACATGGCGACAATAGATTGTATAGGTTTAAATGGTTTTTAGCTCATTAAGGATAACTGTACATTACACCATGAGCAATTATCATCTCTTAATAATGTCTGTACACCTTATTGGTTGGCGTCTTCTACGGGTATCTGACCCCCCCCAACCCTTCCTAAAAAGTCAGAATTACACTATAGCTAGCCAAATACAGGTCGATTTTCCTGTTTTCCTATTTAACTGAGCAGTCGATTTAATCATTCATAGCATGGAAGGTAAACTGATTATTTCTGAATTCTTTATAAGTCATTGAATTGAAATAACCTGGATTGGTCAATTTGGAAACCTTTAATTACATTGAACTAACATTGATTCCTGTATGTCTAATCTCCTCGTTCCTGCTCTGAAATAAACTAGTATGCTTATAGGCTGTCAGATCATGCTTAAGTATCCAGCAGCTCTCTAAAGTCCACCAACAATTTTCCCACATTCTTAGCATTAAAGTAGGTCAACCCTTTAAAAATGTAGTTCACCTAAGGATTATTATTGAGAAGATTATTCTTACAATTAAATTTTTCATTGCTAATGTTTACCATGTGACTGCATAAAGTTACATTTATAAAATGCATGATTTCCTTCCTTCCTTTCTTTAATGTATAAATTCCTTTTTAACTAGAACTCTGCTCAGTAATGTTGATTGAAATACTATAGCATGGGGGCTTAGTGAGTGGCCTTTTATCCTCGAGGACCGGAGATTCGTGATCCATTTGGGGAATTATTTGTAGAGCTTAAACCCCATACAGAACTCTAAACACTGTTGTTGGAAACAATCTTTTGTGATCGTTTTCAGTGACAGAACAACGAATGATGTTCCGTTCTATGAGGGGACGGCATTTTGCTGTGCTCGCCTCCAATGGAAAGCAAAGCTGTTGTTCCTGAGCAGACATTCATCAATCTATAAGGGCAAACTGATGAACAACATCTGGGGACCACAGTACATGCGCTTGATTTTTGCCCAACAAGCTATCATTTGATGTGAGGAAGCTTTAGTGGGGCTGGTACACAGATCAACGTCAAAGCTGTGTGTATAGTACAAGTGTATGCATAGTTCATGTTTTTTGTTTGAATAGAGAAGAGAAGGGTTTCCTTTACTCTGCTATTTAGAGGTACAACAGGAAGTTAGGTGAAATTTTAGACATTTGTCCCAGGAAAGGGTGTCCCCACTGGAATATTTCCCCCTACCTTTTGTTCTGGTGAGAAGTTTTTTTTTTGTCTGTGACAATGGCCAGGAGTACAAGGGGTGAATCTCACCAAAGCTAAAACATTCCAAACAAAAAACGCAAATACAGTTTTGAATGATGGATGGGAACCAAAGTACCCCAAGTAAACAAATAATCTATATATAGATAAAGTTTAGTAAGATTTGAGCCCAGGACCCCATTGGCATTGATGCCAAATATGACTGCCAATCACTAAATCACTGTACTTCCTGCTTCTTCTTGTTTGTATTGTACATTATGGGGATTACACAAAAATAAGAAAACCAAAGCCAATACTGACTTAAAAGGCTTTAAAGATTGTCATACACATGTTTTACTATAAAATCTAAGACACACAGACATTTGAGATGCGCTTACCATGCATAGTTACATAGTAGGTTAGGTTGATAAAAGACATAAGTCCATCAAGTTCAACCACAAGGGAAATAAACATATCCCAGACATAAAGCCCTATAGGACATAGTTGGTCCAGAGAAAGGAAAAAAAAACCCTGGTACAACTTGCTTCAACACGGGGAAAAAAATCCTTCCTGATTCCATGAGGCAACCGGATGTTCCCTGGATCAACAGTCAGTGTTATTTTTACTTTAAAGCCTTAATACCCAGTTATATTCTGTGCTTCTAGAAAAACATCCAGCTTTATCTTAAAGCAATCTATAGTAGTTGCTGAAACTACTTCCTGAGGGAGCTGATTCCACATTTTCACAGATCTTACAGTGAGGAATCCCTTCCTTATCGGGAGCTTAAACTTCTTTTCCTCCAGACAAAAGAGTGCCCTCTTGTTCTTTGTAATGATCTTAAAGTGAATAATGTGGGAGAGAGTCCTCTATATGGACCGTTTATATATTTATACAGGGTGATCATATCCCCCCTTAAACGTCTGTTCTCAAGGGAGAACAGATTCAGTTCAGCTAATCTCTCCTCAAAGCTGAGCTCCTCCATTACTTTTATTAGTTTAGTTGCCTTCTCTGCACTCTCTCCAATTCTACAATGTCCTTTTTGTGAACTGGTGCCTAAAACTGGACTACATATTCCAGATGTGGTCTGACCAATGCTTTGTACAGGGGCAGGATTATGTCTCCATCTCTGCAGTCTATTCCTCTTTTAATACAAGAAAGTACTTTACTAGCTTTAGATATTGCAGCTTGGCATTGCATGCTGTTATTAGGTCTATGCACAATAATTTTTACAAAAGAATAAAACAAAAAACATACTATATTAAAATGATCCTAAAAGCTCTTGTACAGTATCTCTAATACAACTTCTTCAATCACTACAAAAAAAAGTAACTAAGTATGGTATACTAAACACTCATAAATGTTACTAAGTATGCACATTAAACAAGACAAAGAACTACAAATATGTTTTTTAAATCACCTCCTACATTTACTTTATCCTGGCACAAAGAAACTTCATGTTGACATGAAGACATTAAAAGGCAGTTGGATGAACCACATGAATAACCTGCTGGAATACATTTTTATATGAAATAAACAAAATATGACATAATCGTGTATACTTGGATCACCTAACTGAACTTATTTATCCTAAAGGAGGAGGGAAGAGTAAGGGCAGAATGCCCATTCCATCTGGAACCAGCTAGATTAGGTAACAGCCATGAGAAGTGCATGATAATCTGATTGACTATAGTAACAAAAGCTTCAAGTATGTGCTTTAGAATCACAAATGGTTCCTACGATGAGTTCATAATGTTGCCTTGTAATATGCTGATATGCAGCTTTGTTTTTTTAGTATTTGACACACAAAAAGATCTTGCTAGAGGCTGTAGTATGTCATTGACTCATGTGGTGCAGGTATGCCTCTTCCTTACACCAATACTTGGAAGTCAGTTGTGCTCGTATACAATGTCCTGTAGATCAGGGCGTTCTGCCAGGCCAGACAACTTGTTTTTTAAGCTCAGAAAGTAGAAGACAGATGGGAGGGGAAAAATACCAGAAATAGGAGATGGAGCAAAGCAGAAAATTGGACACACACTTGTAAATAAAGTCCAGCAGGACAGGGAGCAATAAGGAAAAAGGGAAATTACGGGTATTACGTATGGTGCAGATGAATAGTATCACACCTAACTAATAGTAATTACTAAATTATAATACCAAGGACTAAATGAAAATGACACCTACTCTAACCTTAAATAGACCCTATCACCAGACCTTTCATTTCAACAAACTTAAATTGTAGCATTTTTCTGTGCATCTGGTGTGCTTATGAGGCTTAAGTCAGCTCAATTGGGAAGCAAACAGAAGTAAATTTACTAAAGAAAAGCATTGCATAAAAGCATGAAATAAATATTACAATTCTGGTCCAATGAATTAGAAAAAATGTTACATAAGCTAAACTAATCACATCAACCTTATATAATAGTCAAAAGAGAGGTAAGCACTTTTCTGTTAACTTTCTTGTACTTGCCTCTAAATGCCGAGTTAATGTTTATCAGCACGCCATTAACACTGAAGCCTGAAGCTTTTAAATTAAATGGCTGTGGTGTTTCAAGCACCCTGTGACCTAAAAGCTTAATGCCTGGATGAGACAACTGAACATTACACTTGTGCAAATGAATTATTAGCTAATACAGCTGTGGTATACAGGTGCTTTTCTTATTTTAGCATCCTTTGATAAAACCTGAACACATCAGCAACTAGTAAAGGCTCCTAAAAGCAGAACTATATGAATATAGCTAGATAAATAGTGCGCAGTTATGGGAGAGAAGATTAGGAGATATAGGACACTCCATAGAGACAAGTTTATTATAGAATAGCACTAATGAGTTGGAGCTTTTTAAGTACCAACACAATGGAGGAAGAACTAGATGATTTCCATAATAGAAGCCTGAAGACACACCACCTTTGGCCCCTTTTACCTATATTAAATAGAACATTTGCTTGTTTTACTGTTCCTAATCTGGAATATATGCGATGACCATCATTAGAATTTTTATGGGGGGAAGAAAATGCTGCCTGTATCCACTAGCCTATCGTGCATCATAAATATAGCCCTGGGTATTTGTACATCTAATATCAGAATATAAGAGCGTGATCCAAAAATTCCTAATGAACACACATGCACATGTAAAAGTACATTTAAACTTTTATTAGGCTATTAGATTTCTAATTCTTTTTGTATGATGGGTATATCTATTGGCTGCACTGTGGACAAGTTCATACAGTTAAGCTCAGCAGATCCACAGTTTTGATTTCTCAACTCTCCAAAAACACTGCCTACATGTGTATAATATTTTGGGTTCCTTATTTGGATGAAAGGTGATCAGATTTATGATTGGATGTACTTGATTGTTTATTCATATGACACAACTTGTGTGCTATCTATCAATATGTACACTGATATTTATACTTAACATGTCCAATCTATCCAACCAAAGAATTGGTGAGCTGATGAATTCCTTCAATTTACAGAGGATTTATTGATAAAAATATAAACCAAGAAGTTGCTTCATATACAGCAAGCATATGAAGTCTTGTTTATGGTGTTTTACTTAAAATGTAAAGTTGTTTTCTCTAATGACAAAACTGTTCTGGAATTATATCATGTGTGCCTGCCAAACAGTCATTTGACTAGTTGTGCCAGTGATATTAAATGCAGACCTTACGAGAACAAACACAGGTTTGTTTCTGTATGCAAGTCAAATGTACCCAGTGCAGGTTTACTTTCAGGAAAATGACCCAGAACAGGTCCATGAATCAAATTCATTTCTACGATCCTTTTTTAGAACTGTTTAGAAGATATCTAAGAACTGTTTTCCTCAGACTAGAACTCAATGTCCTAGTAAATCAGTGCCAGCTACAGATACTAAGCCCTTATCAAATGCCAAGCAAAATTACAGAATCTAGATTTTCTGTGCCAAGACAACAGTAAGACCCAGCCACCCAATGTCACACAAACATATTACACCAAGTCCACATATCTGATTCACACAAAATGATTAATAAAGGAAGTAGGGTTTAAAGATAAATGGAAATTGGAATATATATATATATATATATATAGTGACAGAGTGTCCCTTAAAACGTCAGGTATAGTGTTGGATGGCAGGTATGTTGCGCCTCTGATGAGGTATTACCTGTGTTAATGGCTCCAGGTAAAGGAGAGTGGTCATGTGTGTAGGTTTCTTGGGAAGAAAACCAGGTTCTTTGGGGGCCTGGAGTCAACCAAGGAAAGTGAAGGGTGGGTTCCTTGGCCCAATCCTGACTGGGATACGTTCACCTGGACTCAGGTGCAATTTAAAAAGGTGATCAGTCAAAGTCTGGGAGAGCCAGTGTGTTCCATGCATGAGAAGGAAGCAGAGCTCCAGGAAAGCCAGTGTCCAAGCCGTACTACAAACTGTGAGTTAACAGTATTGATATTGAGTGTATGTGTTAGAGAGACAGGGCACCAAGTGGCACCAAGTGAGGCCAAGTGAGCCCAGCCAGGCTACTGTTTGTTTTTTTGTTTTAAAGTTATGGAGAGTTTGCTGTAACACCAAGTTAAATAAACCTAACTGCTGTTAGTTTGGACATTTTAAGTCTCCTGCCTCTTATGTGCCTTGCAAGAATCTGGTTACCACGAGCCCCCTGTGATATCTCACAATATATATATATATATATATATATATATATATATATATATATATACATACACACACAGTATACGAATATGCATAAGTACTATAAACAGCACCAGTACACTGCCAGCTACATTTTCCTGAGAGCAAGCCGAGAGTCATTCAACCCTACCCAATAAGGGGGCACTCTTCACAGACACACATAGGATGCCAAGATGCTATAAAATCCTAGTGACCTAAAGCAAAAGCTACATTACTAAAATGACCTTATAGTCCATGTAAGTGGTAACAGCCACTGATGGTTTTGTTATTCTAAGATATGTTTAAAACATTCAGCAAAGCAACTTTTTCTATTTCTTTATTATTATACTTCTGGTCACAAAGGTGCAACCTTTATTATTTTTATATGAAATATTTATTATTTTTGTAGAAAGTGAGGGTATATGTGGAGGGAATGTTGGAGCCCTAGTGCTACACTATGAAATCAGATTTGACCCCACACCGAAAATACTTTATTGTTTTTTTATTATGATTTCAAACAAATTACAACACTAATTTAATAAGACAATGTTCTTGAATTAAACACTGAATTTAGTTTCACCCAGAAGCCTGCATACCCTTTTCTTGTCATTAAGAGCCCGTTTACACCATATCCATTGGCCTGCATTGACCAAAACATAGCAATGCAATAAAAAGCCAAAATCAATTGTTCTTACAGGCTCAGTTGACATTGTGGTAAAAATGACCACATTTAAATGCGGTGAAGCATGCCACATGTTTTTGTTCACAGCATCTGCCGTGATCAAAAAACGCAGGCACTGATACAACATGTTAAGAATGCACATCATCGCAACACAATGCCTAAAATAATTGGATGTCAGTGCAAGTCAAGTCAAGGGTATTTAGCGTGTGCTAAATGCAGCTGAAGTTATGAGATTTTAACATAATAAAGCACTGAATTTAGGTGGACCTTAACACAAACACCTTTTTCAGCCTCCATGCATTAAAAATTTACCGTAACTAGTCAGGGAAAACAGCAGAAAAATGTCAATCAACGTGTGAAAAGAAAAAAGCAAAATAAACAGGAGGTAAAATAAAAAGCCAAAACAGAGACTCTTCTAATAATTCCCCTGGTCCTCGGGATCTGATTAAGTTCCTGTAGTAGAGGTGCTGTTTATGTACACATAATAGTAGCAGGTTATATAATTCTTTTAAGCTAGTTGTGTTCTATCAGTGCCAATCTAAGATCTTTGTGACCAAGTATCCCATCTGCCAGTGCAATATTGAATTTCAAGGCCTAATGGAATTTCTGATAGCACCCTCATGTGTTGTATGCTTTGCGTCATTGTTATTATCAGTGACCCTGAGCTGCAAGGAGAGATGGAGGACGGCAAGACGCCACATCTGCCAGGACAAGGTGCACAGACAGAGCACTAAATCTATCTGTGTAACAAAACCAAAGGTAAACCAAAAACCCTTGTGATTTCAGCAGCTGCACAAAGAGCCCACATATAAGCAGATACAAAATCTTCTATACACAATGGTTCTACGTTTGATGCTGCATTTCTCATACAAACACACATGACTTTCTGTTGACACACTTATATACACAGACAGGCTTGTATTTTTTTAGGTTCAATCTCTCATTAATCTCAGCCATGCAAACAGAGGCTTTATCCTATCACTTCCCCTATACTATACCTTCTTGCTGACTCAGCTCTGAGTAATCAGCCTGTCTGAATAATGACATTTGAGGCCCAGCTGTGCTTGCATAATCCAGACATCCCCCCCCCCCCTTATGTTTTTAGCTTCTAGGGAACCAGTTCTAGCAGGATCCTCTCCTCCCGTCAACCAGGCACCGGTGTCCCAAGAGCACAGTCCAAAACAACCCATCCCCCATATCCGCAGAGATGAGAGTCACGGCCAGAACCGAGATCCAGTCAACACCTATTAACTGCTTAGTGACGGTTTTACTCCCACAGGAACCTCAAGCTTGTTCTATCTCTTGTTTTTGTCTTTTCTGGTGACCTACAGCGACCTCTTTATTTTCTAGGCATCAAGGGTACTGTGTACACAACTTGTAAGAGGGAGACACTATTCTCATATATTCCACCTTCCATGAATATAAGGTAGTGCTGTATCACATCCCCCTGCTAAACATCAGTGCCTGTCTCTTCCACAGTCTTATGGTTTTTTTTTTCAATCTGTGTAATCAGTTGCTGGTAGATTACACTCCATCAAATGAGAAATCTCTAAGTGAACGAGTAGTGCAGAAGTTATATCCTATATGGCTACATGTGTAATGCTAGCTGTACTTGAGTTGACTCTGGTTTAATTGATTTGTTTGATATAAATTTGGATTGAAAATCAATCCTATCACCACATACCCCGATTAATGCACAGTCCAACCAGAGAAAAGCACAGCAAAGAGTACATAAGAACGATCTAAAATTTGATCAAACAAGTGGTCTCAAAAAACGCTCAGATACTTGTATATTCAACTGATGTGACCTAAACAATTCAGATTCTTTTGTTTCTATATCCAATTTTGGGCACTTGCAGTCTTTAGTGGGCAAATCAGGTAAAATCACCAAAGCAGGGAGCAATAATAAGGTGACAGAGGTTTTAATATTTTTCAGCTTTAATCAAAACCTAATAAATATATATATTTAGCTGAAGTTAGGTTTAGGACCGGCTGGACTTGCTTGGGGTAAAGTTCAGATACAACTGATGCCCACCTTTTTCTGCTATATAAGTAGACAAGAATAGATGTACCATGTACCATCCATCCAGACAATATATGCCTATAAGCAGAAGAGGCAAAAAGACAGCTTGCACAGTTATTGGTCACATCTGTGCAATAATGAATAAAATACAACCCATAAAAATCTATTTACACATTGTCACAATGATGAAAACCAGATTATTTGAAAAGGTAAACCTGTGTTGTTGGTTTTAGAACCAAAAAGTTTGTGTCCTCACAAACTTGTTGGTTCTGGTGATGGAAATTCATCTCTTCTCTTGAATTTACATTACTTCATAGAAAAGGTTCAGTGGCATCATTAACTATGCATAGTTGTCCACCATCTAATCTTTGTAGCCATGTAAGTAGCTATACTAGGAAGAAAAGGTGGATCAGCTTAGATAAAAGCAATGTAGTACTCCATCTGTATATCACACACCTTCATGGTATTCCAATTTTAGCACAGTTTTAGGTACTGTTTCTGTCGATTGACTTCTAAAGTCTTCTAAACTACCTTAAAATTTGTGACACATCCGCACACTAATATATTTGTGTAGAATGTTTTAAAATGTACAGAAACCCAGAAATGTGTATACCAATTCTGAGTCTCTTAGCATCAAAAACTTGGATCCACGCTGCAATATTTTAAAAATACTAACTAGAAGACTGGTGGGTATAAAGAAATACAACCCCTTGGTTCAGACCAAGGGTCAGACATGCATCTTAAATTAGGGCTCACATAGATGGATGTTCTTTTCAAACACAGCCTTTTCTGTTCAAACAAAGCAGTTGACCTGATTTGCCTGTAATTTCATCACACCATGTAAGACCTTCTGCAAGGAAATAGTCAAATGCAGCCCCTAAACTGTCATCTACAATACTTGTGCAGTCAATGGAAATATGGTGGGATAAACACTTATTTAAATGCACAAAATGAAAGCCCCTCTAGAAGATTCTCTACATAAGCAAATTGAACGTACGGTGTTTTTAAACTCCCCATGTTAAAAAAAGCTATAGAGTTCGTAAGAATGTACACTGTTTTATGGGTGTCTTGAGTTTGCAGCCTATTATTTCATTATAAAGTATGTTTTGACATTGTACTCCCCTAGTTTCTATTTTAAGAGTGGCTACTTTGTGTCGCAAGGTCCTCTGGAGCCCCGTCATAGCCACACACATGCACGCCCTTGCTCAGAAATATACTTTTTTACCCCTGTCTTCTGCCTGTGGGGTTAGGTTAAGGCAGCATAAACTTCTAAAATTTTTGTTGTTGAAAAACTTTCACGATCATTTCTTGTGCCAGATGAACAATTGAGCGCTGTACATATAGTACCCGTTCTGTTCTACGGTGGGGAGAAACAAGGGAGTGGCATACCATTGTTCTCTCCTCCCTTGACTTAAAAAGAAGTCAATCCCCATTGCCCGTTCATGGATCCAGGTGTATATAGGAAAGCAGTAAAATTCTTTCAGTACTCAAAGTAGGTACTAATGAACAGACTACATCAACAGTAATTAAAGAAATGACATCATTATGTTATGAAGCATGTATTAGGTAAGCATGGCATTACAAAAACCTTTTGCATTACTTCATATGACTTTGTGGTCAGCATTTATGGCATACTGGCCTGAAGTTTATTCTAAACCGCATTTCTTTAGTGTGATGTGTTTTCCCTGCAAAATATACAATATATTGGATTTAAAAAAGTCTTCTGCTTACTATGGCCCTACTTTTAAAGTTTGTATGTAGGTGTTAGCTTCTGTGATCTCGGACTGATGTAAACAATTCTGTTGTTCCAATAAAGAAATGTACAATATTTTGCAGCATAAAAATCTATATACATATATAATCATAGGTTCATTAAATACAGTAAGTCTATCATCCATACATAAAATAGATTTAAATGATATGCATATGATAGACAGGTGCTATTACAATGTGAGGGCATGTTACTTACACAAACAGACAGCTGCTAAAAGACGCAGTCCAGATTCAGGTGCAAAACATGTTGGGAAAAGAGGTTGTAGAACATAATTGGAAAATGTAAGTGCAATGACTGCTTGATTTGTAGGATAAATCACTAAGACAGCAATCCAAAGTCGGAGGAATCTACAAAGAAATAGATAGTACTGTGAGGTGATCTATTCATTAGCACATCTCGTCACAATGTAAAGTTCAGGTTTCCTCTTGTAATTAGGCACCTACCCTGCAAGTCCTCCGAAGATATCCTTTACGTATGAATAGTCTCCACCAGACTTTGGGATGGTGACTCCTAGTTCAGCATAACACAGAGCTCCTACTGCAGTGATAACGCCTGTGACAATCCAGACTATGAGGGCCATTCCCACGGAACCAGCATTTTCCAATACTCCCTTTGGTGACACAAATATACCAGAGCCAATAATATTGCCTGAAAGACAAAAGAAAATTATTTTGTTATTTACCAAACCTAGAACCTAATATGACAAATGTATAGCCGTAGTTCAGAAAACATAAAGAAATTGATATGTTATAATAAAGCAGTTATTGTAGAGTTGGCCAGTAGGTCAGTGTTGACTAGGCTATGACTAAGGCTGTAATAATTGTTGTTAGAAAATACTCAAGGATTATTCACAATTATTTTGAAAGATCGTATAGTGCACGATTCTGTTCATGCTGAAACGATCGTTCTAATATACTCCGCCAATAATGTACACACACTAGATACAATCGTTTGAACGATGCAGGAAGTGACATGTACAGGAGAAACTGTATCACAGAACAATCCACAATCACTGAATGACCATACACACAATAAACAGCGAACAATCAGCACCCAATCAGATCTGCCGGGATGGTCGTTCGTTTCCAGCGGCATTCCTTGTTCGTTGTCTAGTTGTTGTGCACTTTTTTTGTAAACAAATATCGGCCAATCGGTCATTAATCGTTCGTTTCCAACGATAATTATTGCTGACTTTATTTAATGTTGACTTTATTTAATCTATAGTTGGGGCCAGAAGGTATGCGTTGACTAGGATATATCTACAATAAGGTAAATAGGTCTATGTAAAGTAGGCTTTATCTACAATTAAGGTAGGTAGGTCTGTGTTGACCAAACATGGTTTAGGTCGATTTGGGAAGGACGCCAAAGAACCTACCAGTAGGTTTTTGTGAGGGACATAAAAACTCCATGCATATAGTATACTGCAAAGAGAAAATGCTGGCCACTGAGCCACCATGCAGTACAAGGAGACATACCTGTTCAGTAATAAGAGAGAAAATGTCCCTGCCAAGGCTTTCCTGTTCAGATAAATTAAAGATCAGCAGTGTGCAGGCAGAGACCAGCAACAAGCTCTCTTAACTTTGTGCCAACTGCTGCTGTTGGAGATTCAAATCAATTTAATGAAAGGTGCTAAAAGAGCTGATTTGGCAACAGTAGTTTTGTAAATTTTTATAACCTAAAATGAATCTGATTGCTACACTGATTCACTCTGTTCTACAACAATGCAAAATTGCTTAATATGTAGCAAGCTTGCTGTAAAGGAACTCATACTGAAAGAAATAGCGAAGCTATCACTGCTGACATCGGCAAATCATAGTTTCTTCCTGCTGCTATCTGGACTTTTTTGGTTAAATGTTTTTCAGTGTTCCAAAAGGCACTGAAGACACGGAGTCAGTGTAACATCCAGACAACTAGAAAAAGTGGCCCACAAGTCAGCTGAATAAAATAGATGAATATGTTTGGACCATTATGTGTTGATCCTGTCTATGATTTGTCTTTGTAGCTCCCAGGCTATAAAGAACTCATACAATTTACAGCAAAGGTTACATATACACTGGGTCTAATCTATTAAAGCACTCCAATACTGGAGAGGATAGACTATCATTAAAGAACGTGGGTGATCCAGCAAACCTAAAATAGATCTGGTCCAGGATTGTAAACAAAAACTAATAGCAAATTCTTTTCAAGAAATCCAGGTTTCCTAGATCACCCAGGATCTCCCATGATAGTCTACCTTCTCCAGTCTTGGGGAGCTTTAATAAATCAAATACAATGTGTATTGTTTTTTGTTTTAATTTTTAGTTGACCATATCAAATGACAACTCATGGACTCTATGTTTAATCACTTCTTAGCATGACCATCAAAATACACTGTATGCTGGCTCTACAAATTTGTGTAGCAGTTGGAAAATTTTGGCCAGCAAGTTACAAAGGTTACATTGACACTGAAACAACCTGGCAGACAAAAGTTCAAGAATACTGAAAAGGATTTCTCAGTGCTGAGAGAGAGCACAGAATCCTATTACAGGTTCAGCGTGTTAAAGGATCTAAACCCAGACAGTCTTGTGATTAGAATTAAATGCCTCGCGTCTCTGGATATCATGAGACTGAACCTTTCCACCTGAGGACAGGACTAAGCTTTGAGCACATACTATGCAAAGCAAGCATTGAAATGCCTTCACTTTTATTTCAAGATATATTTTATTAATTTAAATAGCTAAAGATTGAATGGTATACTAAGCAAAAGAAAGTGAGTACCTGACTTAAGGTGCGTACACACTTCCAATTTTTATCGTTCCAATCGAACGACGAACGATCGATTGGGCAAAAAAACGTTCGTAAAAAAGTAACCAACGACGCCGACGAACGAGGAAAGTCGCTGGAAACGAACGACCGGACCGGCGGATCGGATTAGACGACGATCGTTGAACATCGTTCGTGTGTACGGTCGTTCGTTGATCGTCCATGGTCAGAGCATGCGTGATGAACGAACGTCCATTCACTTTCCTGTCGTGCACATAGTTCCTCTATCGGTCAAACGATCGTATCTATTGTGTGTACAATATCTACGAACGATCGTGTCGTTAACTCTATGTGCAGGATCGGTGCTATACGATCGTTCGTATATATCGTGCATGAACGTTCGTCGTTAGTTTTCCAACGATAATAATTGGAAGTGTGTATGTAGCTTTACCCTCTATGCTTACCTGATTTATATAGTACAAATCCAGTGCAAAACGTGTCCTATACAAATTCATGGCAAGTGATAAAGTCCGCTATGTGACATCCAATCAGAGAGATATAATGATGGATATCTGGACAGACTTTAAAGCTGTCTGTTCAAAACAGACCTCTGGTGTAAGGTCAGTGAGTATAAATCCACACTCCAAGAAGAACAATTGGCCTGGCTTTACATTTCATGAATGAGTTGCTTGAACAAATGATTACTTAAACCTAATCAAGATACCCAATGAAGATACATCTAAAATCTGTACTTTGTTGATCTTTTTGGGAGGACTGGGGTTGAGAAGTTGCAGGGCTCAAAAAGACAAAATACCTCCAATGAGGTTGCATACCGTAATAAAACTTGACTTAATGTCTTATCCACTCTATTCAAAACTCAAAAATGTTTTTGATGAGGTTAAGGCTTTATTATATTTTTTTTACCTTGACTGGTCTGAATTAAAGCAAAATAAATAATGCCATACATGATAACAAGCACTTTGTATTACATGTATGCACATTTTGGGTTTTAGTCTTAAAGAAAGAACATTTGGACAAGCAGTCCTTTTAGGGTGTGGTGTTTTTCTGCAGCATAGTGTGATCAGGACATTTCTTATTGCAGAGGGCTTAAGGTACATTGTACTATTACATTCCTCCCAGGGAATGTTTTTTTGATTACAGATGAAATGCAATAACATAGCTAAAGATTATCACAGCTGATAACAGTTTATTAAAGTACACCGATCTGCAATGAAATAGGTAAACCTTACACTTCTAGCATAAGCTACACTCTGTGAAGTATTATAACAAGCAATTCTTCACCTACACTTACAGACACAATATTACAGGCAAATAGCCTCAATCAGCATTTCAAGAGTAGTTACAACAGGTGACTTTGCCCCTGGTATTAAGAATTTGTACTCAGGATTTGCTTGACATTGCATTTTGTCAACCTTTGGTCTGTCCATATCTATCTATAAAACATAATATGCCTGAAAAGAATGAGGATTTAAAGTTCCTTGTATGTAATTAGGTCAATTAAATGTTATCTTTGGCCTTTGACTGCATGATCATTAATTTAATAAGGCTGTATAGTTTGTGATTGAGAATTTTTGTAAGCAATCAATTAGTTAGATAGTGGGCAGTAAGCACGTATCATAGTAAGATAGGAAAAATCCCTGGCGGTACTGATGCTAAGCATTGTGCTACAGTCAGTAAAGCTACATACACATGCCCATGACAAACGGTCATGATCGTCCCGGATTAAAATCCAGCATGTGTACCCCTGATGTCATTTAGCAGATCAATGAACAACGGACTGGGGGTAACAACTGTACTTTCCTATATGGGACTGCACAGCAAGGTACCACTCACTCATCCTCCTCCTTCTATAAAACTGAACAGCAGTGTTTGAGCAGCGCTTATTTTTACTTGTCACTGGAAATAATCACAAAAACGATGACATATTCAAGACCAAAAATGGTCTATATGTTTTACCAATTTATTAATGTGATCATAAAAAACTCATTATTCATAAAATGTGTAATGCAATGGTTAAGGATCCACATAATGAAAGAAGTGTGCAGATAATGATAACTGCTCCTAAAATCCTAAAAAAAAATTGAAGATTAAACAGGCAATGTCTCATGGGTAATATTGACTGCGGCAGTCATAACAGGCAACCAATCAATATCATTTCATCTTCATTACAAGATGAAAGGCTGTTTGATTTCATTGTGAAGCCTCAGATTTATAACACCGTAGAGCAAATTTCTATGCAAGGTCAGTTTTACCTGCTTCCAAAAAAAAAAAATAGGAGCTATAACCGACCAATCAGAAATTCAGATAAGTCTAAGGTGTAGCTTCTCTGTGAATTTTCATATGGCTGCAGGACTTGTGTTGATGAGTTTTGCAGTATACTCAATACAGCATACTTGCAAATCTAACCTCTAATAACCTTTTACCAATGAATCACAATACCAAAACTGGCAATATACTGAGCAGTACGCACATGTTCAAGAACAATGAACCCCTGGGGCTTTTACATTCTAAAACCAGTATGCATACATAACCAGGCACAAATACAATGTGCTGCATGCCAAAAACATAGTATTATTACAAAATACACAGACAAAACCTTATCAAAGCATTCTGTCCCCCAGGACCCTGCGTACATCTACCATCATCAGTGGTCTCTATAAATAGATCCTTACACGTCATCTTCTCATCAATTATTTAGAGAAAAAAACAGGAGGCTATAGGCATTCTGCAATCTATGGGGCATATGGTATAGAAGATGAGAAGTGGGGAATTGGGGGAAGGGAGTCAGATGATAAAATGAGTGCAATAGGCAGGCTGCGAGCTTATAGAGGAGAAGCAAACATCAATGGGTTAAGTCAAAAGCTTTGAGCTTTCTTTTTCTGTACCATTTTTTTTGCATTGTGCATTTTTTAGAGGCCTGCTTACATTTGTGCACCTAAAAGCACATACGGTATACTTTTTATTGTGTGTTATCAATGCCAGTTTTATAATGCAGTGCTTTCTTCTAAATTATAAACAGTCTTTTTAAAGGGGTCATTCACACTAATATTATACACACTATTATTGCATAATTCTTACTGCATAATTCAAAGAAAGCTTAGTGTGCACAGTTTTGCTGCATTTCCATTGACTTTTAGTGGCACTCAACACTGAAAAGATTTAATAAATAAATATATGCCTTGAGGTCTAATAGGAAAAATAATTGGTAGGTATGTTTTTTGCTTGCCGATACACGTTGAATGTCGGCTGAAAATAAAGGGCAATGCACTGCACAAGCTAAAACACACTTATAACTATGGGGAATATGTGTGAATGCATTCTTGTATTCAATATTACCAAAACAATACATATCATAGGGCGAGGTTTGAACAAAAAAAATGTGTCATTATTGGTGTGTGGAGTCCACAATCCTGGCCATTCAAATGTGCTTAATTTATTAAAGCTTGATTGAAGAGGATACACTATCAACAGTGAAGCTGGGTGATCCAACATACCTGGAATGGATTTCTTCAAAGTGATTTTCTAGCAAATGTTTGGAATCCTGGACCAGATCCATTCCAGGTTTGCTGGATCACCAAGCTGCACTCATGAAAGTGTATCTTCTCCAGCCTTGGAGAGCTTCATTTAATCAGATCCCAGTACTGTATGCATTATACAAAATTGTAAAAGCAAAAACCACACTATTGAAGACAATTGTCCAAAAGTCTTTATGTGCTTTTTGTTTAGTTTAAAGCATGTCTACAGCTATGTGCCACTACTTGCTAATCCAATGGCTTAAAAAAAAAAAAAAAATATATATATATATATATATATATATATATATTTAAAACATCATCATCACTCTTATCTTGAATTAATGTGTGAGGGTTCAGTGACAGCAGTCATACTATGAACTCTGTACACTACATCACTACTCCACTACACTTTGAGCTGTTCACGTGGCAGACATGCTAGTTGCCGGCTCAGCCATTCATAAAAGCAGAGTCAGCTATTCATTAAAATTGTGCAGGTCATGTGACTTCCTTCCCCTGCCTTACCACCTTCTGCACCCACTGATAAGGAGCACAAGAGGGTATGGCAGGGTGGATGCTTCTCATACAAAATCCCTGGAAATGGAAGAATTCGTTTGTCTTTTCAATTCTACTTCAGGCCTATTTGGTAAAAAAAATTAACCCCAATAAAGAGGTTTTGTTTTCTTGTGCAAATTCAGAAGTGCAGCAGCCCAATAGGGCTAAATGTAATTTCATGTACAGACATCAAACCGCCACAAGATAGAACCTGATCAGTTGTTATAGGTTACCCTTTACTAAAGAAGGTTAAAAGTTTGATTTGCCATTAAATAAATGCAAGCAGAAACTAAAAGAATGCACTTGGCAACAAGAATCCTTTCCATCTGCATATATTTTCTACTGAAGGCCTATAACCTTTTATGAAGATACTAAAGTGTTTGCTGAAGATCAGTAACGGAAACTAAAATAAAATGGTACTTGTGCTGAGACTATGGACCCTAAACTATTTATATATCCTTAACAATTGGTATAGGAGGATTAAAACCTGCCACCCTGACCTCCAAAGCTAAAAATGACAAGAAAGACCCCAGTGTCTTATTTCAGTTGGTTTCCAACAGCTAGAAACATCTACTGGTTGTTTAAATCAAAAAACCATCGATATCTGCTCTACATAGAAAAACAGAGAGAAAATTGAGAATTAATTTCTTCACAATGTTGCATATACAGAGATGAATGAGGGCTTGCTTTACACTTTTGCTGCTTGTTTAGAATATTTAAATAACACAAAATGGGCACAGGTTCACTTTAAGGAAATTAACTAAAAATGAGTGCTTTTCCTGGTAACTGCTAACATGCAAACGTGTCTGCCCTTTAACACTGAAAACATACAGACATCTACCCTGTTAGCATAGGTGTTTGTCCTCCATTAGACACAGCTCTGCATATTTCTATTCATTTTTATTTTGAGGTATATAAGGCCATTCTGGGGCTGTAATTGACCCTTATTGGTGCAACAAGTTCCTGACACTACAGGCTAAGCAAGTCATGCACAGCCTTTACTGCATTTAAATGCACAATGCTTTAAGTGAGCTCTAGAAACCTGTGAATGTTACACAAGTATTTGTCATGACCATAAAGGAGCTATAACAAAAAGGATCAATGGCTCCTGGAACATGATTTTATTCTGTCCTGCATATTGCCCACAGGTATAATAATAGTAAAAAGCAAACTAGAAACATTTGTAAGAAAAGAACCATAAGTGAATGTGTATCAAATAATACATATCCATGCTTGCAAACAAACTTGCTCCCATATACTCTATACCATGTAAGTGACACAGCTATCCCTGCAAGTCAGGTCTGTGCTATTTCTGTGGGAAGGTTACACCCTGTGTTTAGGTCCCCATTGTACAGCAGACTAAGAACTGTCCTGCTTTCAGTAATTTGAATCGTAAAGCTCTCCTGTCTTTGTGAAGATTACAAAGAAATGTGCGTTGGCCCAAATCGGATAGGATCTAAAGTTTAGGAGATATTTGCTGCATCCACATTCTTACACATTTAATTCAACCGGACAGATAAAATGTTATAATACTGTTCATTATTTTATTTCCTAAACATTTCTTTCATGTCCAGTTTTTAGAAATGTTAACAGCTTTACATTCTCATTACAACATTAGTTATTGATTAGTGTATTTGTAAAAAAAAGGGTAGAATTACTGATATAAGATAATTTTGAGGAACCCTTGCTCATATTGGATGTGTTAAACCTATTACAAATTTTGTGAATTCATACTAAGAATGTGAAGATAAAATCAGTACACAATGGTTAAGTGAAAGCTGCTTACTTGTAGATTAGAAATTTGAATGACTAATGTGCAAATTTTGATTTGTAAAAAGTTATGCTTAGTCATCTCCCGCCTTCTGAGCCACTTTGTTGGTCGGTGAAGCTGTCTGTCACTTTAAAGTATTCTGTACCAGCTGAGAAGGACTTACCCACAATAATACCACATGCGCTCACTAGCCCAATCTCCTTTTTTAGGGCCACTCCTCCCGCTCCCCCAGAGCTTGATCCAGAGCCAGAATCCTGCCCTTGCTCATCTGGGATCTTCTCAGCACTGGTTCGTAACCGGGCGCCTTCTGCCATCTTTCTTGCCAAAGTGATTGCTGAATATCAGAAGGCAAGAGGTCCTTAATCACCAGACCTGAATGTGAGAAAAGATAACAATAATCAATCTATAAGATATAATAGATTCTTTTGGGAGCCTTTGACCATATAGATCAGGTTCTCAATACCAACCCAAGGCCTATAAATGCCATTTGCCATGTAAGGAATAAATATGCTGTAGTAGCTGCTAAAATGTAAGTGGAATAGGTGCAAAGAAGTCAGATTAAAGGTATAGTGTATATCAGGTAAGATCTGTAATATATTACCAAATTCATGAAAATAGAATATGTTAACAGGGAAACTAAAGTTTATTTTTAGTAAATACATGTTTCGCAATTTTTATTGTGTATGGTATATACTCTTTGCAGATTTTCCCTGTCCCTCATATACCATTTCATACTAGGGAGGGAAATAATGTTTCTAAAACATACTGATATTGTCTACAGTAAACTCATAAAATTCACATTCCCACGTGTATCTAAAAAAAGGTTTTAAAAATACTACAGATCCCTTTAAAGGATTTGAACTTCTATTAACTTGTATCTATTTCTTCTACTAGCAGCTGGTGACTTCCATTATGTTATCATTTGCTTTGTGCACTCTATTGATAGGCCTCAGGCATTGAGAACTACAATACACAATGCTATCAGCTAGTTAATACAAGTGATAAGGTTGCTTTTTGTTTTTCTTACATAAGGACAAGCTGTAGGAGGAATAGTTATGTCAGACACACTAAACAGTATTTTCTATCGATTCAACAGCAACATTGAATCAAAGATCATTTATAAAAGGTGTTTTCCATAGATAATTTTAGTGAAGTAGGTTGGAAACTAATAAGGCAAGGCTTCTATTTTATCAGTTGGCTAAGAAGCATATTGATCCATGGTAATATAGATCAATTAGCAAACATATATATGGTATGTTAAATACTGGTAGTCGATGCAAAGGGTTGATTTGAATGCTGAGCATTGTATTGATCAAAAACAACATTGAGAGGAATTTGCATAATATACTGTATACATAATATATATATATAAAAATCATAAGAAATTTTCCCCAAGAAAAGTATTCACATAGATATCTGGAACTCTGCCAGACTATAATAAAATGGTGTATCCTTAGAATAGACCACCAAGTTCGCACCCCACTATGGGGATGCCCTGTGTCTGTGGAATTTGGGCTGTTTACTTAGCAAGGTAAATTATAAGTTTGTAAGTGATAATTGATTTAATGTAGTAAATGTACTTTGCAAGGAATATCTAATCACGTGCAAAGGAATTTAAAAAAACAGAATTTTTCCTTGCACATGAATGGGTGAATAAAGTCAGCAGTTTTATCTTCTTACTAAGCTAAGTGAAAAATCCAATGAAAAGAGATAATTCACTTTGTTTAGCGATCAGACTAAAATAATTAAGTAAATCCACCTCAATATCTATGTCTGTAGGATAGGATAGATTACCTTCTGGGAATTCTCATTAAATTGTTAGCTACAAGTGAGGAAATGTAAATGAAAACCCACCTCCAGATACAGAAGGGGTTCACAATACAATCCTAGCGGTCATCCAGCACACAAAAGCCTTTTATAAACCTTGTGCACGCCAACTCCAACTCTAAACAAGGGTATTTGGGACAAAGCCCCACATTATCATAAATTAACATTAAAATTTTCCTTCTAACAAAGCGTAAAATTTGATTGCACACCAGTTAATGAACCTTATATCAAACACAGGGCAGGTAGAGAACCTTATTTTAATATAAAGTCCCTTAGAATCTAATGAGCTAGTATGAAATAAATATTTTGTGCAATCATAATGACTGTTATATAAACTTGATACAAAACAAATATGTAAATACTAATAAAACAGAGACATTTGTATTTCACAATATCTTATGATTTCACATGGCAGGGTAAGAACCCAGTTCAGACCTGAACATGGTAGATGACACATTCTAGTAATAAGGAAGAAGAAGAAATCCCAGATTTGTTAAATGTGTGTAAATCTTCTTAGTTGTCTATATAATTTACATTAGCAGAAGTCTGATCCTTATTATTCCCCAAAAGTTCCCTGAGACTGGGACATGGTGGCAGGATGATGATTGAGACCCAGGCTGCCATGAGACTTGTCATCTGAACATGACAGCTCTATCAGATGCCATCGATCGTTTTTTGTGAATGGGATATGAAAGATGCCCGAGCATATCCATACACTCCCATGCACAGATCAGCACCGATCTAGCTTCTGATTAAACCTACAGTGACCCGATTATAAACCACCCCCACCATGGCTGATCGCTTACCAGATCCTGGTCTCCGATGCCTATTTCAGGGTGTTCTAGGCATTTCCTTCACCATGAAATGCCAGCTTGTTGTGTGCAGTGTGAGAGCTGTACCATCCTCCGATCTTATTTGTGTTTAGAAGCTGGCCCTGGGATCAGTTACCATGTATGTGAGCTCTCTGCTGTAGCAGGCTTTGTGTTGTCGTCATGGACAAGGACGCTGCTGCTCCTCCTCTGTACACCTGCCTGTGCGTCCTCCCCACTACTCCTCGGAGCGCTCTGTCATCCTTTATATACCCAGCCAGGCTCCTCCCCCTTCTCTGTCCATATCAACACCCAGATGTGCTCCTTACCCAGATGTCAGGGGATCCTTAACCCCCTCCTCTTCTAGCTCCTTCTTGTACAGATTATAGCCTGCTATTGTTTATTATTTGCAGTCCTCCTGAACAGAGACTTTACACTTTACAGTGATATGTGTATTAGAATGACAAAACATACTGTGTATGGATGTACAAAGAGATGTGGCATACCCAGCATGATTTGTACCCAGAGCTGATCATTTTCACCCACCCATCAGCTCCACTGATTTCAGTAATATTATTGGAATTGAAATGGTAGTAATGAATGCCAATAACCCTTTCACATTGGTGGTCAGTGGGAAAATGCCCCTTTGGTACTGATGGTCAATAGAGTGCCCCCTTACATTGGATAAGGGTGCCTTAGGTGCCAGGGATATTACTGGTCAATGGAGTAGGATCCAGTTACATTGGTGGTTAATGAAGTGTTTCATTATTTTGAAAATCAAATAAAAAATTCCTTTTTACACTGATGGTCAGTGAAATATCCCCTTACATTGGTGGTAAGTTGAGAATGGTGCCCTTGAAGGCAGTGGCAATGGAGGTCAGTGGGGGAGAATCCATTTATGTTGCTGGTCAGAGAGATAATTAGATAAACAAAAGAAATGCTGGGGTTTTCAGGCAAATTAAGATGAGTGTATTTAGTGAGTCCTAATAACATCAGACAACACACCTTAAATATTCAAATAATACATATACATTTTGGGTCCATTTTCTATCAATTAGTAGGGGATATTGGACCTTTTTTTTTTTTTTTGGCACTGTTGTGTGACTCCTCGTTGTGTTGAAAACAACACCAAATCAAAACCCGGTGCAACAAAAGAGTGCACAAGTGTACAACACACCAGGCGTCCTCCATGGTCTCTGCCCTAAAGGGACTAGGACCTCTTTACCTAAACCCCTTGGGCCACAAGGCTTCAGACAGGGGATAAGCTTATCAAATACTGAGCAAACCCTACCTGAGCCGTAGCCTAGGCAGGCTGCCTCCATACTGTGAGGGTCAACTGGAGCCGAGCCCTCCCAAGTATCTTGAGCAATGGGCTCTCCTAAAGAAAGACCCAAGGTTAGGGATGTGCACTCTATCCACACCTAACTTTTGGTGAGGGCAGATGGACCACCCCCATATTGGACCTATGCTCTAGACAAAATAATCCCTGGCTAATTAGAGTATAATAGAAAGCAGTAATGTCTTGTGACCCGACACGTTTCTCCTAACAGGCTTCTTTAGGGGATCTGCGAGCCCTGACGTAAAATTGTGGAAGCTAGGCAAATCCTTCATAAATAATGGGAAGTTTGCAGAGATGGAGCACACAGTCTCAAAGAGCAAGGGACTTTCTGCTACATTGCTGGTCAATTAAAAAAATGCTCTCTTCACGCTGATAGTCATTGGAGTGCCTCCTTACATTGGAGTTAAGTAGAGATTGGTGTCCTTGGAGGTAGTGCCAATAGAGGTCAGAGGAGAAGGGTTCAGTTGAGTTGGTGTAGTGTTCTTTTACATTGGTGGATGGTGGAAAATGCCCTTTTATACCAATTATTAGTGAAAGACGTCCTTACTTTGATGGTAAATTGAGAATGGTGCTCAATAGTGGCATTAGAGGTTAGCGAAGAAGGACCCAGTTAAGTAGGTATTAGGTGTAGGGTTCCTTTATATTGGTGGTAAGTTGAGAATAGTGCCCAAGGAGGTAGTAGCATTAGAGTTCAGTGGTGAAGCAATGATTTACATTGCAAGTCAGTAAAAACATGCCTATTTCACACTGATGTTCATTGAAGTGCCTCCTTACATTGGTGTTAAGTGGAGGTAGTGCTATTTAGAGGTCAGTGGAAAAGGATGCCCCTTTTACACTGATGGTCATTGAAGAAGGATTTTCATCGGTGGTCATTGCTATATCCTTCACATTGGGAGTCACTGTAAAAGTTCTCCTTAACATTGGAGGTCAGTAAAAATGCCTCATTATATTGGAACTTTATAGTATACATCTGATCAAGCATAAACCTTTGCTGGTGTTCAATAGGACTGTGGTGGATCGACTTGTAGATGGGCTTCAGGGAAGGTCCCTTCAAGTGTGAAGATTGGGTATCGTGAGGAGCATCATGTTTTATTAAAAAAAATCTTATACACTTCTAACAATTGGAATACAACGATCACTTTATTAGTGTATGATAAAATAGGGAATGGGACTTTGAAGACTCACCAGATGACCCAAAACACAGAATTCTTATCACAACACAATGAACAGATCACACAATCAACAGACCTAACATTACCAGGGTACTGAAGAAGAACCACAATTCTCAATAATAAAAAAACATTTTAAAGTAATCTATAATTAGTGCTGTTCCTGCATGAGGTGAGTGTGCAAAATACCCCATAGATATCAAATAGCCCTAAAAGCCTTAGAGAACCCCCATTTTTATTTAAGGTATAGCACCACTTAGATGGAGAATATTCCAATACCTGTTCTAGTGCTACTGAGCAAATCACATCAATTTGCTGTATTTGTGCTGTAACTTGTCATGTGAGATATGATTTTCACACTTAGTAAATACGGTAAGAATGCAGTTGGGTTGTTTGGCTTGGTTTGAGGGCACCTTGAAGTTCAACAACTAATATATTGTAAAACTGATTCTAATTTTTGTATTGGAAACACATGCACACACACAATGTTAATAAAGCTCAACTATAGGCAGAAAGCAGAGTGACAGGGCTCAGACAAAGTGGGTCAAATGATGCTGGCCATCAGAATGGGGACATCTAGTGACAGTATGGCAGAGGGAATGTCCAAGCTGAAGGTTGATTTTGCAGCATAAGGTCGTTTTTCTATTTTATCTTTTATTTTATTTATTTTAGCTGGAGTTCTCCTTTACATATTTGAGAGCATACACTACATATGACTGTAATATTTATTGAGTGCAGAAATCTTCAGATCTTTTAGCTTCTTTTTCAAGCTGACATTACTGCCGTTGCTGCACTAAAAACCCAAGCAGAGTTATCTACTTCACCCACTCACCTTAATTTTTCTGGACTACAAATCATTTTCCTCTCTCCTCATTTAAGCAGCATAGGAAGGATGCATTCTGTTTTACAGCAGGTCTGATAGCGCTTCTTGCATTTTGTGCATTTTGTTCGGTGTACATTTTGACTTGAAGTTGTATGAATTGCTCATTCATCAATCCATCAGAAGGGTCGGACCGCCATACACAGATTAGACGAACAGTCATGCTTGTTTCAGGCAACAATGAATTGACGTATACACAGCTCCAGGTTTCAGCTTCGGTGCCCTTTACATGACTCAGTTTTGTAAACAATATAAAGTTTGTGGGGTCCTTAGTGATGTTTCAAGTCAATATTTTATATTTCTTTTCACAAAAATAGAAAAACTAACCTATCAGTGAAAAGGACCAAAAGTAGAGGGTGTAAATAGCACACAGGAAATATTTGGGTTTGCATTGAAGTAGTAAAGGCCAGGAAATGAAGCTCTGTGAGTTTTCACATCCTCTGATTCTGGTGGGTGTGATACACAGAAAGGCAAGAGATCCTCTATCAGCTTTTCCTGCTACACAAGGAATGTCTGCTTGCCACCTGCCAGTCTTTGTAGGACTTATGAACCATATGTTGTCACCTGAACAATATATGGCCAGCCTATGCATCAGCTGTATAATGTCTTTAAAAATGGTTAGGACCGCTGAGCCTGGTATAATTATTTTCTACTGTGAGCTTTTCAATACCATAGGGGCCTCCATGTAAATGGTACTGAGAATAAACAGAAACACAACTCTGTATCAGAGTGCTAACATTTCACTGATACAGAGACCAGTACAAGTTTCCAATAATGCAGAAACACTTCATACATCTTTGTATGTGCCCACAAGCATTCGAGTGGTTGATAAGCATCTGAAAAGAGCAATAATAGGTTTAAACACTGTTTTCGTCATGTTTGTTCATCTTTTGTAAAATATTGCCAGTTATCTACCAGAAAACATACAATTACAGGGGAACCCTGGTGGTGTTCCCCCTGGAAGATGTGGAACATTCATGTGTAGCCAGATTGACTCAGCTTGTACTCTTGTCAGGGACTGATAAATTGAGAATGTTTAGGACAAAGCTAGGGAATGTTTGTGGGCGCTCACTGTTAATACAGAAATCTCAAGATGACTTTGCTAAAGACTTTTAGGCTTTGTACACATGTTAAAGTTTCATCACAGAAACAACCTTGACATGTAGACACAGCACCAATTTTGTTCAATGGAGAGGGAAGGGGGGAGGACCAGTGAAAGAGCTCTTCTCCTTAGTCTTACATAATGGTCGTTCCCAATCATCGTTCATGGATCTGCCGATGACATTGCTGTACAAGCAATACCGTTCGTTTTGGTGGATTATTATCTGACATGCCTGGATAGCCTTATTCATTCCAAGATAGGACTGTTATAGATTACAGGTAAGGACCACATTCCATGGAAGGGTCTTGACTATGCAGCATGGCTTCAATGTATATTTTCAAATGTAAAAAGTTAAACTTCTTTTTTAAAGCAAAAAGTTGAAACAGTGGAATAATTTTTTTGGAGGTTGAGTTATGTGTGCTGAAAACCATATTTGTTCTGTGAAAAGCCTCTTCTTGAATCTTGCTTAAGAAGCCAGTTAAAATTGTTTACAGCAGTTGCCATTTTTGTTTTGCCCCATTGTCATTGATGGAAATGGTGTCCCTGTACCAGCAGAATGAATGTGCCAGAATCAGTAGTGCACTTAACTTTATTACTATCATAAGGTGGCTAATAAGCCCCTTTATGATAGTACATTCACAGGTGCTCTTTATGGAAACATAATGGGTCTGATGTCTCTGCTCAACTGCTTGCAAAGAAAAAATCAAGTTAGTTTTGAGAGAACACTGGGTTTACAAAAAGACAGAAGTTGAGTTAAGGGATGAACATATATGATGGTGGGTATTTATGTAGTAAAAAATAAGTACATATGTTAGTACTATTTTTTATTTACACACCTTCCTAATAATTAATTACACACAATCACATTGTTTATCAAGTTTTTGTAAGTCTTCTAAAGTTTAGTCGCTGAGATACTGCTCTGCTGCTACTTTCACCTCTGAATCATTTAAAATCATCATTATCATTTTTAAAACTTTCTTTGTCTTGTGAACCTTGTGAGAAGGTTAATTGTCCTGCTAAAAGAAAAAATAGAATGCCTTTAGGCAGCATCCCTTGCCATTTTTCTTTCAGTGCTTAATTTAATTGGCACAGCAAGCAAATAGTATTCTGCATTAACTGTTTTGTTTCATTAAAATGACAAATCATTCCAAATCACTTGCAAAAGTGCAGCATAATCAACTTGGCAATATTGTTTGGAAATGATTAACCTGATGAGTTTCCTAAATATCTCTGGTGTCTCAGCAATTGTTTTAACTGACGTTTGCTTTGGATTTGATCAACAAATGCTGGAGCTGACACTGTTTTCTACCTCCCAGATTTTGATTCATTTTTGGCACACCATCTCTTTACAGTTGAGTATGACAGGCACTTTTCAAGCATTTCATCATACATGCAAGGAGATTTTCTGCTGCAGGACAAGGGACTTGAAAGTACCCCAAAGTGTGAAACAGTTGAAAATTCCACATTTCCCCTTGACAAGGTTCTGTCAATGATCTGGCAAAAAAAAAAAGTGCAACTATCTTACAAATAGTAAGTAAGTAACACTGTTTCAGACTACAATGACAATGGGAAAAGAGTTAGGTTGAGAACTTTTCATCACCCCCTAGCAAATGTTCCACAGAATAACCCAATACACACAATCTTTACATTGCACACATACATTTACACACATTACACACAAACATACACATAGCATTGCATTACATACATAAACACACAAACAATCTGCACATACAAACAATTTGGCCAGTCTTAGGCTACATAAACACGTGCAATAATTGTAGTTGGAAAGGATCTTTCACGATCCTTTCCAATGATAAACAACTGCATGATGCATGAACGAGTGCTGTACATACAGCACCGTTCTGCTCTCTGGAGAGGGGAGGGGGAGAACGGCGGAGCAGCACCGCGCTGCACTCTCTCCTCTTCACTTTCAATACGATCCTTCGACGTACATCGTCTGTGGATCTGCCAGGATGGTCGTTCAGGCGATGGACGTCGAGCGCTGTACACACGCCAGATTCTTGTCCGATATCAGGCCTGAGCCGATTATCAGACGAGAACCATTGCACGTGTGTTGTACGTAGCCTTAGTTGGCTTAGTTGGCCAGGTGGTGCCCTTTGCATTCTTGCTATGAAAGAAGGCACGCCACGGTGCTGGAAAATATATCTTCAGGGTTACTGCATGCCTAGTATGAATTCAGAAAGGAAAGCTCAGATGCCTGTTGCAGCAAAGCCAAAACAAGGAGGAGTCTTTGGACTGGTCAGTCACCTGCATGCTGGCAGTGAAAGTGATTTTTGGTGTCTGTATTGCTTGTATTACATTTGCTGATGGGCACTCATGTAGGTGGCGCAGCTCTCTGAAATACAATTGCCTGCCCAAAATGGCAGCCCCACTAGCACCAACTAGCTGTCAATATAACACAAAAGGTCAAATTCCCTTCCACTTGATTGCCCTGAGTGCTAACCCTTCCCTCTCCTATTCTTAGTGCTGCTAATAGTAAGTCTGATACAGATTTTTCTGTTTATTCCTTTAAAAAAGCAAGTATCCCTAGTTTAAATTGGAGATTTCTGAATAATTTATCGAGACTAATATGTAACCCTGTTATTTGTCTGTCTCTTCCAGTTACTGGGAAGATTTTCCTGTATGTATTTGAGGGGGTAACCAATCTCAGGTGTTTATCACATGGACAGTTGTTGGGATTTGTGCCCTTTAAGGAAGGTCTTTTTTTCAGGAGATAAAGGTGCAGGAGATCTTCAGAGAGGAGAACAATGGGTTTAGGTGCAGAGGGGTGTGCAAAACCTAGTCTGGACAGTGCCTGGGCCAAGTAAAGGTGCGTACACACTTCCAATTTTTATCGTTCCAATCGAACGACGAACGATCGATTGGGCAAAAAATCGTTCGTAAAAAAGTAACCAACGACGCCGACGAACGAGGAAAGTCGCTGGAAACGAACGACCGGACTGACGGATCGGATTGGACGACGATCGTCGAACATCGTTCGTGTGTACGGTCGTTCGTTGATCGTCCATGTTCAGAGCATGCGTGATGAACGAACGTCCTTTCACTTTCCTGTCGTGCACATAGTTCCTCTATCGCTTAAACGATCGTATCTATTGTGTGTACAATATCTACGAACGATCGTGTCGTTAACTCTATGTGCAGGATCGGTGCTATACGATCGGTCGTATATATCGTGCATGAACGTTCGTCGTTCGTTTTCCAACGATAATAATTGGAAGTGTGTACGTAGCTTTAGTCATGGGGACAGGTTTTGTTGGAGGTCTGAACAAGGATTAGCTTGTCTGCCAGATGATGCTAAAGGATTGAATCTGTCAATTAAAGGTGTACTTTAGGACTGTTACGAAAGGGGTTACCCTAACTAAAGTTGGGAAGTTTATGGCCCCCTATGGGCATTGAGATGAAATATACATTATAGTTCAATGAGAGATTGTGAGTTATGTAACTTTGGCACATCCAGCACTCTAACCCTCCTTCCCTTTGTTCGTTAAAATTCAATAAACCCTTGGACTATACTTAAGCATTGAGCATTTGTTGCCTCACCAAGAGGGTGAAACCAAAAAACTCACTCCTAGGGGTATATGCTACATACATAAATAAACTTATATATTTTAATGAAGAAATAACTGCACTATGTTGTGATTTCTATAGATGCCTGACGTTTAGCTTGGAAACAGATCTAATAACAATCTATATGATAAATAATTCTATAAATGGCACTACTGATCTAACTAATTTAATAAATTATTATATAACCAATTTCATTTAATCCACTAAAGCAATTAATTAACAAATCAAATCAGTACAAGACTAAGATATCAAATAAAAATGTAAAATGAAAAACAAAAAATTTTTTGCATAATAATCATATTAATAGTTTAGTAATAAACAAAAATTATACTTATTAGGCCATGTTAGGTTTTTTTAATCAATACATAGTTTTAGGATAAATTAAATGTAACTGCTTCCCTGCTGGGGCATTTTTAAAATTCATTTAAAACTCCCCCATATTTACATACATTTCCTAAATGCATCCACAGCAAATACAGAAAATACCTGTTGATCGTGCCAAAAATGCAGTGTATTTGTCACTTCCTGTAAGCTTAAAAGAAGCACAAAGAACGTTATCTTTCTTGAGTAAACTACCAGTCCCATCAATTTACCATGAAATGGAAATGAATGAGACATGTTTGAATTCTTGTCTGTGTGACAACTATAGTTCCCTCCGTTGGTTAAAGCAAAATTAGAGTATACAGAAAGGGACAGTAAGTGAGCTATTTGCAGGATGAAAGCAAAAGGCGAAAAAACTACAAAGAATGTGGCAACCACATCCAAGGTCTAGTAAGCTGCAAAACATT
Source organism: Pyxicephalus adspersus (assembly GCF_032062135.1). Taxonomy (NCBI): domain Eukaryota; kingdom Metazoa; phylum Chordata; class Amphibia; order Anura; family Pyxicephalidae; genus Pyxicephalus; species Pyxicephalus adspersus. Next base: position 30,939,296 of record NC_092863.1, read on the forward strand.
ACACTTTTGTTTTCAGGTTTAGATGCACTTTATTGTTATAAAGGTGAAATTATTTTAACACAGGGATCACCACTTATTATTATTATTATTATTATTATTATTAATAATAAACAGGATTTATATAGCGCCAACATATTACGCAGCGCTGTACAATAAATAAGGATTGCAAATGACAGACTAATACAGGAGGAGAGAACCTTGCCCCGAAGAGCTTACAATCTAGTAGGTGGGGGAATTTCACAAACAATAGGATGGGAGATATGTAGTGGTGGGAAGTGGTGGTTTCAAAAGACAGAAGAAGATGGGTAGGCAAGTTTGAAAAAATGGGTTTTGAGCACTCTTTTAAATGAGCAGAAAGTGGGAGCAAGCCACCGAGGAAGACCATTCCAGAGAGTCGGGGCAGCTCTAGAGAAGTCTTGTATCCGTGCGTGGGATGAGGTTATGAGTGAGGAAGTCATTAGTAGGTCATTGGAGGAGCGGAGAGAGCGGCAGGGGGAGTATTTTTTTTACCAAGTCAGAAGTTAGATATGTAAGTGGGACAATAACTGTGTAGGGATTTGAAGGCAAAGCACAGGAGCTTAAATTTGATTCTAAGGTGAAATGGAAGCCAATGGAGAGAACTACAAAGAGATGCAGCGGAGGAGGAGCGGAGGGAAGGATGGATGAGTCTGGCTGCAGCATTCATATTAAATTGTAGAGGAGAGAGTCGGGTTAGTGGAATGCCAGAGAGAAGGATGTTACAGTAGTCCAGACAAGAGATGATAAGAGCAAGTACAAGGAGTTTGGTGGTCTCTGGGGACAGGTAGGGGCGGATTTTGGAGATGTTGCGTAGGTGAAAGTGACAGGACCTGGAAATGTTCTGAATATGGGGGGTAAATGAGAGGGCCGAGTCAAAGGTGACACCAAGACAATGTGCCTGAGGGGAGGGCCGAATACCAGTGTTGTTAACAGTTAGATATATGTCAGGGGGGGATTTGGAATTTGAGGGGGGGATGATGATGAGTTCTGTTTTATCCAGGTTGAGTTTCAGGAATCGGTCAGACATCGATGATGAGATGGCTAACCGGCTGCATGAGACCTTATCCAGGACTGAGGGAGACAGGTCAGGGGTGGACAGATAAATTTGAGTGTCATCAGCATACAGATGGTACTGTAAGCCAAAGGAGAATATGAGACTACCGAGAGAGGAGGTGTACAGAGAAAAGAGGACCGGTCCAAGGACTAACCCTTGGGGAACACCAACAGGGAGAAGAGTGGGTGAGGAGGAGTTACCATTGAAAGAAACTTGAAAGGAGCGGTCAGACTGATAGGAAGCAAACCAAGAGAGAGCAGTGTATAAACTAAGCACAATGAGGCAGATAGGTTGGTTCCTTACCCACAATCATAGAGTTAGGGCTGCAATGAGCAGCCTGGTTGTTAAAAGACTTGAAAGTGAACCCATTTATGGCAAAGGAAATAGTTTACATGATAATAACTACAATAAACAGACTGCATTCATTCTCTCGCCAAGCTTTGTTACCACCTTGATCTAGCCAAGAACATTAAAACAACAGTAAACGTCTTCCCCCATATGACAGTACTCAGGCCTGGCAATTAACTGGTTAGACATACATTACTGTGTTGTGGAGCGTTAGAAAAAGCAGTGATTATTTCTCACTGCACCTTTTGCAAATCAGGATAGGAGGTACGTTCACAGAGGGAGTGTACACCCTATCTATGACCCTTGTTACTTTGCCTGGCATAACAAAGTACATTGGGTTTTTTTTCTTTTCTTAGCAAATATAACTTGCCTTGAAGATATTAATTTACTTTAGTGTAAACATAAACGGGGTTAAATTTCCAGGTTTCTCAAACAGCATATCAACTATTTTACTGGAGATATTAATCGGTTAGAACAGGAACCTGCAGAAACAGGCTGGCATAATAGCCAACAATAATGTTTCAACTTGTCACTTGTTCACCTTAGTAACTCTTCTTAAATGAGATTCCTAATTCCTAGCCTGCAAGAAAACTTGGAGCAGAACATCATTATCATGTAATTCTTGTGGGTTTGGATACATGCTCTCAGATATGACAGTTGTCACCATCAATGACTTTGTGAAATAAAAGCTGCTCTCGGTAAAAAGGCTTGTAAATCACACAACAAAGTCACAGAAATAACTCAAAGGCCTGAAATAAATAAAACTGAAAAACAAAGGGAGGAACAACTCCACAGGAGCACCAGCATCTCCGGGAGACTGGGAGCATTTGGGGGAGAGCTTTCCTGGATATGGGTTTGTGGGTCTGATATTGTTCCGCCTTTTGTTTTGCACACTTGGTTCAGGCCCATTGTTTGCTTTTTTACTAAGGATTATGAATCCTTTTTGGCACCACTGAGAACCCATGTATATTTACCTTGGTTCATTAATAGTTCTTACACATACCAAAGAATAGCGTTTTCCACAAAACCCATGCAGCTTCCAGGATTTCATCTTTCAACTACAATTCGGAAAACACAACCAGTTTCTTTCATTTTTTTCTTACTTCCTAAGCACTTTAGAACAGTAAGATACTCCATTGTCCAATTTGTCCAGACATATCAGATCATGGAGTTATTTTAGTCTCGCCCAGCATAGTTCATAACCATGTTTATCTGTTAAATGTGTGCTATACACCTTCAAGGTGTAAACTTGTAGAAATACAAATGCAATGAAGATGGTACCCTGAAGGAAAAAATAAATGACAGTCCAGGATGGAAAACACTAACAAAACAGTAGGTTGTGTCACTTGTGTGAAAAAACAAGGGAGTCAATGATATTGGATCTTAGTTATATTTTTTGTTTAAGTGTGAATGTTTCGCTAGCTCTACAGATTCCTAAGTTCTATTTAACACCTAAACAGTCTGATTGTTGATTTGTAAAACAGGATATACACACTTCAGGGAGTTATCTGAGCATCAAGACATTCACAGCAAGTTATATGCATAAAGAAAGCGAGCACATTTAGGCTGGGTACACACGTGCAATGGTTCTCGTCCGATAATCGGCTAAGGGCTGATGTTGTACAAGAATCTGGCGTGTGTACAGCGCTCGATCTCCATCATCCGAACGACTGTCCTGGTGGATCGACAGACAATGGACGATGAAGTATCGTAATAGAAGTGAAGAGGAGAGAGCGCACGGGGTGCTGCTCTGTCGTTCCCACCCTCCCCTCTCCATAGAGCAGAACTGAGCTGTATGTACAGCACTCGTTCATGCATTGTGCAGTCTTTAGTCGTTTGAAAGGATAGTGAAAGATCCTTTCCAACGACAATTATTGCACATGTGTACATAGCCTTAGTGTAAGTGAAATTAGCACATGTGATGGACTTTGATAAATAGTTTGGGGATGACAAATGTCAAAATGCGGCACTATAGAAACTCCAAATAATAAACAGAAATGTTTACATTATTCAAAAACTTGTTGCAATGACGGACTAGTATGTATATTTATGTAATTATTGTGAATAGAAATTTGCTTTAACCTTCAAGCTTAAGGCTATGTACACACATGCAATAATTATCGTTGGAAAGGATCTTTCACTATCCTTTCCAACGCCTAACGACTGCGCGATGCAGGAATGAGTGCTGTACATACAGGATCGTTCTCCTCTATGAAGAAGGGAGGGGGAGAATGACAGAGCGGCACCCCACTGCTCTCTCTCTCGCCTTACTTATATTAGGATTGTTCGTTGTCCATCGTCGATGAGCACTGTACACACGCCAGACTTTCGTCTGATATCAGCCTTGAGCCGATTATCGGACGAGAACAATTGCACGTGTTTACTTAGCCTAAGTGTGTACACCCAATATTCTTCAACTCTATTGCATCAGATATCAGACTAATAAGGTCCCTTAGAGTATAATATAAACTTTAATAAAAGAAGGAATTTTGCTTTAAGGAAAGAAAGACATACAGGATCTATTACATTGTTGTATTTACTTCTCATTTGGTTCTAATGGTTATGAGGTGGACTTTGGGGTTTACCAGATTGATATATGATTTAAGGCTGCATACCATGAAGTATAGCTGAAGCAATTCCTTCAGATAACCTTGCTCTTCATTGTGTAAGGTCCATTACATTGTGTAAAAATGGTGCTGATTTGTTAATACACTGGTAGCAGCAGCATTCTTAACTAGGTTAGAAGTGTAGGTCTTCCTTATGTGCAAGACTTGTGTAGAGGATATTGCAATGGTCCATGCCTGATGTAAGATAAGCATGGACTTAAAGAAATAAAATAAAATAATTTTTTTTTCCACAATAGGCATCTAACTTCATCTGTGCATCTGTACATGTTTGAAGATTTATTAAGCAGTTATAATGTAAATAAAGGAGGTCTGGTACATTTCAGTCCGTTAGGTGGTTATCCAGTATTTTTCTAGTGCTGACATGCACTTGTTCTTTTTTGTTCTTGTTTTCTTTGTACTTCCTGTAAGTATTTTACAGAGGAAGTCTCCGCTCCAGGTTTCCAAATCACTAATCACAACAGCAACCTGAAGATGCAAACAGAAACAGCAGTGCTTCAGTTTGGTAGAATAGCGTCATTTAGCCAGTATATAAGCTTTCTATCTGATAACCCAGAAATGACGGTGATCAACATGGATGCTTTAGCAGTTCCCCACATGCACTCTTCTGTTGATCATACCATTAAACCCCTTCCCCCACCTGAGCAATAAATCCTAACTTTAAGTGACCCTTATGTTCTCCTAACACTTTACCGAATCCTATAATTTATCCACCAAAACATCTCGCCTTACCCTTGTATGTAACTGTACCTAAATCTGAAACATAACCAGAAACCTAACACAAACACCTAATCCCCGATCTCATTCAAAATATCTTATCTAACCTTTAAAATAAACTCCAATACTTAACCCGTAAACGTTGGAGTGTATGTAAACGCTAACAATAAACTTCACCTTTTGCTGCCCTTTGGTTTAGTAATTATAATAATTCAACTGAAAACATGTAGGTATATTGGTTCTATAACTAGAAAAAAAAACTTTCATTCCATTGGCCTAAAAATTCCATTGAATTTTGTAGTGTTATCTAAAGCTGTGTTATCAGCCCTGCTCAGACTCATCTTTGATAGACATAAAAACTACAGTACCACTTATGTTACAGAGAAGAGGATAAGGGAAGATTTCTGTAGTCAAAACATACTTCTCATCATGGGGTGATGATGCTGCTCCTCCATAGGTACAGTTCTGGGTGAGCATTGTCACTCAAGAACAAAGCATCTGTTATGATTACCAAATATTAATAAAGGATTGAACAAATGCAGTCACTGAATATACCAATGTATATGCTTTAAAATAAATTTATAACAATATAGTATAATACTCTTAAAATACCGTCTTTGTCCCAGAAAACGGATGCCATGATTTTTTTGGCCGATTTCTGGGTTCTGAATTTCTTCGTCGCGGAGACGCACTGTGGCGCTATTCCTTTGACTGTTCCTTGGTTTAAGGATCTTAGATGTGGAGCCAGGTTTCATCCTCAGTCACTAACCTAGCCAAAAAGTCCTGGGCAGCTTCAAAATGGGCCAAAACGCCTTTGGATGCTTCAACTCTTTTGATCACTGTTCAAACATTTCGGCACCCATTTCGCTGAAAGCTTGCGCATGTCTAGGATAGTGGTGATAACAAACCCAACACGCTCCCGTGAAATTTCAAGTATCTAGGCTATCTTTTTTAGGGATATTCGATCCTCATTAATCGGCCCATGGACAGCATCGCAGGTTCCCGGGTCAGTTAAGATTGGGGGGGCACCCACTGCGGGGCTCATCTTCAAGGGTGAAATGCCCAGTCTTGAAATGAGATATCCAGGTTTTGACATTGCTGTAGGAAGGTCACTTCCCAGTGTTTGTAACATCTCAGTGTGAATGTCCTTTGCTGACTTTCCCTGGAGAAACAAAAACTTCATGACGGCCTGTAACTCCAACAACGTGAAACTTGCTTGTGCTATCACAGCTTCTCACTAAAAGAAAAACAGTTTTAAGAATTGCAAAGACCTGATATTTGCAGTCACATACTAAGATATTAGGCTGTCATATGCCCCCACACTTATTTTTCTATTTCATCTGAAGGCGGGCAACGCCAGGAACTTCTCAGCACCCGTTCCTATGTGTGTATATCAGAGAATTTCAGAGTACGTCCCCTAACTAAACTTTCATTAATCATACCTTGTTCCAGGGCATTACCAGGGTTTGCATTTAAATTTTAGACGGAGATGCTAGCTAGGAGACCAAACAAACAACCCTGGTCTTTGTGCAATATACAGTGCAAATGTCTGACAGATAAGCAACCTACTTGTTGAAAAATTAAAATGTTGCATTGTGATCAGTGGAGAGGGGGAGAATGAGGAAAGGCTTCTTCAGTCGTCAGGACACTGATGGCATTATCTTAGCCTAAGCAATACCATTTGTCTGGAACCCAGAAAGCGCCTCTTATTGATGAATAGATTTTTTGAGAAAATATACTGTCATATGGAGTTTGACCAAACCATTTTTACTTCTACTATATTTCCCAGTTACAGCCCACGGAAAGGAGGCTGCTTTGCATTGTTGCTACTAGACAATAGCTCTTTTGAACCTACTAACTGCAAAATTCTTCTGCTTTATTTTGGTTTTTATATATTTTAAAATCTTTAAAAAATGTTTAATGTCAATAAGGCTTTTGAGATTAAGAAAGAAGCGGGATTGGGAAATCACAATAACTGGATTTTAACATATATATATGTAAGAATCTAAGTTTGTACATATACCAATTAAAAAGAAAGCTCACATGACACAAAAAATGATATAATGAGTTTTCCTCAAGAAACAAGATATACTGTTTAATGAAATGAGGAATAAAATGGTATAGAAGTAAGGTAAAATGAAAAATTAAACAAATGGAGAAAAACTTTTCAGAAAGAAAAAAGAACAGGGTAAGGTGAAGAGAGAATCATTATTCTAACTTGGTTAGCAGCTATGCTAAACCTAATCATCACATTTATGCAATATAGTCATGCTCAAGCGTTAAGGTTTATTTATTAAAAAGTTAATGATGTCCACAGAGCAATGTAAATTATCTCTTTGCAAAGTTATTTTACTTGGCTTAGTAAATAAGGTTAAGCTCTGCTTTATTACACCCAGTTATTTGCAAGAAAAATACTGTTTTTTCTTAGATTTCTGGTAAGGGTTATGAGGCTATTTCCAAACAGTTTGATATCTATTTTCTATAGTGAGAAAAGATTATTCTAAAGTGGAAAACACAGTTGCCAATCTTCACTGCAGAGGACATTTAGCAAATTACCCCAAGGTCTGACCATCTAATTCTCAGAGAAATAGAAAAAGCTCCATCTCGGACTCCCCAGGCCTCTGCTAACATGTTAACATTCATGACAATACAATTAGAAAAAGCCTGAATAAGTATGGCTTGTTTTGGAAGGGTTATCAAGATAAAAAAACATGTCAACATAGCTTAGGTTTGCAAAACTGCAATAAACAAACCACAAGACTTCTGGAACAATGTCATTTGGAATGACCAGCCCAAAGTGGAGATGTTTGGACATAATGCACAGCATAATGTTTAGCATGAAACCAAGTACAACATATCACCAAAACCCCTCATACCAACTGTCCAGCACAGTGCTTGATGAGGGTGATGGTTTGGGTCTGTTTTGCAGCCACAGAACCTGGGAACTTTGCAGACATTGAGTCCAGACCTTAACCCAAACGAAATGCTGTGGTAAGCCTTCAGGAAAGCTGTGCATAAATGAATACCTGAAAACCTTAATGACTTGAAGCAATGTTGTAAAACAGAGTGGGACAAATTCCTTCCCAGCAATGGGCCTGAAATATTAAAGGTCTCCAAGACTGGAGAAGATGAACTTTTTTTCAGTGAACCTGGGTGATACAAAAAAAAAAAAGGAAATGATCTGGTCCAGGATTGAAAACATTGCTAATAAATAGCACATTATTATTATTATTATTATTATTAATAAACAGGATTTATATAGCGCCAACATATTACGCAGCGCTGTACAATAAATAGGGATTGCAAATGACAGACTAATGCAGACAGTGATACAGGAGGAGAGGACCCTGCCCCGAAGAGCTTACAATCTAGTAGGACATGACTTTAACCTCCTTAGCGGTTCATTTCTTTCCGGATTTATATGTCCAAAAGGGGTACTTTGTTTTTCATGAAAATTTATTTTACAGTATAATATAATAGTATGAGTATATTAAAGTTTGAAACACAAAATCATGTAAAAACAATAAATTGAATAAAAAAATTAAAAAATCTCTATTTAAAAAAAAGTTTAATTTTTTTAAAATTTAAAAAAAAAAAATAATACACATTATAGTCATCGTATTCTATATACTGTAAAATAAATGTTCTTGAAAACAATGTACTGCTTTTACACATATGAATCCAATATATTGCATTCAATACACTTATTTTGTATTGAATGCAATACAAATGGATTTTGAATTTCCCGCCCCGCTGGCAACGTACACACGCACTGACGTCACCGCAAACTCCCCGGTGACTCATCCGATGCAGAAGCAGGAAGAAAGAAAAAGAAAGAAGACGGAGATTGCGGCGCTGGATGGCGCGGGACACCAGCGGATCAGGTAAGGCTCTATTTACTAGTACCTTCCCATAGGTTTACATACCCCGAGTGTGACTCCGTCCGAGCCAGAGATCTACTGATATAAAAATATGGATCAAACAAGAATCCAGAGTAAAGCTCTAGCAAGAAAGATATACGGTATGCATTAGAAGCAACAATACCACCATGCACGATCTAGGCCTATTACTTCTGTGCAGCTCACACCAGTGCAGTGAAGAAGAAGATTGAAATGAAAGAAAGGGGAGGAGGGCTGGAAAAATATAAAACTCCATGCAGATCCCTGGAATAGATAACAGCTCTCACAGAGTCACCACTGGAACTAGGGTGGCATAACCTGGTACTGGCAATATGACACATTTGTGTATGCCTCTAAACAGTTGTCAAAATAAATTTACCAAAATTATATACATTGGGACAACCTGTGCTTATAAGTTGGCTGTGGAGTCATGTAGGATTCACTAATTGGCCCTATGGGGGCCTGATTTATAAAAGCTTTCCAAGGCTCGAGAAGATACACTTTCTTTTTTTTTTATAATTTTATTTTTTATTCAGTGAACAGTCATACATACTGGTATTAAACAGTAAAACATACAAATCACCAACTGTGTTATCATCTTCCGCATCACAAACATATTATGAACAAACAAGCAGAATGACTGAGCACAGGCAATTTTCAAAATATTAACAAAAATAACCAAAGAAAGAAATAGAGAAATAAAAAGCAAAATAAAGGAAGAGGGGGAGGGGCACGGCATTGCAGGCCAGATTGAATAAAGGCCAGATTTAACACAGTAGGGAACACATAGCAATAATTCAATGATATCCTCTGCATTCAAAACAGATCGTCGGGGTTATCAGCCTCACTGTATACTGAAAGGTACACTTGAGTAGTGGTATACTGTATCCAATAGAACCAAGTATTTCGGAATTTATCCAATCTACCGTCCCGGCTGGTAATAAGGTCTTCCATTGCCATAATGTCATTTACTCTTCTAAACCATTGTAACAAGGGGGGGAGGAGAGGATTGTTTCCACAGGGCCGGAGTACAGGCCTTAGCAGCATTTAAAAGATGTTTGAGTAAAGAAGCATGGTATTTCTTTTTAGACCAACCATTCAAATGTAAAAGGGCTAGCTCCGGGCTGTTACGTATATCTACCTCTGTCAATTCTTCAATAACCACCGCCACCCCTGACCAGAAAGATTGCAACTTAGAGCACTCCCAGAATATGTGGAACAGCCTGCCAGCAGCCGCTTCACGACGCCAGCATCTATCATCTACTCCCGGATACATTTTGGCTAATAAGTCAGCACTCTGTACCACCGTGTGAGCAATTTATAGTTCAGTTCCTGATAAGAGTTGCTGAGAGCGGCTTTATGACCCGAGGATCCTGCTGTTCTGGGGAGAACGTGGTGTCAAGGTCACCTTCCCGTTTGCGCAAAAATGGTAAAGTTGAAGTTGAGGGGGCAGTATCTGTCAATAGCATCTGGTAGGCACTAGAGAGAGTCCCCCTAATGGTGCCCTGGGCCACACACCCCCTCCACCTGTGATAGGGAGCGCACAAACCTGGATGGCGGTGGGAGAGAGTGAAGAAAATGACACAGCTGTAAGCTACGCCATGGTCCCAGCTCTGAAAGTTCATGAGCAGTTGTCAAATCCGAGACAGGTGCCCACTCCGTGCCCCTCAAAAAATGAGATGCTCTGAAAATTCCCCGCTACCTCCATGAGCGAAACCTAGGACCCCGCGTGTCCCAGAATAGGAGACAATGGCGAAGGGTAAGTACACACCAGAGACCCTGAAATAATTCTGCACAACACGGAGGGTCGTTCCTATCAGCGGCAGCTTGAGAATGGAAGATAGTGTGTCTGGAGGGGACCACATGGCCCCTGCTAACGGTAGATTAGCAATGGCTCCCTCAAGCTTTACCCATGGCTTAAGGCCTCCGTTTCTGCATCAGTCTATCAACCGTCCCAATGTGTAGCCTGGTGGTACAATAGAGGATCAGGAAAGGCAATACCTCCACGTACTTTAGGCAACCTTAAAACCCGTCGCCTGATACGAGGGCTGTCACCCCCCCAGACAAAGTGGAGAAACTCCTGCCTAAACCTGCAGAGTACCTGTTGTGGGATATAAACTGGGAGGGTTTGAAGCAAATATAGCAATCTCAGCATAATATTCATTTTCAGAATGTTGCATCTACCGAACCAGGAGAATGCATGTTGCTTCCACCGCTGCAGGTCCCGTCTCACCCTGTTTAGTAGAGGCAGAAAGTTCAGGTTAACCACTGAGGACAAATCCCTAGGGATCCTGGTGTCCAAATACAAGATATCTGATTTTGCCCACTTAAAAGGAAAGCACGGTGTCAGGGAGTCCACTAACCGAACAGGTAATGTAATGGATAATGCCTCTGACGTCTGCAAATTGATTTTATACTTAGATAGCACTGAATATCTATGAATCTTGTGCAATAAATTAGGCAAAGAGACCCTAGGAGAGGAAACAAAAAAAAGGAGATCATCGGCATAGGCTGCCACTTTTTGCACCTGAGCACCAGTGAAGCTGGGTAATCCAGAATGGCTTTCTTAAAATCACCCAGCTTCACTTATGAAAGTGTATCCTCTACAGTCTTGGAGAGGTTTAATAAATCAGGTCATTAGCGTCTGTATTAAGTTGAAGGACAGCCATATCTGGATGTCTGGATGGAGTAGAAGGACAGCTATAAAATAGAAAAAATTAAAGCCTATTTTTTTATTTAAAAAAACGGAATTTTACTACTACTAGCTAAACTAGGAAGCACAGTTTTACTGTTGATCTGTATGTTCAATAGGCTGAACACAGTCTATCTCTTGATTTACAGTGTGAGTTCCATTGTGCCAATTTGAGAGTCAAGCAGTTTCTTTGATACTACACAATGGAGTACAATTTATTAGCATTTTTTATTCTAGTTTTTGTAAAGGGAAACAACTTGTTATCTTCCTATGAAAATCTTGCTTTTTTTGTAAGTAAGGCAGGCTAACAGGCCAACATGTCAATACAGGTTTATGTTGATGACAACATTTGCTAAATATACCTTCACAACAACATATGGTTTTATAATCCACTAAATTGTTTGACA